>NC_086446.1:395603510-395970385 GCF_028390025.1 Pseudophryne corroboree | reverse complement strand
TCCATCCATCTACATTGTATACCTGTGGTGTTTTTTTTTTCTTCATACTAGTTTAGCAGTCTGCTGACAGTGTCCACCAGGTCCGTTATTATTATTATACAGTATATTACATATATATATATAGCAGTACGGTAGGCCACGGCTGTACCTACCTCTGTGTCGTCAGTGCACTCGTCGTCCATAAGTAATATAATACTATACTATCCATCCATCTACATTGTATACCTGTGGTGGTTATTTTTTTTCTTCATACTAGTTTAGCAGTCTGCTGACAGTGTCCACCAGGTCCGTTATTATTATTATACAGTATATTATATATATATAGCAGTACGGTAGGCCACGGCTGTACCTACCTCTGTGTCGTCAGTGCACTCGTCGTCCATAAGTAATATAATACTATACTATAGTATCCATCCATCTACATTGTATACCTGTGGTGGCTTTTTTTTTCTTCATACTAGTTTAGCAGTCTGCTGACAGTGTCCACCAGGTCCGTTATTATTATTATACAGTATATTATATATATATATATATATATATATATATAGCAGTACGGTAGACCACGGCTGTACCTACCTCTGTGTCGTCAGTGCACTCGTCGTCCATAAGTAATATAATACTATACTATCCATCCATCTACATTGTATACCTGTGGTGGTTTTTTTTTTCTTCATACTAGTTTAGCAGTCTGCTGACAGTGTCCACCAGGTCCGTTATTATTATTATGCAGTATATTATATATATATATATATATAGCAGTACGGTAGGCCACGGCTGTACCTACCTCTGTGTCGTCAGTGCACTCGTCGTCCATAAGTAATATAATACTATACTATCCATCCATCTACATTGTATGCCTGTGGTGGCTTTTAGTTGTGCGCATTAAAATATGGAGAACAAAAATGTGGAGGTTAAAAAAATAGAGAAAGATCAAGATCCACTTCCACCTCGTGCTGAAGCTGCTGCCACTAGTCATGGCCGAGACGATGAAATGCCATCAACGTCGTCTGCCAAGGCCGATGCCCAATGTCATAGTACAGAGCATGTAAAATCCAAAACACAAAAGATCAGTAAAATGACCCAAAAATAAAAATTAAAAGCGTCTGAGGAGAAGCGTAAACTTGCCAATATGCCATTTACGACACGGAGTGGCAAGGAACAGCTGAGGCCCTCGCCTATGTTCATGGCTAGTGGTTCAGCTTCACATGAGGATGGAAGCACTCATCCTCTCGCTAGAAAAATGAAAAGACTTAATTCAATATATATAATATATAAGATTCAATTCCTCCGTGGAGACATTCACCAGCAGCAATTGCCTCCAGATGGTGGATTCCAGTGGGGACGAATTAATAATCTGTGAAGAGGGGGATGTACACAGTGAAAGGGGTGATGAATCGGACGATGATGATGAGGTGGACATCTTGCCTCTGTAGAGCCAGTTTGTGCAAGGAGAGATTGATTGCTTCTTTTTTGGTGGGGGCCCAAACCAACCAGTCATTTCAGTCACAGTCGTGTGGCAGACCCTGTCGCTGAAATGATGGGTTTGTTAAAGTGTGCATGTCCTGTTTATACAACATAAGGGTGGGTGGGAGGGCCCAAGGACAATTCCATCTTGCACCTCTTTTTTCTTTCATTTTTCTTTGCGTCATGTGCTGTTTGGGGAGTATTTTTTTGAAGGGCCATCCTGCGTGACACTGCAGTGCCACTCCTAGATGGGCCAGGTGTTTGTGTCGGCCACTAGGGTTGCTTAGCTTAGTCACACAGCTACCTCATTGCGCCTCTTTTTTTCTTTGCGTCATTTGCTGTTTGGGGAGTATTTTTTTGAAGGGCCATCCTGCCTGACACTGCAGTGCCACTCATAGATGGGCAAGGTGTTTGTGTCGGCCACTAGGGTCGCTTAGCTTAGTCACACAGCTACCTCATTGCGCCTCTTTTTTTCTTTGCGTCATGTGCTGTTTGGGGAGTATCTTTTTGAAGGGCCATCCTGCGTGACACTGCAGTGCCACTCCTAGATGGGCCAGGTGTTTGTGTCGGCCACTAGGGTCGCTTAGCTTAGTCACACAGCTAGTCAGCTACCTCATTGCGCCTCTTTTTTTCTTTGCGTCATGTGCTGTTTGGGGAGTATTTTTTTGAAGGGCCATCCTGCGTGACACTGCAGTGCCACTCCTAGATGGGCCAGGTGTTTGTGTCGGCCACTAGGGTCGCTTAGCTTAGTCACACAGCTACCTCATTGCGCCTCTTTTTTTTCTTTGCGTCATGTGCTGTTTGGTAGTATTTTTTTGAAGGGCCATCCTGTCTGACACTGCAGTGCCACTCCTAGATGGGCCAGGTGTTTGTGTCGGCCACTTGGGTCGCTGAGCTTAGTCACACAGCTACCTCATTGCGCCTCTTTTTTTCTTTGCGTCATGTGCTGTTTGGGGAGTATTTTTTTGAAGGGCCATCCTGCCTAACACTGCAGTGCCACTCCTAGATGGGCCAGGTGTTTGTGTCGGCCACTTGTGTCGCTTAGCTTAGCCATCCTGCGACCTTGGTGCAAATTTTAGGACTAAAAATAATATTGTGAGGTGTGAGGTGTTCAGAATAGACTGGAAATGAGTGGAAATTATGGTTATTGAGGTTAATAATACTATGGGATCAAAATGACCCCCAAATTCTATGATTTAAGCTGTTTTTTAGGTTTTTTTTTTAAAAAACACCCGAATCCAAAACACACCCGAATCCGACAAAAAAAATTCGGTAAGGTTTTGCCAAAACGCGTTCAAACCCAAAACACGGCCGCGGAACCGAACCCAAAACCAAAACACAAAACCCGAAAAATTTCCGGTGCACATCACTAATATATATGGGGCTGTGTGGATAGACTCTATCTATATACTGTATATAGGGCTGTGTGTTTATACTATTGTGCTATGTGCTATGTGCATGCGCGTATTTGGGCAGTGTGCATATATGGGGCTGTGTGTGTGTATATGTGGCTCTCTGCATATGTGGCTGTCTTTGTATGCGGCTTTGCATGTGTATATGTGTCTCTTTGTGTGGCTGTGTGTGTGCACATATGAGGCTGTGTGAGTGGGGGGGGGGGGGCACACCATTGTCTAATTCGCCTCCGGGCGTCTTGTTTAAACTTACGCCCCTGTCTGTGTCACTGCAAGTATCCATTCCACATCTGTGCTGCATTATTGTGAGCAGTATATAGTTGACAGTGCAGCATTTTGGTGACCAGCAGTATACATATATAGTACAGTACAGTAGGCCATTGCTGTATCTTGCAGCTCTGTGTCACTTCTAGTATCTTGATCAGTGCTCAATATCTGCTGCATTGTTGTGACCAGTATGTATACTGTACTGTGCGACGTGTGTTATACACCTGGTGATTTTATACATCCTGTAATCTGTGCTAAGCGATGTGTGAGATACACCTTGGGATTATACACCCTATATTATTATTATTATCCTTTATTTATATGGCGCCACAAGGGTTCCACATCGCCCAATTACAGAGTACATAAATAATCAAATAGGAAAACAGCAACTTACAGTTGATGACAGTATAGGACAAGTACATTGTAAATAAACATAGTTACATCAGCAGATGACACTGGAATAAGTATCAGCTGGCAGAAGACTGCTGGATGTGGTACAGTTGAAGATTATTAAAGTAAGACAAAGGATAAGCACATGAAGGAAGAGAGCCCTGCTCGTGAGAGCTTACAATCTAAAGGGGAGGGGTAGACAGATATGGGTGACACGGGGTACATAGAGAGCATGGAACAGAGGGTTAGGATGACATTTGGCTGGGTTTGGTGAAGAAGTGGACCCCCAGAAGGCACAAGTCAATACTGAACATTTGCAACATTTTACTGGGCTATGCAGGAGAAAATTAAAAATAGGAAAAAAAAAAAAAAAGAATCGATAACTTCTACCACTTTCAAAAAGGTCAATGGAATCTGAAATAATGGACAACTACCTCATGGAAGCCAGATACAGTATACCAAACAGTACTTAGCAGAGTTAGGAATGAGTGCTTATGAAATACAGTAACATTTTGTCATAATATTTCAGAAACTGCATGGCTGGTCTCTTGCACTCTTTTGCTCTAATACACCACCTTCTTTAGGATTAATATTCAAAAACATTATGTCTCCATAATCCCAAAAACGTCAGTCTTCTTGGAAAGTGGTTTGTTCCTTTGCAAGGGAAAGAGAACAAACGTTCTAAAAACAACGGTTTCTCAATTTCTTTTTCCTCTGGAAAGGGATTGTGGATTCGCAGAAACATCTGAGCATTTCTGTAATCAGAAAGCAGCGACTTTCTACAAATGTTTACGAATAATTCCAGTGATTTTGTCATTTTCTTCCAGTGATTTGGACCAATAACACCATTGATTAGAACAAATAATTCCTGTGATTTTGTCGTTTTCTTCCAGTGATTTGAACCAATAATACCATTGATTAGAACGAATAATTCCAGTGAGTTTTTCATTTTCTTCCAGTGATTTGGACCAATAATACCATTGATTAGAACAAATAATTCAAGTGATTTTGTCATTTTCTTCCAGTGATTTGGACCAATAATACCATTGATTAGAACGAATAATTCCAGTGATTTTGTCATTTTCTTCCAGTGATTTGAACCAATAATACCATTGATTAGAACGAATAATTCCAGTGAGTTTGTCATTTTCTTCCAGTGATTTGGACAAATAATACCATTGATTAGAACAAATAATTCAAGTGATTTTGTCATTTTCTTCCAGTGATTTGGACCAATAATACCATTGATTAGAACGAATAATTCCAGTGATTTTGTCATTTTCTTCCAGTGATTTGAACCAACAATACCATTGATTAGAACGAATAATTCATGTGATATTGAGGTGTTTGTGTCGCTTAGTTTAGCCGTCCAGCGACCACAGTGCACCTCTTTTTCTCTTTTCTTTGCATCACGTGCTGTTTGGGGACTATTTTTTTAAGTGCCATCCTGTCTGACACTGCAGTGCCACTCCTAGATGGGCCAGGTGTTTGTGCCAGCCACTTGGGTCGCTTAGCTTAGCCATCCAGTGACCTTGGTGCACCTCTTTTTTTCTTTGCATCATGTGCTCTTTTGGGACTTTATTTAAGTGCCATCCTGTCTGACACTGCAGTGCCACTCTTAGATGGGCCAGGTGTTTGTGCCGCCCACTTGGGTCGCTTAGCTTATTCATCCAGCAACCTCAGTGCATATTTTAGGACTAAAAATAATATTGTGAGGTGTGAGGTGTTCAGAATAGACTGGAAATTAGTGGAAATTATGGTTATTGAGGTTAATAATACTATGGGATCAAAATTACCCCCAAATTCTATTATTTAAGCTGTTTTTGAGGTGTTTTTTAAAAAAAAAAACACCCGAATCCAAAACACACCCGAGTCCGACAAAAAAAATTCAGGGAGGTTTTGCCAAAACGCGTCCGAATCCAAAACACGGCCGTGGAACCGAATCCAAAACACAAAACCAGAAAAATTGCCAGTGCACATCTCTAATATATATATATATATATATATATATATCTCATACTTGCCTACTTTTGAAACAGCATTTCAGGGAGATTGTGAAAGTAACACCTATCAGCGCAGGCGTGTACTGCTACATCAAAGAGGCATGTCATGAAAATGACTTACATCCAAATGTAAATGAGCCCCAAAGTTAGTAAGATCTATTTTTTGAAGAAAAGACACTGATATTTTGCAGGATTTGTTGGTGTATTGTGTTATACAAGAGTTTCCATATACTGTAAGTGGCCATAGGGATCATTGTGCCTTATAACCAATGCAGGGAAATGGCTCTTATGATCCCATTTGGATGTATGTATCTCTGATTTATTTCCCCCCCAAGAATGTAATAGCTGCATAATGGGGGAAAGGTGCAATCAGGGAGATTGCTGGACTATTCAGGGAGTGAGGGAGATTTCTGCTATTTCAGGGAGTTTCCTGCAGAATGAGGGAGGGTAGGCAACTATGATTTTAAGAGATGAACAGTGAAGACAAATGGGTACTTCAGTGTAGTCCCTGGAAGGCAGACCTGGAATAAATGCCACCTTTCCCTTTGAAGTAGCCTTTGTTTTCACTGATTCCCCCTCCCCCCCCCCTTAAAAAAAAACAAGTTTTTTTAAGGGAAGAACAGAAAAGACAAATGGGTACTTTAGTGAAAACCCTTGCAGGCATACCTGGATGGAATTACACCTTTACCTTTTGGGGTACTTTAGTGGAAACTCTGGCAGGCATACCTGGAAGAAATTACACCTTTACCTTTTGAAGTGGCATTTGTGTTCACTGTTCCCCCCTTAAAAAATTAAGTTTTTTTAAGGGGTGAACAGAATGAACAAATGGCTACTTCAATGTTGACCCTGGAAGGCATAACTGAAAATACTTAAGTCACCCATAACTTTATTGTGACACACTTACCTCTATAATTTAGCTAGCTTAGCAGTAAGAAATAACCACATGGACACCAACAGCTAGATTTAAAAGGTCAAACAGGTATTTATTGTTTGGTGACTCATATTTAAACAAATTTTTGGAGGATGGCAAAGAAAAAGGCGCTACCAACTCACCAGCACTAGTCAACTATAATAATACCAATTAAACTAGGAGGGGACTAAAACATAAACCGCACTGTGCAGGACTCACCCCCTTTACTCTAGCAGAGCCTTGGACGAAACCGCACGGGAACGTCTGTAGTCCACCCGCAGGGGGAGGACACACTCGCTGTCTTACCAAAAGGGGGTGCCCCACAATGACCACTCATGTAAACTTTGACTGCTGGCTGGTAGCGACTCTCCACCACAACAAGGTTTCCTAAACCGCAGACCGCCATCCAACAAGAACCACCAAAACCTAAGCAGCTAAAACTCGAAAAATACTCTCCAAAAACACACCAAGACCCGCAGGGGAAAGGTGGACCCTGTCTACCCTATAGAACTGTGAATTATGGAGGACCAGAAGCGGATGCCTAACTACCAAACCACCTATCGCCTGAACATATTACCAACACAGCGGAATTAACTTTTTTATGAGCCTTTTCAATGGCTGAAAAACAAACCACACCCCGCCAGTGAAAATGGGGCACGTCTGACCAAACCACTGTCACCTGAGGCCAGGAAGCTCGCAGGGTGACCAAGTCTGCCTTGACACTCAGGATGAGGTCGATGCCCTTGACTCGACCCATATCATTCACCCCTAGGTGAATGACGATCCAGACGGGTCGGCCCCACCTTCGTTCATGACGAAACAACAGCCGAAGCAAGCCAACCCAACGCAAGCCCCTAACGCCTAACCATCTGACTACTCTGTCCCCAAAGAAGTCACCCGTTCGCCTTGCCATAGCATGCCGCTCCATCCAAAAAATGTAAGAATGTGCAATTAGCCAAATCTTCGAGATATCCAATGCAGCTGCAAAAGAAAATTCCTAACATCAGCAACTATTCAACACATGGAGATACAAATGAGACAGCATGCACAAAGAATGGAGAAAACTCAAAAAACCTCCCGTGGACCGTGATCAATGCCATTTGTAATTCGGCCCCCTCGGAGGAAAATTAAAAAATTCACTTCACACCCTCAATTCCTGAATGCTAGCTATTTAAAAATTGACGGGTAAAACACGTTTTTGGGTTAGCGCAACAGGCGCAACAAACTAAAACTTAAACACTCTAACTTAATCCTTCAAACGGCCCGATCGCATGACCCGCCAAGTGAAGCTGCGCCTCTACGACCCGAGCAGCCATCCTCACCCGCATGGATAGGACCCACTCACTGCAGAACTGTAATAGGGCGTAATACCGCCGCCCCACCGCACTCTGCCCATCTGGAAACAAATACAACCAGCCAAGAAAACACCTCCCACATCCGAAACTTATTCAATGAGCTTTCAAAGGAAGGGTGGAGTCGGTAAACCATATAACACTGCATCAGGAACAAGCTCCCGGAATTTCGCGAACTCAAAACGAGAAAGCGCGTCCGCTATGCTATTGTATATACCCAGGACATGTTTGGCCGTGAAATTAATATTATATTTAAGGCATTTGAGAACCAAATATCGCAACAAGCGCAAACCCTGTGGAGAGGAGGTGCGTTGATTATTAACCGCATGCACCACACCCAGATTGTCGCAGCGGAAAACAATACTTCGATCCGACAAGCTAGAGGACCACAATTCCACAGCCACAATGAATGGGAACAGTACCAAAAGAGGCAAGTTCTTTGTGAAACCACCTGTAACCCATGAAAGGGGCCAAGGTGCAGCGCACCACTCCCTCTTAAAAAAGCCCGAACCGCCGGCAGCATCTGTAAAAAGTTGCAATGAAACGTTTGAACAATGCTCGGATGGCCGTAACACCTCCCGGTTAAAATAAACCAGAAAAGTGGACCACACCTGCAAATCCTCCCTGATCTCGCACGAAAGATACATGGTATGGTGAGGCGTACGAACCCCCGCCTTGGACCTCTCAAGTTTACGGCAGAAAACTCGCCCCATGGGGATAATCCTGCATGCAAAGTTAAAAGAACCAAGCAATGATTGAACCTGCAGTCTGACCCTACGCTTGCGGAGGCATTCCTCTATGAGACCCAGCAATTTGTGCACCTTATCAGCGGGCAGCCGGCAACAACAACCGACCCCCGATTCAATTTCAATGCCCAAATAACTGAGGCAACCCATGGGCCCTTCGGTCTTATCAGGGGCTACAGGCAACCCTAGAAGATGGAACAAATGCTGAGCGAGACCCAGAACATCACTGCAAACCGAACTATCTTGTGGGCCAACAAAGAGAAAATCGTCTAAATAATGGACAACCCCCGCGTGACCGGAGTCCGACTGTATACACCAATGCAAAAAGAGCTGAATTTCTCAAAGTAGGCGCAAGATATGGAACAACCCATCGGTAAGCAACGATCGACGTAGAAACTACCCCCTAAGCGGAAACCCAGAAACCCCAGGGAATCGGGGTGGATAGGAAAAAGGCGAAAAGCGGACTCAATGTCCAACTTGGCCATGAGGGCGCCGGGACCCGCCGCCTTAACCAAATGAAGGGCTTCATCAAAGGATTGGTACCGAACCCTTCAGGCCGTGGCCGGGATCGTGTCGTTGACCGAACCGCCATGAGCGTATGACTAATGCTGAATAAGGCGGAATTGACCCGGAGCCTTCTTGGGAACCACACCCAGGGGAGAAATGCAAAACCCCGGCAACGGAGGGGACGGGAAAGTGGCGCACATGCGCCGCAAGCGAATTTCAGCCTGCACCTTACGGGAGACCACCAGTGGGAAATCTTGCGCGGACTTCAAATTGCGTCGGGAGACCACAAATCCGCAATGGGCAGTCTAAAACCGTAACGGAAACCATCTAACAAAAATTGACTGGAGGGGATATCAGGATAAGAAACCAACCACTTGGTTAATTCCTCAACGTTAACGGGAGAAAGGGACTTATTTACCACTTCTGGGTGCTTCGGCAGCATCAGAGGGCCGGAAGCGGAAGTGCAGTCTTTGGCCGGGTGACCCCCCACACACACTTTGCAGAAGTGGCGAAAATGACAACTCGACCCTCTGGCACACTTGCCGTTGTTGAAGGCAAAACACTTTCCTTTATTCCCAGAGGCCGGACTCGGACGGATGCCCGAGTTTGGTTTGCCACCTTGGGAATCAGCTGGGGGCTTACTGTGCTGCGTGACATCAAGCCACACCTCAACATCCTTAACCCCCAAGGGTAAGGTCAGGTTGCCGTCCTGATTGCGAAGGAACTTTTCGTCATACTCCCGCCAAGCGTAACCCTTGGAGTTTAAGTACATTTCGTGGACCATAAACATATATTTGACCGTGTTAGGACACTCAGCTGGTCTTGTCTCGGTATGGCACGCCGCAAAGACCAAGAAACCATGGAACCACTGATGAAAATTGCGATACCAATGCCCCCAACCTTCCTAGCTTTATCGAAAGCCTTCCGCATGTCATCCGTAAGGGTGAACATGTCGACCTACTGTATTTACCCTTCCTAATCTTTTCCCTCATCCGTTTCCGTAAACCCCTGGTGACTGCCATGTGTGCGCAGTGAACCATTTCAGTAAAGAGGGGAGGCTCCGACACGACTGCAGCACCCTTGCTCTTGGCCTTCCTATCCTTCTTGTGTATGCGATGCGCAACAAGTCTGGCTAATTTACGCGGGCGCCTAGCGGACACAGAAGACCTAGTATCTGAAGAAGAACTAGAAGAAGAACTGTCGGAAGAAGAATGAGTAACCAACTCACCAGCTCCAGAAGGACCTGCCGCCTCTTCAGACGTGGCAGCAGGGCCGGACAGCTCCACTTCAGGGACCCGCAATCCCCCAGCTTCTCCCGCACCCAAAGGCCAGCACCGCTGCATCAATTACCTCCTCTGCGCCGCACCAGAACCCAACTCCGCCAAGGTCGTGGATGCCCTCCCGAGAGGAGAGACCCCCTCGACTCATCTACACTTAACGGGGAGACAGAAGTGGGGGGCAGGGGAGGGACAATCCCGGTGGGAGCCGGGAGGGGGGGGGGGACAGGAGGCAAGGGAGGGGGGGAAGAAAGAAGGGGAAGATGGGAAGGGGGAACCGGCGGGGTCACAGGCGCTGCGCTAACTGTCGTACCAAAGGCGGGAGGCCAGGGTGCTTGGGCGACGTAACTCGGGTGACCTGCGCAAGGTGCCTGCGAGAATGACGCCGGCCAATAGGGGGTCTGTGGAAGGGTCCCGTGGGAAAATCCCCTGGCGTAAGACCCCGGAACCACAGGGACGGGCCATGATGGTACAGAGCCCTGTGCGTGCGGGAACATTGCAGGCAAATAAGGGGAAAAAGAGGAGCCCGAGAGCCATGAAAACTAGGCGAGACGACCAAACTCATGATGGGAAAATGTGGGGCCCTCGACCAGGCCGCCGACACAGAAGGCGCCGGCAGGAAACCCGATGGAGCCACTTGCGGTACGCTGCCCGGAACCGCAAATGTAGTGGATACGGCACTGTGAGCGGACACCACTGCATTAAACCATGCTGAACAGCAGGTGGCACAACCGCTCCCTGCCACAGGCTACTGGATGATGGCAGCAGGATCTGGGACACCGGGAGTGCGCTCAGATGTATCCCAAATACCTGACCGGCCGCAACACCCGCTGCTCCCTGCAAAACTTCTGCTGGGTAGAAGGGGGACCGTCACAGGACAGCAGAACACTGGATTCCCCTTCAGTAGTCAGGAGAGGCCCAGCAGCCACCCCCCCCACCCCCTCCGCACCTAGTGTGGCAGCAGCTGAATGTGTAGCCAGGGACGGAGCCCCGTCCCCGGCGCGCGCAGTCCTATACCCACGCCTACCACCAGACGCCGCTGCTGCATCGGACGAACGGCCACCACCAACATGAACAGGCAGTGGACCGCCGGGCGGCGCAGTCCAGGTGGCAGGAGAAGGGACCACCCACACCCAAGGGCGGCGGTAAACCGCAGCTGCAAGCGGGCACGCGGGCTCGGCCAGGCGGCGGGGGGGGGGCGCAGACCTATGTGGGTGAGGCATCAAGAAGCTAGGGACGGGGGAAGACTGCGCTGCAGCACAGCCTGAGAGGGGAGAGAAATGAACAGGGGAACAAGGCAATAAATACACAGCGACTATGCAATAAGTAAATACACTGATCCTTACTGCATCCAAAATGGCAAGAGGAAGATGGCTGCCAGACTTCTATATATACTCTGTATACACTCCTCCTACCACAAATGCCTGATAGGCCAACAAGGTCACATGACCCCACATGTCAATCACTAATACTAGCTCTGCCCTTTCGTAACAAAATAGTCCCAAAAAATAAGGAAGCTTATATGGCTTCAGGCTTATGCAGCTCTCTGCCTGCTATATCATTGAAAAAAATATTTACATCAATTTTTTACAATAAAACAAATACACCACACAGTTTGTTTGTTTTTAATGAAAATTTACTATAAAAATATAAAAATTATAAACTTTTTACCACTGGATTTTTTGAGCACAGACCAATGATTGTCTGTATAGCAAGGACTTTCCAACAAGACAAATAGAGGAATCAGGCCTAAAACAATTAACTGATGTGCATTAGAGGAACAAAAAGTGATGCCATCCAAATTGGGCAAAGAAGAAAGATTTTGAATTTGCGGACAGTGTTCTATGAAGGAACACAAGAATGACCAATTTTACAACGTTCAAGTCCAGGACAAATGATGTCTACAAGCCGAGCCAATGGTTACTCAAACCAAGCGTCCTTTTGGATAGAGTTGAAGGAACATACCAGAACAATTTATCCACCTAATAAGTCTAAAAACCCGAATGAAAAAGATAATTTAATAATTTAAAAAATCAGGCTCGTCCTGTAGAGGTGGTGGTGGGGGTTTGAACACAACATAGTTGTGAAAAATCACCTGGACGCACTGCTGTGAGGACGAGTGAGCGGGGTGGGTGTTGGTGCCGGCGTAAAAACTGGCCTTTGTGGCGGAGGATTTCCCGGCGGATAATTATATGTTTGCAGGGATGTATACTGGGGCTGTGACTGGGGCTGTGGGGCATTTCGTCTGCGCCACATAGGGTTGATCATTATATCCAGGTCATCAGGAAGGTCATGATCCTGGGCCCTTTTCAATGCATCATACACTATGCGTTTGAAAGTGCGCCTTACACTTTCATCCATTTCACGCATTTCCACGTCTACAGTATTTGAAAATTGGCATATGGTGTCCAGTGGCCTATGAAGCATTTCCTCCGCATGTTGGATAAATTGTTCGGTGCTGCTGTCCTTAGAACTGGATTTCTTTGAAGAGACTCTTCGTGCCTGGCTGGTAGTCTTGGCAGAGACGTGTCGCAGGACTCCTCCCCAGTCAACTCCAGCTTTGTGAACTCTGTGGGAGTGGAAGCTCCCGCAGACAGATCCGGGGTAGATGTCTGAAAAAACCCACAAAACATTAGAACCTTGATTAACACTGATAACTTTTAACATATTCATGTATTTTAACTTACCAGATCCAGAGACTCCACCTCCTCTTGCGACATTGGACGCTCTGGATCTAGACTACCCTGGCCATTCTCCCTCAACTCTCTTTCCTGCAAGAATGCCATCTGGTCATAGTACCATAGGGTTGGCTTGTAGATATCATCGGTCCCGAAAGTTGCGAATCAGTCACTCGTTTGTGCTCCTTCACGTACACCGTCCGCAAATTGACAATCTTCTTCTTCACCCAATCCAGATCAGCATCACTTTTGTATCCTTTACTGTAGTCCACCAATTGTTTGTAGGCCTGATTCCTCGTTTGCTTGTTGGAAAAGTCCTTGCTGGTCACCAACCACAGACAATCGTTGGCACGATAGAGCTCAATAAATCCAGTGGTAAAGGATGTGTCCGTGTATCTAGCCATGTCTGTGGGGAAAAAAACACTTTAAATACCAAGCACAAATGTGAAAAAAACAAAAAAAATACATTGGCACATAAAGGAGTGGTGGCATAATGGATGGGCCCCATAATGCAGCAGCCCCTACCCTTTTGGACAAATAACATGGATGCCTACTGCTGTTGCCCGCTCCTCCCCCCTTTTGGACATATAACATGGATGCCTACTGCTGCTGCCCGCCCCTCCCCCCTTTTGGACATATAACATGGATGCCTACTGATGCTGCTGTTGCCTGCCCCTCCCCCCTTTTGGACATATAACATGGATGCCTACTGCTGCTGCCCGCCCCTCCCCCCTTTTGGACATATAACATGGATGCCTACTGATGCTGCTGTTGCCTGCCCCTCCCCCCTTTTGGATATATAACATGGATGCCTATTGCTGCTGCCTGCTCCTCCCCCCTTTTGGACATATAACATGGATGCCTACTGATGCTGCCAGCCCCTCCCCCTTTAGGACATATAACATGAATCCTTACTGCAGCTCCACCCCCCCCCCTCCCCCACCTTAAGTACAAATTAAATGGTGTTTTGCACATAAATGGAGCCTGCACATAAATATGGAGGCCAAGAGGCTGCTGCTGCCCACCCTGGCTGCCCACCCGCCACCAGTTTTGCACATACAGTATGCTGCTACAGAATGCTGCTGTCTGCCCCCATGTTGGTGTACACCCCCCGTTTTACTCAACAGTGGACCACACACAGGCCCTTCCTCTTTCCTCCTTGAAAACTTGGTGTGCAGTGTGAAAAACAAAGGGAGGGCTCAGGGAGTGGTTCAGGTGATGCAAATAGCTCATCGCTGGCTTCACTACACACGGGCGATTTGGCATTTCTTGCTAAGCGATCTATCTAGATATTTCAGGCAAATGATCTAGATGCTCGACAGCGACGTGCGGGCCGTGCATCATTGTCGCTGGCACCACTACACACGGACCGATTTGTGCTTCATTTCTTAGCGATCTAGTCAAATATAGTCAGATCGCGGAAATAATGGGGGTAATTTCAAGTTGATCGCAGCAGGAATTTTTTTAGCAGTTGGGCAAAACCATGTGCACTGCAGGGGAGGCAGATATAACACGTGCAGAGAGAGTTAGATTTGGGTGTGGTGTGTTCAATCTGCAATCTAATTTGCAGTGTAAAAATAAAGCAGACAGTATTTACCCTGCACAGAAATAAAATAACCCACCCAAATCTAACTCTTTCTGCACATGTTATATCTGCCTCCCCTGCAGTGCACATGGTTTTGCCCAACTGCTAAAAAATGTCCTGCTGCGATCAACTTGGAATTACCCCCAGTGTTCACTATTCTCTTCCAGAGTTTCATCTGACATCTTTAAAACCAATAGGAAATGAAACATTTTCATATTATGCAGTGAGAGATTATATTTTTACAAACTTGTATTAAAAATCGAGACATCGGAAATGATCTAACCTTTGTTTCAATGAGGATATTGTTGCTGGTGAGTGCTTCCTTTTACGTCTGGCTGCGATAACATCAGGTGGATGCTGAATCATCACTAAATGGAAATTGCTCACCTGAATTACGTGTCTGCTATTCTATGATTTGTTTTATTAAAAACACACAATGCTCCCTTTAATGTGCTCTGCTCACAAAACACTGTCTCCAAATAGGAGTGATATACTCAATATGGGCCCTGCATACAGGGCCGGTGCTAGGGTGTTCGGCGCCCCCCTGCAAACTATAAATTTGCGCCCTCCCATTTTCCTTTGGCGCGCGCCGGGAAAAGGAGTGTGGTCTCACAAGTAAGGGGCATGGCCACACAGTAGTACCCCCATTTAAAATTACGCCACAATGTAGCACAATCTTATTAATCTTATACGTAATGCCCCACCCGTAGTAGTAGCGTCCTTATACGTAATGCCCCACCCGTAGTAGTAGCGTCCTTATTTGTAATGCACCCCAGTAGTAGTAGCATCCTTATACATAATGCCCCCCGAGTAGTAGTAGCATCCTTATACATAATGCCCCGCGAGTAGTAGTAGCATTCTTATACATAATGGACCCACAGTAGTAGTAGCGTCCTTATACGTAGTGCACCCCCAGTAGTAGACGCGTCCTTATACGTAATACCCCCCAGTAGTAGTAGCATCCTTATACATAATGCCGCCCCAGTAGTAGTAGCATCCTTATACATAATGCCCCCCCAGTAGTAGTAGCGTCCTTATACATAATGCCCCCCCAGTAGTAGTAGCGTCCTTATACATAATGCCCCGCAAGTAGTAGTAGCATTCTTATACATAATGGACCCACAGTAGTAGTAGCGTCCTTATACGTAGTGCACCCCCAGTAGTAGACGCGTCCTTATACGTAATACCCCCCAGTAGTAGTAGCATCCTTATACATAATGCCGCCCCAGTAGTAGTAGCATCCTTATACATAATGCCCCCCCAGTAGTAGTAGCATCCTTATACATAATGCCCCCCCAGTAGTAGTAGCGTCCTTATACGTAATGCCCTCCCGGTAATAGTAGCGTCATTGTACATAATGCCCCCCCAGTAGTAGTAGCGTTCTTATACGTAGTGCACCCCAGTAGTAGTATCGTCCTTATATGTAATGCCCCCAGCCCCAGTAGTAGTAGCATCCTTACACGTAATGGCCCCCCCAGTAGTAGCTTTGTTACACGTAATGCCCCCCTGTAGTAATAGCGTCCTTATACGTAATGCCCCCCCAGTAGTGGCGTCCATAGAGCGCGCGCACAGACATACCTCACACACACACACACACACACACACACACAATTCACACATATATACACACACATACACACCCACCATACACACACACACACACTTCTCTCTCACCCTCCACTTACCTAATCCAGTCTACCTCTGTACAGCAGCCAGGTCCGTGTAGCTCCGCCCCTTATGGCCCGTTTAGCCACGCCCCCTACCGTCCCGTGTAGCTCCGCACCCTTCTGTCCCGTACTCTGCGCTCTCACACAGATGAGATGAGGTGAGGGGAGGGAGGAGGCGTATCATGCTGCAGGTGCCCGCTGCCAGTGCCTGTCATACAGTGACAGACACAGCAGTGGCAGCAGCAGCAGCAGGGGGGACAGGACGGCGCAGCAGGGAAGGGATGCAGACTAGAAGAAGCGCCTATCCGTTCCAGCGCCTCCCTGCACTGCATCCCTTCGCTGAGCGGGTAGCGCCGGGCCTGCCTGCATACATAATCCAAGTTGTAGCTGCGATCTCTGAAACTACAGAATTTATACCACTGCCGCACATTTCTTAAAACAGCCCTGAAAACAAGTTATAAGGTTTATAACTTAGGGGTATATTTGTGACACCCTGCATGTTACGTCTGAGGAATGTGCAGAGAGAGTTAGATTTGGGTGGGGTGCGTTCAAACTGAAATCTAAATTGCAGTGTAAAAATAAAGCAGCCAGTATTTACCCTGCACAGAAATAAAATAACCCACGCAAATCTAACTCTCTCTGAAAATGTTATATCTGCCTCCCCTGCAGTGCACATGGTTTTGCCCAACTGCTAACAAATTTGCTGCTGCGATCAACTCTGAATTACCCCCTCTGAACCTACAGGTGAAGTTACAGGTAGCAGTGGTACGGAGGAACTGAACACAGAGGAAACACGTAACACTAACCACACAGGAAACAGACAGGGTATAATACTGCAAAAGACAGATGATAAATGTGACAGACTATGCAGCTGACACGGAGCTGGATACAGGAACTCTGCAATGGATTATAGTAGGTAACCAGGCGAGGTATTCACAGGCTAGAACTAGTACCAAGAAACAAGGGCTCCCGCTGCAGCCAGGTAACTATGACCAGCAAGGAATGAGAGGCAGACACCGGCTATAAAGGGAGCAAGAGCCAATTACCCTTAGAGCCCAGCTGCTTAAAGAGGGGAGCCGGGATACACCACTGAGCAGAATGATACAGATAAAGGAATAGGAAGCTGAGAATGAGAGACTGCAACAAGCAGACTGGGTGAGAGTTGTGTTTCCACACAGAGAGTCCCACTAATGCGAGAGCTATAACTACAGTAGCTTTCGGAGCGGAAGTAGCATCTGACTCACTATAGTACTTTGCTGGAATAAAACCGTCTACTTGTCCACAAGCATCCAATGCTATGGAACAGACAAAGGGGGTCAGTCAATTGTTTTCCCCTATACCAACCACTAGCAGGTGCAAAATGGAGCAATTCAATTGTTGCTCTGTTTAGATGTGTCGGAGATATTTCATCTCGCAGTCTTTTGAGGTGCAAGAAGAAATGTGTGCAAACTCCGTTGTTTGGGTGCCCAAACAGCAATTTCCGGAAGAACAAAGGTATATTTACAAAGTGAACATTACATTTTTTCTCAGTATTCATCAGAGAAATCTATGCAAAGTTGCATGCAATCAAACCACTTAGTGAAGCAGCTGGACCAGTCCGAAGCAGATATGTCTTCTACATGCTGGATGAAAGTCTCCACTGAAGCTTCAGGTGACTCAAAACGAATCCCACACATTTTGCGCTTGATTTGTTGGAACATAAGGAAGTCGTAGGGAGCCATGCTGGACTGTACCAAGCTCCTGGATGAGTCCATTGGGCAGATAATCCACCACTTTCCTGGACTTGTGGGCAGGTGCATTGTAGTGATGGATGACTGGGGTCAACTGGGCCAACTGTTGTTTGGTCTCTGGGTTGCCACTGATGATCTCCCAGATGGAGTTTGAGTGACCACCATCAAACACAGTCAGCATGTGGCGTCACAAAATCACTCGAGCCTACCAGTCATCTGATGGAGCACCCAGCAGGTGGAAACCTTGCTCAGGCCAAACTTTTATTAGGGTATCAAGTAGATGGATCCCAATGAGATGCCTATCACCTTCTCTAAGTGGACCATGGTCGCCCTGGCATCCACCTCAACTATAGCCCGCATGTGAACAACATTGTCCTCGGTGATGGTGGACACAGGTCTGCTGCTATGCTCCTCATCTTCCAGTCACCATCTCCCGCTCCAAAATTCTGCAAGCCACTCAAATGCAGTGATTCAGGATGGTGCTTCCTCTCCAAAAGCAGCTTGCAGTCAGTAAAAACTCTCCTCATGTCGCAGACCATTCTTGTAGTCGTAGTAGATCATGGCTCTCCAGTGGCTTCTGTTGAGCTCAATAACAAGCTTGTAAAGGAATTGCACATTCTGACCTCTTTGGTGTACAGTACTGCTTATATAATGTTCTGTGCCTTGACATTTCACAAGAAATTTAGTCAGAGATTACAGTTCACAACCAGATAGTCAGATTGTGTCTACTCTACCTATGCACTGCACATCTGGAAACTTATTGCACGCCCCTAGTACTGTAAATATTGTGTAGTAAATATCCACATGCATTACTTGTTCACACTCTGTGGAATGCCCTCCCACGCACAATAAGACACCTCTAGTCTCCAAACCTTTAAACATTCCCTGAAAACTCACCTCTTCAGACAAGCCTATCAATTTCCACCCACATAACCTTCAGTGCTTCCCTATCTAATTACATCCTCTCTGTACAGTAAACATAACATCAAATATTTTGTCTTTCGTTACTCTCACACCATCCTGACCCTTGGCAAACATTGCTGGGTGATCATATTATACAACCCATTAAGAACCTACCAATCTGGTGGACCATTATGCAATAGGTAGCATCTATCCTTGTGTATCAATGCCTATTTCCCTATAGATTGTAAGCTTGCGAGCAGGGCCTTCCTACCTCTATGTCTGTCTGTTTTTACTCAGTTTTGTTCTATAAGAAACTGTTAATAAATAAATAAATAAAAATGTCAGTTTGCATCCTAGCACACAGAGAGTTAAACACATTCAACAGTTTACATGGCCAAAGCATTCTTGTTTCTTCTTACTAATACAGGCTAGCATCATCGAACAAACTATATTCTGAAGGCTATGAAATAATTTTGAGCACAGGGACACAACTTATTTAATTTTTTCTAAATAGTGCAGTTACTTACAAAAATGATGTCACCATTTGACAGACAATACGATACATGTTAAAATAAAAAGGAGAAATTTACAGAACATATAAGATTTATATCTGAGGCTAGACGAGCTGCGCTTGGGTCTGGGTTGACTGTTTATAATTTGATGTTGTTATTAAAATTCATGACAAAAGATTTAAAACTTTTTATTATCCCCTTCCCCCATAATTTCGGTGGTCTTTGTAGGAGGCCTGTGAGTATTCATATCTGCTGATGACAGTTTTTACAATCTATGGGTCTTAACCCCTTTTTTAATCTGAAATGCTTGAATGTTGCATATGGTGTCTGGTGATCACAATACAAAGCAAATCTTACCATTAGTGAACCCTGTATACATTTTTGTACTTATAGAACCTGTACCAGACATCACAAAAAAAATAGAAACTGCGTAGTGAGATATTGGGCTACTATAGTTTGTTAGTTTCTGCGCTCCTCCATCCCCCATTCCACTGAGGTCAGCCATGACAGTTGTTTGTTGTTCACTGGCTGGCCACTCTCCACATTGCTGAGCAACAGGTCAAACTCAGTGCACCTTAATTGAGATAGGTAGGTGATCTTTTTATAGCAATGCTATCTGATGTTGAAAAAATAACAAATATGAACAAAGTATTCACTACAAATAATCAAAGGTCAATAAAATATAGACAATATTTAAAATTATATTATAATAACAACAACAACAACAATAGTATAATACACTGATTATACTGAAACATACTGTCAAAGCTGTTATAGTCGGGGATCATTTGTGGGGCAGGCGACAGCGGCTGCGTGACATCACACGCAGCCAATGTGACTCAAAAGATGGCGAGGGGCCAACCTAATCATGAAAGCGCCTCGCTGCTGAGGAAGTTCTCGCATGTAAGCGGGGTGCCAGGATCCGGCATGCGAGGTGGACTTGCCCTGTGCTGGGTGTCCCCCCACATGTTAGTGTAAAGGGTTATAGTAGTGCGATTTTTCACACAACTACAACCCATGCTGAATTAGGCCCAAAATCCCTTATAGATTTTTAGTTATGCCTTAAAAATAATAGTATAAAACAAGAGATTTTTCATTTGGTATAATTAACATAATGTACTGACATCCGTTATTATGGCAGGGGTCACCTATGACTAATACATATCAGGAAATTCTCTGTATTAAATCATGGTCACCAGCACCATAACTACCTGTGTTCCAGGTGTGCCTGGCACACAGCGCAGTTACCCTGAGGGTGCACGGCCAGCGGCTTGTAATGAGTCAAATTGACTCATTACACGCCGCCTGTTGTGTGCCGTGCGCCGCGCTGGTGTGGAGAGTAGCAGCGCCATAGGCAGCGGAGGAGGAGGAGGGAGGGGGACTGGAGCCACAGCAGCGCTATGTCATTGGTAGTAGTGCTGCTGCAGCAGTCCTCTCTCCTTCCGTATTGGCTGCCCGGTGCTGCTGTGAATGCTGGGATGCGGTTCCTTCATCCCAGCATTCTCAGCGGTGGGCAGCCAATGCGGAAGGAGAGGGGACTGCTGCAGCGGCGCCTCTACCAATTACATAGTGCTGCTGCGGCTTCAGTCCCCCTCCCTCCTCCTCCGCTTCCCGGGATCTGATCATCTGCCTGCACAAGGAGCCTGACTGCCTGCGGGGAGAGATGGTAAGTATCTCTCTCTCTCTCTTTCTCTCTCTCTCTCTCGCTCTCTCTTGTGTCTGCCGTAATGTGTAAAACGGGGGACACTGGCTGCTGTAATGTGTAAAAAGGCGGATGCTGTCTGCCGTAATGTGTAATATGGGGGACGCTGTCTGCCATAATGTGTAAAAAGGGGGATGCTGTCTGCCGTAATGTGTAAAAAAGGGGACGCTGTCTTCCGTAAGTGTAAAAAGGGGGACGCTGTCTGCTGTAATGTGTAATAAGGGGGACGCTGTCTGCCGTAATGTGTAAAAAGGGGACGCTGTCTGCCATAATGTGTAAAAAGTAGTGATGAGCGGGTTCGGTTCCTCGGAAACCGAACCCCCCCCGAACTTCACCCATTTTACACGGGTCCGAGGCATACTCGGATTCTCCCGTACGGCTCGGTTAACCCGAGCGCGCCCGAACGTCATCATCCCGCTGTCGGATTCTCGAGAGATTCGGATTCTATATAAGCAGCCGCGCGTCGCCGCCATTTTCACTCATGCATTGGAAATGTTAGGGAGAGGACGTGGCTGGCGTCCTCTCCGTTTATTAATGTTCATGCAAATATTTGTGCTTATTGCTTAATTGTGGGGACTGGGGAGCAGCTGTACTATATAGGAGGAGTACAGTGCAGAGTTTTGCTGATCAGTGACCACCAGTTTTATCCGTTGTCTGCCTGAAAAACGCTCCATATTTGTGCTCAGTGTGCTGCATATATCTGTGCTTACACTGCTTTATTGTGGGAACTGGGGATCAGCAGTATTATATAGGAGGAGTACAGTGCAGAGTTTTGCTGACCAGTGACCACCAGTATTATACGTTGTCTGCCTGAAAAACGCTCCATATCTGTGCTCAGTGTGCTGCATATATCTGTGCTCACACTGCTTTATTGTTGGGACTGGGGACCAGCAGTATTATATAGGAGGAGTACAGTGCAGAGTTTTGCTGACCAGTGACCACCAGTATACATTGTCTGCCTGAAAAACGCTCCATATCTGTGCTCAGTGTGCTGCATATATCTGTGCTCACACTGCTTTATTGTGGGGACTGGGGACCAGCAGTATTATATAGGAGGAGTACAGTGCAGAGTTTTGCTGACAGTGACCACCAGTATATATAGCAGTACGGTACGGAAGGCCACTGCTCTACCTACCTCTGTGTCGTCAAAGTATACTATCCATCTAGATTCTATACCTGTGGTGCATTTTAGTTTTGCAGTTTGCTTACAGTGACCACCAGTATATATAGCAGTACGGTACGGAAGGCCATTGCTCTACCTACCTCTGTGTCGTCAAGTATACTATCCATCTAGATTCTATACCTGTGGTGCATTTTAGTTTTGCAGTTTGCTGACAGTGACCACCAGTATATATAGCAGTACGGTACGGAAGGCCACTGCTCTACCTACCTCTGTGTCGTCAAGTATACTATCCATCTAGATTCTATACCTGTGGTGCATTTTAGTTTTGCAGTTTGCTGACAGTGACCACCAGTATATATAGCAGTACGGTACGGAAGGCCACTGCTCTACCTACCTCTGTGTCGTCAAGTATACTATCCATCTAGATTCTATACCTGTGGTGCATTTTAGTTTTGCAGTTTGCTGACAGTGACCACCAGTATATATAGCAGTACGGTACGGAAGGCCACTGCTCTACCTACCTCTGTGTCGTCAAGTATACTATCCATCTAGATTCTATACCTGTGGTGCATTTTAGTTTTGCAGTTTGCTGACAGTGACCACCAGTATATATAGCAGTACGGTACAGAAGGCCACTGCTCTACCTACCTCTGTGTCGTCAAGTATACTATCCACCCATACCTGTGGTGCATTTAAGTTTTGCACAGTATATATATAGTAGGAGGACAGTGCATAATTTTGCTGACAACCAATATATAATATATAGCAGTACGGTACAGTAGTCCACTGCTCTACCTACCTCTGTGTCGTCAAGTATACTATCCATCCATACCTGTGGTGCATTTTAGTTGTTGTGCGCAGTATATATAGTAGGAGGACAGTGATTGCCACTCCTAGATGGGCCAGGTGTTTGTCTCGGCCACTTGGGTCGCTTAGCTTAGCCATCCAGTGACCTTGGTGCACCTCTTTTTTTCTTTGCATCATGTGCTGTTTGGGGACAATTTTATTGAAGTGCCATCCTGTATGACACTGCAGTGCCACTCCTAGATGGGCCAGGTGTGTGTGTCGGCCACTTGTGTCGCTTAGCTTAGTCACACAGCGACCTTGGTGCGCCTCTTTTTTTCTTTGCATCATGTGCTGTTTGGGGACAATTTTTTTGAAGTGCCATCCTGTATGACACTGCAGTGCCACTCCTAGATGGGCCAGGTGTTTGTGTCGGCCACTTGTGTCGCTTAGCTTTGTCACACAGCGACCTTGGTGCGCCTCTTGTTTTCTTTGCATCATGTGCTGTTTGGGGACTATTTTTTTGAATTGCCATCCTGTCTGACACTGCAGTGCCACTCCTAGATGGGCCAGGTGTTTGTGTCGGCCACTTGGGTCGCTTAGCTTAGTCACACAGCTACCTCATTGCGCCTCTTTTTCTCTTTGCATCATGTGCTGTTTGGGGACAATTTTTTTGAAGTGCCATCCTGTCTGACACTGCAGTGCCACTCCTAGATGGGCCAGGTGTTTGTGTCGGCCACTTGTGTCGCTTAGCTTAGTCACACAGCGACCTTCGTGCGCCTCTTTTTTTCTTTGCATCATGTGCTGTTTGGGGATAATTTTTTTGAAGTGCCATCCTGTCTGACACTGCAGTGCCACTCCTAGATGGGCCAGGTGTTTGTGTCGGCCACTTGTGTCGCTTAGCTTAGTCACACAGCGACCTTGGTGCGCCTCTTTTTTTCTTTGCATCATGTGCTGTTTGGGGACAATTTTTTTGAAGTGCCATCCTGCCTGACACTGCAGTGCCACTCCTAGATGGGCCAGGTGTTTGTGTCGGCCACTTGTGTCGCTTAGCTTAGTCACACAGCGACCTTGGTGCGCCTCTTTTTTTCTTTGCATCATGTGCTGTTTGGGGACTATTTTTTTGAAGTGCCATCCTGTCTGACACTTCAGTGCCACTCCTAGATGGGCCAGGTGTTTGTGTCGGCCACTTGTGTCGCTTAGCTTAGTCACACAGCGACCTTGGTGCGCCTCTTTTTTTCTTTGCATCATGTGCTGTTTGGGGACAATTTTTTTGAAGTGCCATCCTGTCTGACACTGCAGTGCCACTCCTAGATGGGCCAGGTGTTTGTGTCGGCCACTTGTGTCGCTTAGCTTAGTCACACAGCGACCTTGGTGCGCCTCTTTTTTTCTTTGCATCATGTGCTGTTTGGGGACTATTTTTTTGAAGTGCCATCCTGCCTGACACTGCAGTGCCACTCCTAGATGGGCCAGGTGTTTGTGTCGGCCACTTGTGTCGCTTAGCTTAGTCACACAGCGACCTTGGTGCGCCTCTTTTTTTCTTTGCATCATGTGCTGTTTGGGGACAATTTTTTTGAAGTGCCATCCTGTCTGACACTGCAGTGCCACTCCTAGATGGGCCAGGTGTTTGTGTCGGCCACTTGTGTCGCTTAGCTTAGTCACACAGCGACCTTGGTGTGCCTCTTTTTTTACTTTGCATCATGTGCTGTTTGGGAACTATTTTTTTGAAGTGCCATCCTGTCTGACACTGCAGTGCCACTCCTAGATGGGCCAGGTGTTTGTGTCGGCCACTTGGGTCGCTTAGCTTAGTCACACAGCTACCTCATTGCGCCTCTTTTCTTCTTTGCATCATGTGCTGTTTGGGGACAATTTTTTTGAAGTGCCAACCTGTCTGACACTGCAGTGCCACTCCTAGATGGGCCAGGTGTTTGTGTCGGCCACTTGTGTCGCTTAGCTTAGTCACACAGCGACCTTGGTGCGCCTCTTTTTTTCTTTGCATCATGTGCTGTTTGGGGACTATTTTTTTGAAGTGCCATCCTGCCTGACACTGCAGTGCCACTACTAGATGGGCCAGGTGTTTGTGTCGGCCACTTGTGTCGCTTAGCTTAGCCATCCAGCGACCTCGATGCAAATTTTAGGACTAAAAATAATGGCCCTCATTCCGAGTTGTTCGCTCGTTCTTTTTCATCGCATCGCAGTGAAAATCCGCTTAGTACGCATGCGCAATGTTCGCACTGCGACTGCGCCAAGTAACTTTACTATGAAGAAAGTATTTTTACTCACGGCTTTTTCTTCGCTCCGGCGATCGTAATGTGATTGACAGGAAATGGGTGTTACTGGGCCGAAACACGGCGTTTCAGGGGCGTGTGGCTGAAAACGTTACCGTTTCCGGAAAAAACGCAGGAGTGGCCGGGGAAACGGTGGGAGTGCCTGGGCGAACGCTGGGTGTGTTTGTGACGTCAACCAGGAACGACAAGCACTGAAATGATCGCACAGGCAGAGTAAGTCTGGAGCTACTCTGAAACTGCTAAGTAGTTAGTAATCGCAATATTGCGAATACATCGGTCGCAATTTTAAGAAGCTAAGATTCACTCCCAGTAGGCGGCGGCTTAGCGTGTGTAACTCTGCTAAATTCGCCTTGCGACCGATCAACTCGGAATGAGGGCCAATATTGTGAGGTGTTCAGAATAGACTGAAAATGATTGTAAATTATGGTTATTGAGGTTATTAATACTATGGGATCAAAATTAGTGATGAGCACCGGAAATTTTCGGGTTTTGTGTTTTGGTTTTGGGTTCGGTTCCGCGGCCGTGTTTTGGGTTCGAACGCGTTTTGGCAAAACCTCACCGAATTTTTTTTGTCGGATTCGGGTGTGTTTTGGATTCGGGTGTTTTTTTCAAAAAACCCTAAAAAACAGCTTAAATCATAGAATTTGGGGGTCATTTTGATCCCAAAGTATTATTAACCTCAATAACCATAATTTCCACTCATTTTCAGTCTATTCTGAACACCTCACACCTCACAATATTATTTTTAGTCCTAAAATTTGCACCGAGGTCGCTGGATGACTAAGCTCAGCGACCCAAGTGGCCGACACAAACACCTGGCCCATCTAGGAGTGGCACTGCAGTGTCACGCAGGATGGCCCTTCAAAAAACTACTCCCCAAACAGCACATGACGCAAAGAAGAAAAACAAGAGGCGCAATGAGGTAGCTGTGTGAGTAAGCTAAGCGACCCTAGTGGCCGACACAAACGCCTGGCACATCTAGGAGTGGCACTGCAGTGTCACGCAGGATGGCCCTTCCAAAAAACACCCCCCAAACAGCACATGACGCAAAGAAAAAAAGAGGCGCAATGAGGTAGCTGTGTGACTAAGCTAAGCGACCCTAGTGGCCGACACAAACACCTGGCCCATCTAGGAGTGGCACTGCAGTGTCACGCAGGATGGCCCTTCAAAAAACTACTCCCCAAACAGCACATGACGCAAAGAAGAAAAAAAAGATGCGCAATGAGGTAGCTGTGTGACTAAGATAAGCGACCCTAGTGGCCGACACAAACACCTGGCCCATCTAGGAGTGGCACTGCAGTGTCATGCAGGATGGCCCTTCCAAAAAACACCCCCCAAACAGCACATGATGCAAAGAAAAAAAGAGGCGCAATGAGGTAGCTGTGTGACTAAGATAAGCGACCCAAGTGGCCGACACAAACACCTGGCCCATCTAGGAGTGGCACTGCAGTGTCACGCAGGATGGCCCTTCCAAAAACTACTCCCCAAACAGCACGACGCAAAGAAAAATGAAAGAAAAAAGAGGTGCAAGATGGAATTGTCCTTGGGCCCTCCCACCCACCCTTATGTTGTATAAACAGGACATGCACACTTTAACCAACCCATCATTTCAGTGACAGGGTCTGCCACACGACTGTGACTGAAATGACGGGTTGGTTTGGACCCCCACCAAAAAAGAAGCAATTAATCTCTCCTTGCACAAACTGGCTCTACAGAGGCAAGATGTCCACCTCATCTTCATCCTCCGATATATCACCGTGTACATCCCCCTCCTCACAGATTATCAATTCGTCCCCACTGGAATCCACCATCTCAGCTCCCTGTGTACTTTGTGGAGGCAATTGCTGCTGGTGAATGTCTCCACGGAGGAATTGATTATAATTCATTTTAATGAACATCATATTCTCCACATTTTCTGGATGTAACCTCGTACGCCGATTGCTGACAAGGTGAGCGGCGGCACTAAACACTCTTTCGGAGTACACACTTGTGGGAGGGCAACTTAGGTAGAATAAAGCCAGTTTGTGCAAGGGCCTCCAAATTGCCTCTTTTTCCTGCCAGTATAAGTACGGACTGTCTGACGTGCCTACTTGGATGCGGTCACTCATATAATCCTCCACCATTCTTTCAATGGGGAGAGAATCATATGCAGTGACAGTAGACGACATATCCGTAATCGTTGTCAGGTCTTCAGTCCGGACCAGATGTCAGCATCAGCAGTCGCTCCAGACTGCCCTGCATCACCGCCAGCGGGTGGGCTCGGAATTCTGAGCCTTTTCCTCGCACCCCCAGTTGCGGGAGAATGTGAAGGAGGAGATGTTGACAGGTCGCGTTCCGCTTGACTTGACAATTTTGAACCCCAGCAGACTTGTGTCTGCCGGAAAGAGAGATCCAAGGTAGGTTTTAAATCTAGGATCGAGCACGGTGGCCAAAATGTAGTGCTCTGATTTCAACAGATTGACCACCCGTGAATCCTTGTTAAGCGAATTAAGGGCTCCATCCACAAGTCCCACATGCCTAGCGGAATCGCTCTGTGTTAGCTCCTCCTTCAATGTCTCCAGCTTCTTCTGCAAAAGCCTGATGAGGGGAATGACCTGACTCAGGCTGGCAGTGTCTGAACTGACTTCACGTGTGGCAAGTTCAAAAGGTTGCAGAACCTTGCACAACGTTGAAATCATTCTCCACTGCGCTTGAGACAGGTGCATTCCACCTCCTATATCGTGCTCAGTTGTATAGGCTTGAATGGCCTTTTGCTGCTCCTCCAACCTCTGAAGCATATAGAGGGTTGAATTCCACCTCGTTACCACTTCTTGCTTCAGATGATGGCAGGGCAGGTTCAGGCGTTTTTGGTGGTGCTCCAGTCTTCTGTACGTGGTGCCTGTACGCCGAAAGTGTCCAGCAATTCTTCTGGCCACCGACAGCATCTCTTGCACGCCCCTCTCGTTTTTTAAATAATTCTGCACCACCAAATTCAAGGTATGTGCAAAACATGGGACGTGCTGGAATTTGCCCAGATTTAATGCACACACAATATTGCTGGCGTTGTCCGATGCCACAAATCCACAGGAGAGTCCAATTGGGGTAAGCCATTCCGCGATGATCTTCCTCAGTTGCCGTAAGAGGTTTTCAGCTGTGTGCGTATTCTGGAAAGCGGTGATACAAAGCGTAGCCTGCCTAGGAAAGAGTTGGCGTTTGCGAGATGCTGCTACTGGTGCCGCCGCTGCTGTTCTTGCGGCGGGAGTCCATACATCTACCCAGTGGGCTGTCACAGTCATATAGTCCTGAGCCTGCCCTGCTCCACTTGTCCACATGTCCGTGGCTAAGTGGACATTGGGTAAAACTGCATTTTTTAGGACACTGGTGAGTCTTTTTCTGAGGTCTGTGTACATTTTCGGTATCGCCTGCCTAGAGAAATGGAACCTAGATGGTATTTGGTACCGGGGACACAGTACCTCCAACAAGTCTCTAGTTGGCTCTGCAGTAATGATGGATACCGGAACCACATTTCTCACCGCCCAGGATGCCAAGGCCTCAGTTATCCGCTTTGCAGCAGGATGACTGCTGTGATATTTCATCTTCCTCGCAAAGGACTGTTGGACAGTCAATTGCTTGGTGGAAGTAGTAAAAGTGGTCTTACGACTTCCCCTCTGGGATGACCATCGACTCCCAGCAGCAACAACAGCAGCGCCAGAAGCAGTAGGCGTTACACGCAAGGATGCATCGGAGGAATCCCAGGCAGGAGAGGACTCGTCAGAATTGCCAGTGACATGGCCTGCAGGACTATTGGCATTCCTGGGGAAGGAGGAAATTGACACTGAGGGAGTTGGTGGGGTGGTTTGCGTGAGCTTGGTTACAAGAGGAAGGGATTTACTGGTCAGTGGACTGCTTCCGCTGTCGCCCAAAGTTTTTGAACTTGTCACTGACTTATGATGAATGCGCTGCAGGTGACGTATAAGGGAGGATGTTCCGAGGTGGTTAACGTCCTTACCCCTATTTATTACAGCTTGACAAAGGCAACACACGGCTTGACAAATGTTGTCCGCATTTCTGTTGAAATACTTCCACACCGAAGAGCTGATTTTTTTGGTATTTTCACCAGGCATGTCAATGGCCCTATTCCTCCCACGGACAACAGGTGTCTCCCCGGGTGCCTGACTTAAACAAACCACCTCACCATCAGAATCCTCCTGGTCAATTTCCTCCCCAGCGCCAGCAACACCCATATCCTCCTCATCCTGGTGTACTTCAACACTGACATCTTCAATCTGACTATCAGGAACTGGACTGCGGGTGCTCCTTCCAGCACTTGCAGGGGGCGTGCAAATGGTGGAAGGCGCATGCTCTTCACGTCCAGTGTTGGGAAGGTCAGGCATCGCAAACGACACAATTGGACTCTCCTTGTGGATTTGTGATTTCGAAGAACGCACAGTTCTTTGCTGTGCTTTTGCCAGCTTGAGTCTTTTCATTTTTCTAGCGAGAGGCTGAGTGCTTCCATCCTCATGTGAAGCTGAACCACTAGCCATGAACATAGGCCAGGGCCTCAGCCGTTCCTTGCCACTCCGTGTGGTAAATGGCATATTGGCAAGTTTACGCTTCTCCTCCGACAATTTTATTTTAGATTTTTGAGTCCTTTTTTTACTGATATTTGGTGTTTTGGATTTTACATGCTCTGTACTATAACATTGGGCATCGGCCTTAGCAGACGACGTTGATGGCATTTCATCGTCTCGGCCATGACTAGTGGCAGCAGCTTCAGCACGAGGTGGAAGTCGATCTTGATCTTTCCCTATTTTTGGAACCTCAACATTTTTGTTCTCCATATTTTAATAGGCACAACTAAAAGGCACCTCAGGTAAACAATGGAGATGGATGGATACTAGTATACTTATGGATGGACGAGCGACTGCCGACACAGAGGTAGCTACAGCTGTGGACTACCGTACTGCGTCTGCTGCTAATATAGACTGGATGATAATGATATAAAAAAAATATATATATCACTACTGCAGCCGGACAGGTATATATTATATAATGACGGACCTGCTGGACACTGTCAGCACTGCAGACTCCTAAAGTAAGCTACCGGTATCAAGAAGATAGAAAAAAAAAAACACAACAGGTAGGTGGTATACAATTATGGATGGACGAGCGACTGCCGACACAGAGGTAGCTACAGCCGTGGACTACCGTACTGCGTCTGCTGCTAATATAGACTGGATGATAATGATATAAAAAATATATATATATCACTACTGCAGCCGGACAGGTATATATTATATAATGACGGACCTGCTGGACACTGTCAGCACTGCAGACTCCTAAAGTAAGCTACTAGTATCAAGAAGATAGAAAAAAAAAAAACACCACAGGTAGGTGGTATACAATTATGGATGGACGAGCGACTGCCGACACAGAGGTAGCTACAGCCGTGGACTACCGTACTGCGTCTGCTGCTAATATAGACTGGATGATAATGATATAAAAAATATATATATATCACTACTGCAGGACAGGTATATATTATATAATGACGGACCTGCTGGACACTGTCAGCACTGCAGACTCCTAAAGTAAGCTACTAGTATCAAGAAGATAGAAGAAAAAAAAAAACACCACAGGTAGGTGGTATACAATTATGGATGGACGAGCGACTGCCGACACAGAGGTAGCTACAGCCGTGGACTACCGTACTGCGTCTGCTGCTAATATAGACTGGATGATAATGATATAAAAAATATATATATATATCACTACTGCAGGACAGGTATATATTATATAATGACGGACCTGCTGGACACTGTCAGTAGAATGCGTTTATAGAATAAAAACACCACACGACGAGTGTTTAACTTTTTCAGGCAGACAATCACAATATACTGGTGGTCAGTGGTCACTGGTCAGTCACACTGGCAGTGGCACTCTGGCAGCAAAAGTGTGCACTGTACTCCTGCTATAACTGCTCCCCAGTCTCCCCCACAATTAAGCTGTGTGAGCAGTGAGCACTCAGCACAGTCAGATATACATAGATGATGCAGCACACTGAGGCTGAGCACAGATATGGTTCACTGTGTCACTGTGTATCGTTTTTTTTCAGGCAGAGAACGGATTATATTAAATAATAATAAAACTGCACTGGTGGTCACTGGTCAGTCACTAGTAAACTCTGCACTCTCTGAGTAATCCTAAACTCCAGTAAATCAAGTGTCTCACTCTCACTCTCTATCTATTTCTATTCTAAACGGAGAGGACGCCAGCCACGTCCTCTCCCTATCAATCTCAATGCACGTGTGAAAATGGCTGCGACGCGCGGCTCCTTATATAGAATCCGAGTCTCGCGATAGAATCTGAGCCTCGCGAGAATCCGACAGCGGGATGATGACGTTCGGGCGCGCTCGGGTTAACCGAGCAAGGCGGGAAGATCCGAGTCTGCCTCGGACCCGTGTAAAAAGGCTGAAGTTCGGGGGGGTTCGGATTCCGAGGAACCGAACCCGCTCATCACTAATCAAAATGACCCCCAAATTCTATGATTTAAGCTGTTTTTGAGGGTTTTTTGTAAAAAAACACCCGAATCCAAAACACACCCGAATCCGACAAAAAATTTTCATGGAGGTTTTGCTAAAACGCGTCCGAATCCAAAACACGGCCGCGGAACCGAATCCAAAACCAAAACACAAAACCCGAAAAATTTCCGGTGCACATCACTAGTAAAAAGGGGCTCTACCTGGTGTAGTGGCGCTACTGTGCAGCGTAATTTGAATAATGGAGATTACTATGCACCGTAGTATGAACTGATATTATTTTGTGGCCACGCCCCTTCCCCATGAAGCCACGCCCCTATATATTTTCCACACACCTATCTTGTGTAGGGGGGAGCGCCAATGCCGTTTCTTGCACACAGCGCTAAAATACCTAGTTACGGCACTGATGGTCACAACTGCTCTCTGTATTGTATGGCAGTCACTGATGCTCTCTGCATTATATGCAAGGCCCGTCAAAAGGAATCATGGGGCCCGGAACAGTGATATCTCTGGGGCCACATCAAATTATATATAAGACACTCTTACAATGGGGAAAGACTCACCTGTGCTGCACTCCCCAATACCTAGACCTGAACATCGCACAGAAGGTATCATGCGGCCCTCACACCCCACTAGAAAAGGCTGGCGCAGGGCATGGGAAATCTGGCCAGGGAAGCTGCTGCCATGTCCCATAACTAAGTTGGACCCAGAAGAGTGGATGCACACTCGCGCCACACAGTCACTGTGTGTGAGAGGCTCCTGTCACTCCGGCTACAGCTCGCTGCCCTATTTGGACAAGACGGCTCACATCACTGCAGGGTACTAAGTGGCGAATCCTTGGGGCCCCTCTGAGTCTTGGGGCCTGGTACAAGTGCCCCCTTTGACCACCCCCTGTCGCCGGCCCTGATTATATGGCATTCACAACTACTCCCTATAATGTATAATCGAGGTAATACAGACCTGATAGTAGCAGCAAATTTGTTAGCAGTTGGGTAAAACCATGTGCACTGCAGGGGAGGCAGATATAACATGTGCAGAGAGAGTTAGATTTGGGTGTTGTGTGTTCAAACTAAAATCTAAATTGCAGTGTAAAAATAAAGCAGCCAGTATTTACCCTGAACAGAAACAAAATAACCCACCCAAATCTAACTCTCTCTGCACATGTTATATCTGTCCCACCTGCAGTGCACATGGGCCCTCATTCCGAGTTGATCGGTCGCAAGGCGAATTTAGCAGAGTTACACACGCTAAGCCTACGCCTACTGGGAGTGTATCTTAGCTTCTTAAAATTGCGACCGATGTATTCGCAATATTGCGATTACACACTACTTTGCAGTTTCTGAGTAACTTCAACCTTACTCTGCCTGTGCGATCAGTTCAGTGCTTGTCGTTCCTGGTTTGACGTCACAAACACACCCAGCGTTCGCTCAGACACTCCCCCGTTTCTCCAGCCACTCCTGCGTTTTTTCCGGAAACGGTAGCGTTTTCATCCACACGCCCATAAAACGCCGTGTTTCCGCCCAGTAACACCCATTTCCTGTCAATCACATTACGATCGCCGGAGCGATGAAAAAGCCGTGAGTAAAAATACTATCTTCATTGTTAAATTACTTGGCGCAGTCGCAGTGCGAATATTGCGCATGCGTACTAAGCGGATTTTCATTGCGATGCGATGAAAAATACCGAGCGAACGACTCGGAATGAGGGCCATGGTTTTGCCCATTTGCTAACAAATTTGCTGCTGCGATCAGATCTGAATTAGGCCCTTTATTACATCTCATATTGCAGCAGTACCTGACCTCAGAGCTGACACTCTCTCCCACTTTTTTCTGCTTCGACAATGCTATTTCTGAATCTCTCTTGACATCTTAACAGCATTTACAGTGCCACTCTTAGCAATCATCCACAGTCAATTTTGTGGCTTGTTTATTGACAGTGTACTTATCTGAAAACTTTGCTATAATTTAAATAAAATCAGTAAGTAATTGAATATGCTTTTATCTGTTTAGTGATAGATAATACACAAACCACAGCGCTCAATATAGTAACCAAGTTAACACCAATGTGAAAACTGAACAAAAAATCAATCACCCCGAATGGATCCTGGAGTTCTTGATAACCAGTATCTCAATCACATAAATTGAGAACAGAAAGAACAAGAAATAGTGCAACACGTTTTCACATGTGACCCATGTTTACTCCAGATTTGCACTTACAATAGAGATGAATAATAGCGCATATAATAATTTCACGGTACTGTAGAGATCCAAATAGTGCATCTAGCTGTCACAGGGATTTCCCTGAGCGGCATGCAGAACCGGGAATAGAAAAGATGCAGATAGTGCAGAGTAGGGAGGCCAATCCTGGACCGTTTTTTAAATCCCGGGATTCGGGATTGAAAAACGCTCAATCCCGGGATCCCGGGATTGCAGTAGGGATCAGTGAAGAAGGGTGTGGGGAGCAGCGCTGGAGGGTAGGTAGTGGTGTGGGAGGGTGTAGGTAGCGGCGGGGAAGGGAGGGAGGGTGTAGGTAGCAGGGCGGGAGGGTGTAGGTAGCTGGGCGGGAGGATGTAGGTAGCGGTGCTGGATGGTGTAGGTAGCTGGGCGGGAGGGTGTAGGTAGCGGTGCGGGAGGGTGTAGGTAGCTGGGCGGGAGGATGTAGGTAGCGGTGCGGCAGGGTGTAGGTAGCTGTGCGGGAGGATGTAGGTAGCTGGGCGGGAGGATGTAGGTAGCGGGGAGGGTTGGTAGCGGCGCGGGAGGGAGGTTGTTAGCACTGCACGGAGGGAGGGTGGGTGTAAGTAATACCACTTACTATTAGGTGGGCGCCAGCCATGGACACACTGAACATGGCGGCATTTCAAATGAAGCGCCGGCCGCCAGCCAACCAGAGCTGGCGGACCAGCAGCCAATCATGGAAGCGGCCGCAGCAGTCGCTCCTGATTGGCAGCGGCAGCTTCCCTGATTGGCTGCCGGTCCGCCAGCTCTGATTGGCTTGCGGTCGGCGCCACATTTGAAGTGCCGCCGCGTTCAGCGTTTGTCTATGGCTGCCACCCGCCTAATTGTATGTAGTATTACTTACACACACTCCCTCCCGCACATGCGCAGTGTAATCCCGTGAATCCCGGGATTGGATGCTCCAATCCCGGGATTCAAATCCCGGCATTTTTGGGCCCAAATCCCGGGATCCCGTCGATCCCGATCCCGGGATTGGCCTCCCTAGTGCAGAGTGAAACCACATTTAATATAGAATGCACTTACAATACAAATGATAAAATGCACCATAGAATATCCCACAATGGCTTAGCAGCGACAGGGCTGTATCCTGGGTCTCAAAGATGTAATACAGGACAAAATATGGTAAACAGGTCCAGATCCTATAAACCAGGGGTTCTCAAACTCGGTCCTCGGGGGCACACACAGTGCATGTTTTGCAGGTAACCCAGCAGGTGCACAGGTGTATTAATTACTCACTGACACATTTTAAAAGGTCCACAGGTGGAGCTAATTATTTCACTTGCGTTTCTGTGAGGAGACCTGCAAAACATGCACTGTGTGGTTTACTGAGGATCGAGTTTGAGAACCTGTGCTATAAACTATCCAGGGAAACAGCTCACGTCGGAGCCAGGCACGGGGAGTCAGAGCCAAGCTTAACACGTTTCAGACTTGCGTCCTTCGTCAGAAGTGTGTCTCAGGCTCTGCCAGCTAGTCCTTTTATTCAAGATGTAATCCAAAACACCTGGGATGAATGCCGGTGATTTGCACCAATCCTTCGTATGTGCATCATGCGCCGTCACCGGAAGGAGGTTATCAAGAACTCCAGGATCCATTCGGGGTGATTGATTTTTTTATTCAGTCTTCACATTGGTGTTAACTTGGTTACTATATTGAGCGCTGTGGTTTGCGTACTCTCTCTATTTGTAACTACTGTTTTTTAAAAAGCAAGTATCTGAAGGGTTATTGTGGTTTAGTGCAAACTGCACTTAAAGTTAATAACATAGACTTTTTTGTTTATTTGTCTGTATAACTTGAGTGTATTGTTCAGCCATTAACTTACTGCATTCCTGCTTCCTCAAGTGGCATACACTCAATCTCAACAAGAATGTACATTTTACAAAAACAATTTCAAGACTCAACACACTTTGTATGACTGCAGTGTGCAATCAATATGACGATTATGTAGTCATTACAGAACTAATACAACTTCCATAAGCTGACCGCTGATTCTGCATTATTTGCTGGGATATCTAGCAAATGGATCACTCTCGCAATGTATTGTAACACAACTTGAATCAGTCAGGCAGGGCGTAGGAAAGGGCAGGGCAGCAATTAAGGATGTATGAGCAATACCATCGTCTAGTGCGCTGTACCCAGTGGCAGCACCATTGCATTTGGCTTGCAATGTGCCTGAAATGGCACCTAGCCAGTATTGCTGTTGCAGAGCTGGCCAGGGCTTCCTCTGAATTCTCTGGACACACCTTGCAGCTTGTAGGGGTGCCCAGAACATCCTAAGGATGCTCTGGGCGGTGCTAGAATTTTTGGTGCATCCTGCACTGGGGAGGGGTGTAAGAGTGGTGCTGCCCCACAACCCTGCATTTAGTAGCAAGAGGTCAAAGAGGGCAACCTGCAAACATTAGCATGAATGAACGTTACTCAGAGCATCCAAAGGATGTCTGGACAAGTACCCTGTAGTGTGTAGAGCTGTGTGTCACATGCTTGGGGGATGGGGCTTGCTCAAGGCAGCAATGAGTCCTGCTCCAGCACTGCAGACATGAGTAGGAACTAGAGATGAGCGGGTTCGGTACTCTGAGAACCGAACCCTACCAAACATCACTTCCCGAGCCCGGATTCGAGCCCGGCTCGGTTTTTCCTGCCTGACTCGGAAACCAGAACGAGGCATAATGTCATCATCCCGCTGTTGGATTCTCACGGGTTTTAGATTCCATATATAGAGCCGTGCATCACCGCCATTTTCACTCCAGTCCTGGAAAGTGTAGCGAGAGGACGTGTCTCTCTCCTCAGTGTCTGTCTGTGTGGGCAAGTGGTGTGGCGAACTGCTCTGTCTTATGTGTGTCATTCCAGGGCTGTGTTGTGCTGCATCAGTCCAGTGGTGGTGTCTTGTGCTGCATCAGTCCAGTCACAGTGGTGGTGACCTCTGCTGCCATATGTCCTGTGTTGCTGTATAAGTCCAGTGGTACTGCCGTATAAGTCCAGTGATACTGTCGTATAAGTCCAGTGATACTGCCGTATATGTCCAGTGGTACTGTCGTATAAATCCAGTGATACTGCCATATATGTCCAGTGGCTCTGCCATATAATTTCAGTGATACTGCCATATATGTCCAGTGGTACTGCCGTATAAATCCAGTGGTACTGCCGTATAAATTCAGTCCAGTGGTAAAATCCAGTCCAGTGATACTGCTGTATAAATACAGTGGTACTGCCATATAAGTCCAGTGGTACTGCCGTATAAGTCCAGTGGTGCTGCCGTATAAATCCATTGGTACTGCCATATAAATCCAGTGGTAATGCCATATAAATCCAGTCCAGTGGTACTGCCATATAAGTCCAGTGGTACTGCTGTATAAATCCAGTCCAGTGATACTTGCGTATAAGTCCAATGGTACTGCCATATATGTCCACTGGTACAGCCGTATAAGTCCAGTGGTACTGCCATATAAGTCCAGTGGTACTGCCATATAATTCCAGTGATACTGCCGTATAAGTCCAGTGGTACTGCCATATAAGTCCAGTGGTACTGCCGTATAAGTCCAGTGGTACTGCCGTATAAATCCAGTCCAGTGGTACTGCCGTATAAGTCCAGTGGTACTGTCATATAATTCCAGTGATACTGCCGTATAAATCCAGTGGTACTGCCATATATGTCCAGTGTTACTGCCGTGTAGGTACAGTGGTACTGCCGTATATGTCCAGTAGTACTACCGTATATGTCCAGTGGTACTGCCGTATAAATCCAGTGGTACTGCAGTATAAATCCAGTCCAGTGGTACTGCCTTATAAGTCCAGTGGTACTGCCGTAAATGTCCAGTGGTACTGCCACATAAATCCAGTCCAGTGATACTGCAGTATAAGTCCAGCTGTACTGCCGTATAATTCCAGTGATACTGCCATATATGTCCAGTGGTACTGCTGTATAAATCCAGTGATACTGCCGTATATGTCCAGTGGTACTGCCATATAATTCCAGTGATACTGCTGTATATGTCCAGTGGTACTGCCATATAAATCCAGTGGTACTGCCGTATAAATCCAGTCCAGTGGTACTGCCGAATAAGTCCAGTGGTACTGCTATATTAGTCCAATGATACTGCCATATAAGTCCAGTGGTACTGCCGTATAAATCCAGTCCAGTGGTACTGCCATATAAGTCCAGTGGTACTGCCATATAAATCCAGTGATACTGCTGTATAAATCCAATCCACCAGTTGTACTGCCATCTAAGTCCAGGGGTACTGCCATATCAGTCCTGTGTTACTGCTGTATAAATCCAGTCCAGTGGTGCTGCCATATATGTTCATTGGTGCTCTCCTGTGCTGTATATTATTTACTCCAAATAAAGGGGTTATTAATATTTATTCCAAATAATTTTCACAGGGTTTGCCCTGTGTGGTGTAGAGGTACGCTCTCCTGTGCTGCATATTGTTATATAACTCCAGAAAAATAATGGAGAACAAAAATTTGGAGGATAAAATAGGGAAAGATCAAGAACCACTTCCTCCTAGTGCTGAAGCTGCTGCCACTAGTCATGACATAGATGACAAAATGCCATCAACGTTGTCTGCACTTTATCACTCTCCAAGGCTTGATAAATCTGGGTCTAAGTACTTAATTAGGAGTTTGTGCCTTTATATAGGTAGTAGACTTGTTAAAATAACTGTCCAATGGGCAATATAGGAAATAATTTACTTATTACCAGTAACAAGAATGATCCAGTATAGAAACAAAATGTATTAAATTGCAGACTCCTTTATTGGATGCAGTAGCTGTGTCCAGTATCAGAATTTATGTTGAGTAAAACATGTATTCAGTGTCAGGATGGCAGGTATATATATTTACATTTATATAATGAAAAAGAGGTATTGAGGTATAGGGGTATACTGAGGTATTGATATGCAAGTCTCAGGTTAACCAGGAAAACACTGGAATGAATGGTTTATAATGGGGTCTATTGCTCCAATATATAATCATTCAGATAGCGGTCTGATGTCCCAACAGTATATATAATAGTCTTGCTAGGGGCTCATGTATATAATGGGCGGTATCCTATTAGCACTGCAGTGGTATTTTACCGCTGCTAATAGGATCGCCTGGGGTGCCCTTATTAGCCCCGATGCTGGGATCATTTTCTCCCAATGCCGGCATTTATCAGGGATTATGCTGTGGGTGCCTCAGGCACTCGAGCATAATCCAAGATACTCCAAGATAAGGGGCCACGTTTTCTTTTTGTGCAATGGCGGGTCAAATTGCGGCCAATCAAAATTCCTCTAATTGGATACAGTGATAATGACCAGCCCTTTTGATCGACCAAAGCGGCATCCAGGCTAATAGGATATCGCCCAATGTGTGAATTCAGGAGATCGACACCTGTATTCATAGGAAAGTTTTCGATATTTCTCTTGGATATGCGCATGATTATTGTAATGGCCGTGTACCCCCCAAAGAAATGTTCATTACTTAAAAAAGTGACTGACAGACACTGGCAGTTCATTCATATAACTGCATAGCCAGGAGTAATGAACCACAAACGTAATGGTGGCAGCTGTGGCTTGTGCTGGCAAAACAGCTGTGACAGTGGAAATAATAAGCCTTCCAGTATGGTAATGCCTTCAAGGGAAGGGTGAAGGCTCTGAATACAATAGTGTTCACATCACATCAAGACACAACCAAAAACTGTTATAGGAGGTAGATAAGTTAAATCATCAGTCTGATGTGCATCGTGGCATCCATGCAAATTTCCTCAGAGAGTTGCATTTACCTATCTAGTTTCACTTGCACTGTGATTTACTGTATTTCTCTAACTTCATTACCAATTACATCTGATAGCGCAGAGGTTCCAAATCACGGTCCTGTATTCTGTACTAAGGGGAGATGATCTGTCTTAGGGGAAGGGGATACTACACTAAGGGGAGATGAGCTGTCTGAGGGGAAGGGGATACTACACTAAGGGGAGATGATCTGTCTGAGGGGAAGGGGATACTACACTAAGGGGAGATGATCTGTCTGAGGGGAAGGGGATACTACACTAAGGGGAGATGATCTGTCTGAGGGGAAGGGGATACTACACTAAGGGGAGATGATCTGTCTGAGGGGAAGGGGATACTACACTAAGGGGAGATGATCTGTCTGAGGGGAAGGGGAAACTACGCTAAGGGGAGATGATCTGTCTATGGGTGAGGGGATACCATGCTAAGGGGAGATGAGAAGCTATCTGGGGTTGCTATTCTGTGCTAGGGAGAGATGGTCTGTGTCAGGGGGAGGGAAGTTATTTAAACCCAGATTTATCAAGCCTTGTAGAGTGATAAATAACACAGTGATAACGTACCAACCAACCAGCATCTAACTGCCATGTTACAAGCTGTGTTTGCAAAATGACAATGAGGAGCTGATTGGTTGGTAGTTTATCACCATGCTATTTATCACTTTACAAGGCTTGATAAATCTGGGATTTAGTGTTAAGGAAAGATGATGATCTCTTTTTAGGGGTGGGGGTTATTCCGTCCTAGGGAGTGGAGGGTCGTGGGAGAGGTGTCCTGGCAGTACACTGGTGAGGTGTTAGGTAATGTGGATAATATGAAGGTAAATGGGTGAGAGATGACTTTGGAGAATTAGGGTGTGAGTGGATTTGTAGGATCAGGTGTGCGAGAGGGGATATTGAGGGTCAGGAGGCAATAGGTGAGGTGGAGGAGATAAGTTATCTTGAAGATCAGTGGGTACGATAGGTGATATGTATGAATCGGGATGTGATGGACGATGTGAAGGATCAGTAGGGGTGATAAGCGATTCAAAGAGTCGATGCGGAGGACCAAGTCACCTTTAAGGCTCCACATCACCTCTTGCCCCCCCCCCCCCCCCCCCTTACAATGCAGAGCATCAGAGGAGGGTGGGAGGTTGTGGAGCTTTAGGGGAGGTATAAGCAGAGCCGACCATAGGCATAGGCAAACTAGGCAATTGCCTAGGGCATTTGATATGCCGAGGGGCATCAGCAGCTTCTGCTGATTAAAATGATATGCGGCATGCCTATATTCTGTGTGTAGCATTTCATATGCAGATACAGCCACAGTCTCACACAGTATATAGGCAAGCCGCATATCATTTTAATCAGCAGAAGCTGCTTGTGCATCCTAGCCACATAGCAATGCAAATAAGATGCATTTTCATTAAAATAATGTGCTCGATGTTAGCATTGAGGCAAGATTTATGAGGACACATCTGTTTCCAAGCAGAGGCAGAGGTCGCAGTGTTAGTGGCAGTGTGAGTGCTGTGTGCATGTGAGTGGGTTGGTGTGCAGTAGTGTTCGGAATATGTGTAAGGAGCATTATGTGTGTCATGTAAAAAATGCATTAATAATGTGCAACATATGTGTAAAGGGCCACTATGTGTGTCATTATGTGTATAAGGGCATTAATAATGTGCAGCATATGTGTAACAGGGTACTACTGTACGTGTGTCATTATGTGTATAGGGGCACTAATAATGTGCAGCAAATGTGTAGGGGGCACCATGCATGTCATTATGTGTATAAGGGCATTAATAATGTGCAGCATATGTGTATAATGTGTAAGGTGCATTATGTTTATAAGGACATTAATAATGTATCTCATATGTGCAAGGGGCATTACTGTGTAGAATTATGAGTATAAATGCATTACTAATGTGTGGCATTATGTGTATAAGGTGCTCTACTATGTGGCGTTGCGTATAGAAAGAGCACTACTGTGTCGTCTAATGTGAATAAAGAGTGGTAGGGTGTGGTGTAATGTGAATAAGGAGCATTTCAGTGTGATGTAATGTGAATAAGGGACACTACTGTGAGGAGTAACGTTTATTAGGTAAAGTGATACTACTGTGGGATGTAATATGAATTATGGACACTATCGCATGATCAAATGTGAATAAAGTTGCAGTACTGTGTGGAGTAATTGGAATTGGGGATACTATTGTGTGGCCATGCCCCTTGCCAGCAAAAACACACTCCTTTTTGGGCTGTGCGCGAAATTTGGGAACTGTTCCTATTTCAAATATAGGGGGTACAAACCCCAAAATAAGGACTGCTATGGGTGAGGGGTGATGGTGCTGGGAAAGAGGTGCAAGGTCAGAGGCGGAACCAGCGGTGGCGCTAGGGGTCACCAGCCAAAATCTTGCCTAGGGCATCGTATTGGTTAGGGCCGGCTCTGGGTATAAGAAGTGATGTAGTGGATCGAGGGGGGAAGTAGTGCAAAGATATGTGTAGGATCATCCACCTAAGAGGAGCAGCTGCAGAAGGAACATGCGTGACTGGATGGAACCGCCGCCTGGCAGGATTAACACACACCAGTCCAGCACCATTACTGACACAAGCATCTGCCTGACTGCCAGCCTCACTGTACACTCTATTTAATCAAAATTTCTATATTATTTAGTTTGCAGTGAGTGCCAATATGCAGTGCTTGACATGCCTGATTGGTGATTCTTGACATGTGTTATGGGCGGTGCTAGTCACGCCTTTCCGACAGTGCACCCCTAATAAAATGTGCTGCGCACGCCTATGTCTGCTGCCAAATCACTAGTGCACTATGGGGGTCATTCCGAGTTGATCGCTCGCTACGGATTTTCGCAGCGCAGCGATTATGGCAGAACGGGGCTAATTTGCGCATGCGTATGCACTGCAATGTACAAGTACAAAGAGCATCATGGTTTTGCACAGGTTCTAGCGACACTTCCAGTCGCACTGGCGGACGCAAGGAGATTGACAGGAAGTGGGTGTTTCTGGGTGTCAACTGACCATTTTCTGGAAGTGTTTGGAAAAACGCAGGTGTGGCCGGGCGTTTGCTGGGCGGGTATCTGACGTCAATACCAGGACCTTCGTCGCAGCAATTATCGCACAGGATAAGTAACTACGGGGTTGGTCTTGTTCTGCACAAAATGTGTTTGCTGCTGCTCGGCTGCACAGGCGTTCGCACTCCTGTAAAGCGAAAATACACTCCCCCGTGGGTTGCGACTATGTGTTTGTAGGGCTGCTAAAAGTAGCTAGCGAGCGATCAACTCGGAATGAGGGCCTATGTTAGGGCATGTCAGTGTCATTACAGATGACAGCTTACTCAGGGAGATATATTTCTAATTCTTTTGTACAGCACATAGGACACTTTTGGTGCCTTATAAATAAAAGAAAATAATCATAATCATAATAATTTATTAGTTTAGCCAGTTAAGATCAAATTATTTCAAATAGACTATTGGACATTGGGGGGTTATTCAGGTTTGTTAGCAAACCAAAAAAGCACACTAATGGGCAAAACCACGTTGCACTGCAGGTGTGGCAGATATAACATTTGCAGAGAGAGTTAGATTTGGGTGGGTTATATTGTTTCTGTGCAGGGTAAATACTGGCTGATTTATTTTACACTGCAATTTAGATTTTAGTTGAACACACTCCACACAAATCTAAATCTCTCTACACACGTTACATCTGCCCCACCTGCACTGCACATGGTTTTGCCCATTAGTGTGCTTTTTGGTTTGCTACCAAACCTGAAAAAGGTCCATTGCATTTTATTTTACCAATATTGCTTTTGCTATATATATGTGTAGTGTAATCAGATTTAATTATTTTATAGGAAGTGGGCTTATGGTTTCTCAGCATTCCATCATTCAAATCATTCTGCACCTTGTTTGGCTAGTATTAATATGAGAGTGGAAACAGGGCCAAAGGATTTTGTCATCTCTTGAGGCTAAGATCAAATGTAAAAAGTAACAATTAGATGCATCTTGGTTTTTTAAAGTCAAATACTTATATTTTAAATATATTTTAGGAATGAAGCTATTCAGTACTGCATGATGGCTCATTTGCAATACAGCATACAAGTTACATGTCTCAAAGACAGACACAGTTTTGTAGCTTAATATATTTTGAAAATCTTCGTACATTGCTTGATTTATTGACTTCTTTTGATATGTTTGCATTAATGCCTTCATTCTGCGGTTTCTCTTGGATCAAACTGCTTTAATACCCATAAAATGACTCTTTGAAATATTGACCTTTTTCTGGGGTCCTTCAGACTTGTTTTATGGCCCAAGACAGGAGATCACTTCACTGAACAAAGCACGGTTTCATACTGCAGACGCAACTTACAGAAAAGTGTACACTACAGTAAGTCTGCTTTTCTTGAAAAGAAATACTGTTGGAAAGTGACGTGACCTTTAACACTCAAAAAAATAGCTAGTTTCAACAAATTTACGTCAGTAGCAGTGAACAAAAAGCTACTCAGAAGCCTTAGTCTTTATCTGATTGGGATGTTGTTTTATAAAAGCTGTGCACACCCTTGTTCATCGGTAGCCCACCAGCATAAAGAAAACACATTAAATTGTCAGGCTGTGTTGAAGTAAAAAGGAGCATTTAAAAAGGCATTTAGGTGTTTCTATGCAGCTTTAAAAGCATAATCTTACCAAGTCAGCCAGGAATCCAAGGTTTTAAACCTACTATAAATGTCTAAGTGACTTTCTAAAATACATTTTGATGATAACACCAGTTGATCAGAGATTAAAGCGGAAGTTAAAAGTCATGTGTGATTGTATTTTGCATTAGACATTACTAACTCAAAATAGACTTATTTTCCAACAAAAGGGCAGGATGTAATGACGCCTGAGTTTGGCGGCCGTGCGAGATGCCGACCGAATTCAGACGTTTTTTTAAAAGGGCAATCACAAGGCAAAACCATGCCTTGTAAGTGATTGCCCCTTTAAAAAACATACGAGTTTGGCCGACATTCCATATTGCCACCGTACCTCGCGTCATTACATCCGGCCCAACTGTCTGCTTAAGTAAAGCCATAGCCAGATTAAGGGGGGGTCACAGGGCATACAGTACCCTGGGCCCCCTTTGTTAGGGGGCCCTCCAGCCAGAGCACACCGACATTGCTAGCTTTCCCTCTCATGCAGTAGCAGAACCAGACAGCCAGAATGTGAGCAGGGCAGTCTAGAATGCGAGCAGGGCAGTCTAGAATGCGAGCAGGGCAGTCTAGAATGTGAGCAGGGCAGTATGCATTGCAGGCAGAGTATCAGGTTTTATGAGCTACCGATTGAGCTTTCCGATCAGAGGAGAGATAGGAGGTGGGAGAGAGCTGTAAGTGACACAGGGATTCCAGGTTCTCCTCCTCCCTGCCTGGGTGTCTGGGTCCTATGTAACCTGTATACCTTATTTAACTATTAGTTTAAATATAATATACCCCATTGGATTAAATTAAATACAGGTTGAGTATCCCATATCCAAATATCCGAAATACGGAATATTCCGAAATACGGACTTTTTTGAGCGAGAGTGAGATAGTGAAACTTTTGTTTTTTGATGGCTCAATGTACACAAACTTTGTTTAATACACAAAGTTATTAAAAATATTGTATTAAATGACCTTCAGGCTGTGTGTATAAGGTGTATAAGAAACATAAATGAATTGTGTGAATGTACACACACTTTGTTTAATGCACAAAGTTATAAAAAATATTGGCTAAAATGACATTCAGGCTGTGTGTATAAGGTGTATATGACACATAAATACATTCTGTGCTTAGACTTGGGTCCCATCACCATGATATCTCATTATGGTATGCAATTATTCCAAAATACGGAAAAATCCCATATCCAAAATACCTCTGGTCCCAAGCATTTTGGATAAGGGATACTCAACCTGTATACACAATCCATACATCCTAACATGACCCAGTCCTGGAGGGATAACATGCTATCTTAAATTATGATTGCAATCACCTGTATTGAAACACCTTTCTTATCTATTAAATAGTTCAACACAGGTGACACCAATCATATATTAAGAAGGAAGTGCAGGTAGAGAGCATTTTGTCCCTCCTGGAATGGGACATGTTGGGAGGTATGCACAATCTAAAATACACTCCGCTGCCTTCCACCGGGGGCCCCCTTGTCTTAAGTGCCCCGGGCACCCCCAAGGCTTAATCCGGCCCTGAGTAAAGCGATATAACAGAGTTTTCCAATTATGTATTTATTGCCTGTATGTATTTTACAGTGATGTATTTATTGTCTGTATTTTGTGCAGCGGAAGACAGGATCTAAAATCATTTAATTGGAAGTATTCGGTTATCACATACCTCTCTAAGGGACAATTTAGGAATAAAGTGGCCATGGTTTTTTCCAAAGAATGTTTTTAAAACACAGTTCTCTCCTAGACTCAGTATGCTGAAAATGTAATGTGCAAGTGTGTGACAATGCTAAATTCCTTTGTCGTATAAACAACCCTTTATGAAGCTAAGAACACTGTACGCTGTTTACTTAAGAAGTACCGTAATGGTACGCTAGTTGCGTAACGATCGCTCAGCCGTAGGCGAGACGCTCAGGCGTCACGTTCGCTCACGGCCCAGGGATCACAGGACACGTTATTGGTTATGTCTAGGGGAAAGATTCGCTGTAACGTAGCGTACGCTAGAGACCACGAGGGGGTCACCAGCGATGCAGACGCTCACAACACTATACCTTTATGTTAAAACCTTATACCAATGAAATACACTGAATACCTTAATGTGAGTACTGGGTGTAAGTGCAACCTTGTGTAACCTGACTATCTACAAAGCTGCATGAGCGTCACCGACGCTCAAATGAACACTTATCACTATAGAAAATACACAGATACTGGTTTAGGTTTCCAAGGCCTATTAACTGTATTATGTCTAATATACTTGTAAAAGGGGATAACAGTACATATGATACACTACAATATAACAGAGACTTCCTAACCACAGAACTAAACAATAAATACAAAAAGACAATACTACACTGACCTAAATGCAATACGATACAATACTATAATACTATAAGGCATTTAAGAGAAAAAGAGGAGAGAGAGAGATAGAGAGAGAGAGAGAGAGAGATTGGCTCGCAGAAAGACAATGATTATGGAGAGAACTTACGCACAAAGGGTATGATCGCCAGCGCCTCGATATCCAGCTCCCGATTATCAGCAGATAACCGTTGATGAGAGAGTGAGAGCTGGATATGGTCGGCCTGCCTATTTATGCTCCACACACAATGCAATCTCCTGGTCCTACAATCCCATTGTCCATTGGCCGAAGGAATTCGGCCCTGCATCATAACAAAAGGTCATAGGGTGGTTCATACAGGTGGGCTGTGACGATTTCCAACAGCTCAGGTGGGTGGGAAACTGGGTTTCCCGCCGCATACCTGAGTATGTGTAAATCATAGAAATGGACATAAACTTCTTATGTCCATAACTATTCGCACGAGCGATTAATACGCTCCAAACCAACACCGGAATATTGCTAATTAAATACTCTTCCGATGGGTACCAAACACTGCAGTATGATTCCTGTTAGACCCTTCGTACGATGCAAAGAGGGATTCCTCAGCTCTGGGACATTGTACTTTAACCAAACTTACAGAAACTATCAAAGGGATCATGATCTATAAACTACATTAATTGTGAACATTTGTAACTAATGAGTCGCACGCTACGATCACATAAACTCTACCGTAAATGCGCATACTGCGCGTGCGAGTGCACGCGATTGCGGGTATGCGCTTCCACGGGAGAGCGTACGCATGCGCAGCACGGACCAGTGTGCGGTGCAAATATGGCAACGTGCATTGAGACATTTTTCTGACTTTGACAGTCCACCCTTTGGCAGTCAATAATAACTGCCACAAAACATTTAAGGAGAAAAATGTAAGTCAGGGGTTAATTGATTTCCATGGTTGGGTAGGGGAGGAGAGGAGAAGGTGTGAAGAGGGTATGACCTAGTGAGAAAGCAGAAGCATGTGTGTATGAGTCCATGTTTGGTGGGTCATGCATCATCGTGCCGTACGTGTGGTAAATCAAGCTTCGAGGTATTGCGAAGTATACATTTGAATTCCTTCTTATCCTGTGGTACAGGTCTGTGGATGGGCTGTCAAACTTTACCGAGCTCATTTCGGCTGTAGTTGTAACAAAATGGGGATGCACATTTTAGTTGATGATACATGAATGGGGGAGGTATGTGGTTGCTGATATCTGTGCCTGAATTCCCTATCGTCTATGTGTGTCATTACCTGAGGGTTGTAGAGATGAAGATAGAGAACACTTATGGAAAATGCAATGGTATTCTATGTCAGGGAAAGGTACATTCGTCGATTGAGGTCTTGATTGGTGTCGGTTGATTGGAGTCTTCTTCTTTGTGCTTTTGCTCATAAATCGTGAGTAAAGCAAACAACGTCCATGGATTTACAAAAAATGTTGGGCTAGCGTGATTTTAAAGTTCCTAGGGAAACTGGGGTACCCATGGCATTGTCCATCAAAATCTTGTATATCAGGTCGTCTGCTCTTCTTCTTTCCATCTTTCCGTTGTCGGCCCCTTGGCTCATCAAATCCTTCGTCTACGTGGGTCTTTGTACCTCGGAGGAAAACATAGAAATGGGTGAAAGACGGACCGTATACTCATTACATCATTACGTCATGGTTTCTAGCATTGGGTCATAAATCAAATCCAGGTTAATTACAGTTTCCTCACTCCTCAAGCTCATCACTTTTGTACTTTGTTTACACCTCATCAAAGCCTGCCCGCATCTAAATATCAATCCAAACGATATAACGACACCCAAAATACACAGTAGAAACTTTCCAACATCCATTATGACTCCTTGAGCCCACTCTCCCAAACCGGAGAACCAATTTCGCGGGTTCAACCATGACACCCAACCAGTCAGCTCATTACCTACAGCAGCAAGGGTGAGATTGTGTTTTCGACGAAATTCCCACTTTAATTGCAGAATATCATCCATCCTTTGGTCTATGACCTCTACCGGATCCTCGGTGCTATTGGTGATATACGTGCAACACTTTATGCCGTACTGTGTTGCCAATGTAACACAATATCCGCCTGTTACTGCTGTAAGATAATTAAGAACCATCCTATGCTGAACTAGTTCTGTTTTGTAAGCTTGAAGTTCTCTTCCAGTGTATCTAAACGTGTCATCATACATTTCAGTGATATTATCTAACAAATTGGCGAGTGCGGAAATGTATCTATAATTCATCACTCCTCGAGCGGTACGAGTGAAATCTAACGCTACCAGAACCTGAATCCCGGTGGATTCATGGATAAGATCAGAGGCCGGATGCTCTAACCTTTCTGACAGTTGTCTTTTAACTCGGTGTTCGTAATGAGTGTGAGTATAAGGAGCTTGGGCACCACGGTGTATGTCCTTCATTTTGTCATGTGTAACAGTCATCACTTCAGGCAATACTTTTCCAATATAACACAATCCTTCAGAGTTTGGGGCAAGCCACTTGTACGCCTTTCTCCCGCATATGAAATATGCATCATCGGGGAGAACATATGGGACGGAGAAGGACATGACCATGTTACAAACCTTCCAGGTGAAATCTCCTGACCCTAATTCTTCCATCTGCCTAATGCACGTATCGGTTTGTACGATATGTGCACAGTATCCTGGTGATACCTCTCCAACTTTAGTAATCCTATTTCCTAAGGTATATCGATACCGGAAAGATTTTCCTCTACTGGCTATGTGGCGTACGAGCTCTGTATCTGTAGGCATTCTATCTGCTCTGTGTGAAAAGGTCATGGTAAGGTTGCTCCATGACACTTCCCAATTTCCCGGTTTTCTGGGATTGGAGATGTTAAAACATATGAGGGACCTATCCACATGGTATTGGTGGAGCTTCAAACTAGGAGGGCTGGAGATGTTAAACCTCCGGTCCACCGGTCTCCCACCACTTAGCTCAAGTACCTCCCCTAACGTTAAAGGAAATGGTACTAGCCCTGATTTACTGTGACCCTGAGGTACTTGAGAGCATACCCAACAATCTGTTTGGTTTACTACGTTACCCACTAGAGAGTGATAGTCACTCAATGGATGCCGGTCTATATGGATATTAAAACTAGATTGGCATTTCTTTATGCATCCATCTTCAACCAGATTATCACAGAGCCTACAGATACAATTTTCCTCAGCTAACAATCCATCACAATTTCTTCTATCGGATCGTTTTCTGATACTCGCCTTTGCTTGTTGGATTGGTTGATCTTGGAAAACTACGCCTCCATCATCATAACTGGAACCCATTCCAGAACCTCTCTCGACCTCTATGGTACTCTCGCCGGAATAGACTGCTCTGGTCAACATCATGGTTAACATAAAAATCCGGATCACAGTCTCTTGGGGCAAGTCCATCTTTGAGGAGGAAATAGAGAAGAATGAGGAGGGGGAAAAAGAAATTTTAAGGGAGAGGGGCTGGGAAGTGGAGAAAACAATAAAAAGGAGAGGGGAGTCGACAACTGCTTCCGGTCTTCAAGGCTCAGGTGCCGCCTCAGTCCTCCTGGAACAGACACTCCAGTGATACAACCTCTACCGTCTGTTCCTTATCACGGGACTTCTCTGGATCAGCAACCTTCTTGCAGTGGGATGAATGGACCCAAGTCTCTCTCTCAGCAACCTTCAATGCTGTGGTGCTAGTCAATAAGACCTGGTATGGTCCTTCCCATCTATCAATAAGACAACCTGAGCGTAGAAAATTTCGTATCATTACATAATCCCCAGGTTCAATGCCACGACAATTACCATCTGGCAAATCAGGAATCACCAACTTCAGATTATCATTTTGATTCCTCAACTGCTTACTCATATTAATCAAGTACTTTACAGTTACTTCATTGTTACATTTCAAATCATCCTGAGGGTTAATCATGACATGCGGTTGTCGACCAAACAAGATTTCAAAAGGGGACAGATTAAGAGGGGACCTGGGAGTGGTTCTGATGCTATACAAAACAATGGGTAAAGCTTCTGGCCACGTCAATCCTGTCTCTGCCATTACTTTACTCAATTTATTTTTAATAGTGCTGTTCACTCTTTCGACCTTCGCACTCGCCTGTGGACGGTACGGAGTGTGCAGCTTGCTATCAATTCCCATCAACTTACACATTCCTTGGAAGACATCACCTGTAAAATGGGTACCCCTATCGCTTTCAATGATTCTAGGGATACCATATCTACATACAAATTCCTGCACAATTTTCTTAGCTGTAAACATAGCGGTATTTGTAGCTGCTGGAAAAGCTTCGACCCAATTTGAGAAAACATCTATACAGACAAGTACATATTTCAAATTTCTACATGGGGGTAATTGAATGAAGTCAATTTGTATTACCTGGAAAGGGCCGCCGGCAGGTGGGATATGGGATGGTTCTGTAGGTATTGCCTTTCCAATATTCTTTCTCAGACAGGTAAGGCATGACATTGCTCTTTTACTAGCATGAGAGGAGAATCCTGGGGCGCACCAGTATGCTCTTACCAATTTGCACATCCCCTCCTTGCCTAGATGAGTCAGCCCGTGAGCTGCTTCAGCCAGACACGGAAGGTATGCCCTGGGGGCCACTGGTTTACCATGTCCATCCGTCCAGAGCCCTGAGGACTCCTGGCCATATCCCTTTGCCTTCCAGACTGCCTTCTCCTGAGTGGAACACAAATTCTGTATTTCACACAACTTTTGTGTGTTGATGGTATTAAATACCATCAACTGTGTGGTGTCTGTCCGTATGGGGGTAGCAGCTGCAAGCTTTGCAGCTTCGTCTGCTCGGCTGTTACCAAGGGATACTGGGTCTTGGCTATATGTATGTGCTTTACATTTGATAACAGCCACTCTGTCGGGTTCCTGTATCGCTGTTAGAAGCCTTTTTATATGAGCTGCATGCGCTATCGGTGTGCCAGCTGCCGTCATGAAATTTCTGAGACGCCATAGCGCTCCGAAATCATGTACTACCCCGAACGCGTATCTGGAATCGGTGTAGATATTGGCAGACTTACCCTTAGCCAATTCACATGCTCTGGTTAGGGCGACCAGTTCAGCAACCTGGGCTGAGTGAGGTGGGCCTAGCGGTTCCGCTTCTATGGTGTCTTGGTCATCTACGACTGCGTATCCAGTACACAAGTCTCCCGAGTCTGACTGTCTGTGACAACTACCGTCCGTGTAGAACGTGAGTTCTGCATCTTCTAGTGGATTGTCACTGATGTCAGGCCTTGCGGTAAAATTTTGGGTCAAATATTCCATACAATCATGTGTATCTTCCTTTGCATTAAATCCTCCTTCCCCATCACTCTCACCTCCCACCCTTTGTGTCTGACCAGGCACACCTGGGAGAAATGTTGCAGGGTTTAATGCACTGCATCTCCTTATGGTGATGTTTACGGGGGCCATTAATGCCAATTCCCATCTTGTAAACCTTGCTGATGAGACGTGTCTGGTTTGGGCAGAATTCAATAAGGCAGATACCGCATGCGGTGTATGGATTGTGAGGTTGTGGCCTAGCACGACATCTTCGCTTTTTGTCACTAGCAATGCTATCGCCGCAACGCTACGCAAGCATGTGGGGAGGGATCGCGCTACCGTGTCTAGCTGAGCGCTGTAGTATGCAATTGGCCTGCTGGCATCACCGTGTTTTTGTGTTAGTACACCTGCTGCGCACCCAGCACTTTCTGTTCCGTATAGTTCAAAGGGTTTCCCATAGTCTGGCATACCTAGTGCTGGTGCCTGCGTTAGGCACTGTTTGAGTCTCTCAAATGCTGTTTCGGATTCGTCTGTATGCGAAATCCGATCAGGTTTGTTTGAGGAGACCATTTCCTGCAAAGGTAGTGCCAATATGGAAAACCCTGGGATCCAATTACGGCAATACCCACACATTCCTAAAAACGTCCTGATCTGTTGCTGGGTTTGTGGCAGTGTCATGTCTCTAATGGCTTGGATTCTATCAGCGGTCAAGTGTCTCAGTCCTTGTGTTAGACAGTGTCCCAAATATTTTACCTTAGTCTGGCATAATTGCAACTTGTCTTTGGAAACCTTGTGACCTGTGTCTGAAAGATGAAACAGGAGCTGTTTCGTATCCTTCAGAGATGCTTCCAGTGAATCTGAACACAGTAATAAATCATCCACGTACTGTATCAACACTGATCCACTTTCCGGTTGGAAAGACTGTAAACAATCATGCAAAGCCTGAGAAAATATACTTGGACTATCTATGAAACCTTGGGGTAACCGAGTCCACGTGTATTGGACTCCTCTGTATGTGAATGCAAACAAATATTGGCTGTCAGGGTGCAGAGGTACCGAAAAGAAAGCGGAGCAGAGGTCAATAACAGTGAAAAATTTGGCAGTGGGAGGAATTTGCATTAGGATGACAGCTGGATTAGGCACTACGGGGAACTGACTCTCAACTATTTTGTTAATCCCCCTTAGATCCTGCACTAGCCTGTAACCCCTCCCCCCACTCTTTTTAACAGGGAAGATGGGACTATTTGCTGTGCTGGACGTTCTTACTAGAATGCCCTGTTGTAGCAAGCGCTCTATTACGGGAAAAACTCCTAACTCCACCTCTGGCTTCAGAGGATACTGTGGGATTTTTGGAGCTATCCTACCATCTTTTACTTGCACAACTACTGGAGCTACGTTTGCCATTAATCCAGTGTCCTGTCCATCTTTTGTCCAAAGTGACTCTGGTATCTGAGATATCATCTCTTCTACTTGGGATGGATTCCTATTTGTCATAATGGTGTGTGACATTAATTTTGATGGGGAGTCTAACATGTCTCGTACTTCCTGAGCGTGATTCTCAGGGATGTCCAAGAATACACCTTCAGGAGTACAATAAATGACGCAACCCATTTTACATAGTAAGTCTCTTCCCAGGAGATTAGTTGGTGCAGATGCAGCCAGCAAAAAGGAATGCTTGGTATGCAAAGGCCCTATTGTAATCTCGGCTGGTTTGCTAACAGGGTAGTGCTGGACTACTCCTGTTACTCCCATGGCTGGAATTGTCCTACCAGTGGTTCTCATGCCCACTGTCGAATTTATCACTGACTTGGCCGCCCCTGTGTCTACAAGAAAGTTTAAAGTTTTACCAGCTACATTGATTGCAATTTCTGGTTCGTTTCCAAGACTAGCAATCAACTTAACTGGCTGCAGATTACAGGTATGGCCACACCCCTATTGGGTATGCTGACCTCCCTGAATCCCGCTGGCAGCAACTACTTGTGAGGGAGTTAGCTGGGAGCTACCAGAGGCATGCCAGTCTCTGTTTGGGGAATATCTTTTTGTTTCCCCTGTATGTGGCTCAAAACTCCGCCTCTGTGGACCCTGCTCCCAATGTCGTGTGTTGTGTTGTTGTCTAGGGGGTTGAAAAGACCTTTGTACATTCTTTGTTCTACATTCTCGTGCAAAGTGTCCCGGTCTGTTACAAGAAAAACATGTTATTACACTTGCCTTACCCACAGGATTCGGTGGTACATACGCAGGCTGCCTTGTGGTCAGCGCCTGTATACTTACGGACATCAACTTATCACTTTGCGACTCCCTGTGCCTAGTGATATTTCTGTCGTGATCAATAGCAGCCTCTCTCAAGGTGGACACTGACAGACCTCGCCAACATGGCTGCGTGGTCTGTACCCTAGCTTTTAATGTTTCTTTCAAACCATCCATCAGTACAGATACTGCTACTTCTCGATGGTTTGGGTTGGTCTTAATGTCTTCTATACCAGTGTACTTTGCCATTTCTAATAGTGCCCGGTGAAAATATTCTGTTGCCGTTTCGGACTCCTTTTGCTTAATGGAAAATATTTTATTCCATTTAACAACGGCTGGGAAATACTCTTTTAGCTGTAAATTTATCCTTTTTACATTATCCTTGTTGTACACGTCTGTAAGCGGTACATCTTTATCCAATGCACAATCAGCTAAAAACTGAGTTGCATCAACATTGGAAGGTAAACAAGCTCTTAGCAGTATCTGCCAATCCTTGTTGTTGGGTTCTACCGTGTTACCTAAATCCCTGATGTATTTTTGGCTAGCAATTAAATCCTTCCTGGGGTCAGGAAATTCGGACACTATTGTTCTTAATTCCATTCTGGAAAATGGAGTGTACATGGCTATGTTCCTTATGGGAGTGGCTCCAGAGACATCTGTTTTTCCATTGGGGACTGCTATTACCCTTACAGGAGCAATTCTAACAGCCTCTTCCTGTGTAGATTCTACAGCTTGTTGTGGTACAATTGTTTCAGTGTAGTGCATGGTGCCGTACTTACCCGTTGACACGACCTCACCTATCCCTCCGCTAGGGGCTTTCACTAATCTCGTGGGTGTCGCTGTGCCTACTGTGGTCTCTGCTATGGTGGCTGCAAGAGAGAGAGCTGAAATTGTTGCTGAATCGTCTTCTTGATCACACTCCTGAGGAAGGTTCAAAACAGGGTACATCTTGCACGGGTTAATACTTGCATGAGTTATTTGGTTAACATCATTAACATTTACAGTGTTACTAAGAGTTTGTGTTTTACAACCCAGTGCGTTTCTCTCCGCAATCAACTTCTCTCCTGCAATGTATGGTGGGGGAGGAGCTGTGGCAATCAACTTCCTGACTGCCCCAGATCCTGCCGCCAGAGCCAAACCTCTCTGTATCTCACCTTCCTGGTGCCATAACTGTAAATAATCATGATGCTGAATTCGTCTCTTTGCTGATTTTACGAGACATATCCTCCTCCTTAAATTTTGTAACACTTCTGGACTGAAGCTACCTATTCTTGGGAATTTGTCCCTGTCTTGTACAGTCATTCTCTCCCATTCATCACATAAAGATTCGGTGTGAATTCCATATTTTTCACACATTACATATCGTGCCGACCCAACTGGTCGGTTCACAGAATCAACCTGAACCAGGGTTGATCGCCCCCTACCTGAGCAACTGGCCCCCATAGTCTGCAGGTGTTGCTTAGTCCTCCTTGGATCTCTGTATCAAGGTTTTCAGCAAGCCTTTTCAGACAACCAAATTACTCCACAGTAGGCCGGCGGTGGCGGTTTACCGAGTACCCCACTCACTCGCCCACCTCGACCAATACGACCTGATCACACCGACGTGGTGCTGGCGTACTCGATACAGGGCCCCTATGGAACCTTCAGTTTACTGGAACATATGAGGGTTACCCGCAGGACACTTACTCTTTCCAGTAAAGGTGGGGTTGTTAGATAGTTCCTGAGTGACCAGCGAACTTCCCTTCCAAAAATAAAAAATTACACAAATCACGTCAGAATGTACAAATAGCGTTTGTGACCACTTTACTCTAATGGTATTAGGTCAGATCACTAACTACTGTACACAATTACGTGCGGTCCAATCGTTCAGTACACGAGCACTACTTGTCATGTACTGAAAGACCAATGGAATCGATGTTTCCGGCCGCGATTCCTTCAGCAAGAGCTTATGGCCTATATGGGTTCTGCACCAACACCCCAGGCGTTGTGCCACTGGACTTTTATAGCGGACCTTTTTACCTTATGACCTCCTGGTCTTGTTACCTTATGACCTCCTGGTCTTGTTACCTTTACCTTACGGTCCGCTATACTCTAATGCTCAAATATTATTTAACCAGGGATGCCTCCCTGGCCACCGTATATGTCACTTACACGTATGTCCCTTGACGAGTACCCGGCTTTCCTTTTGGTTCCACCTTAAAGTTATATAAACTTTTGTATACAAAACACACTCACTCAACACATGTACACTTTGTTTCTATATCTATTTCTGCGCAGAAATTGTCTTCAGGCCAAGAGTGTTACCAATTAGGAGCAGGATCTGTTAAACTAAATTTCAGATTTTCTAAAAATAGATTTGCGTTATTTATCGCTTCGCGTTATCTACCGCTGTGCGTTACTTATCGCCTTGCGCTAATTATCGCTTTGCGCTAATTCAACTTTTTCGTGACTTGAGCTACGTGAGCGTAACCGGACGCTACGTTGCGTAATGTACGCTGCGTGCGTCTGCCTTTTGGATTGCGTACGCTAGTCTTTGTTAGCGACACGTGTACGCAATGCAAAGGATCCACCGTAACACAATATATTTATTTATCAATGTAGGTGATCCCTGATCATCTACCGCAATCCACACTGACTGCCTTGTATCTCAGACAAACCGTGTGTTTGTTCTATACTTTAACTATTACCTTTACTATGAAATAACAGCAAATCTCTTTTTAGCACTTTCTATCAACTATAAAATTTGGCAAACAGGAATAGTGATATACGAAAAAATGAAATACACAAGTGAAAAGAAATGCAGGTATGTATGCGTACGCAAGACAAAAGAAAAATAAACAGTTTTAAAAAGACACAAGCGTTTTGTTCTTACTTCCGGTTACCGGGTTCCTTCAGCACTCTTTGTCTAAGCGAAGCAGACGCTTATCCCGTCAGCAACTGCGAGACAACCTCCCACCCTTTTGCTGGGGGATAATGTCTGCTGATCTACCTAGTGCAGATGTGAAAAGGACCGGACGAGCCCGCAATTGACAATGCTAAATTCCTTTGTCGTATAAACAACCCTTTATGAAGCTAAGAACACTGTACGCTGTTTACTTAAGAAGTACCGTAATGGTACGCTAGTTGCGTAACGATCGCTCAGCCGTAGGCGAGACGCTCAGGCGTCACGTTCGCTCACGGCCCAGGGATCACAGGACACGTTATTGGTTATGTCTAGGGGAAAGATTCGCTGTAACGTAGCGTACGCTAGAGACCACGAGGGGGTCACCAGCGATGCAGACGCTCACAACACTATACCTTTATGTTAAAACCTTATACCAATGAAATACACTGAATACCTTAATGTGAGTACTGGGTGTAAGTGCAACCTTGTGTAACCTGACTATCTACAAAGCTGCATGAGCGTCACCGACGCTCAAATGAACACTTATCACTATAGAAAATACACAGATACTGGTTTAGGTTTCCAAGGCCTATTAACTGTATTATGTCTAATATACTTGTAAAAGGGGATAACAGTACATATGATACACTACAATATAACAGAGACTTCCTAACCACAGAACTAAACAATAAATACAAAAAGACAATACTACACTGACCTAAATGCAATACGATACAATACTATAATACTATAAGGCATTTAAGAGAAAAAGAGGAGAGAGAGAGATAGAGAGAGAGAGAGAGAGAGATTGGCTCGCAGAAAGACAATGATTATGGAGAGAACTTACGCACAAAGGGTATGATCGCCAGCGCCTCGATATCCAGCTCCCGATTATCAGCAGATAACCGTTGATGAGAGAGTGAGAGCTGGATATGGTCGGCCTGCCTATTTATGCTCCACACACAATGCAATCTCCTGGTCCTACAATCCCATTGTCCATTGGCCGAAGGAATTCGGCCCTGCATCATAACAAAAGGTCATAGGGTGGTTCATACAGGTGGGCTGTGACGATTTCCAACAGCTCAGGTGGGTGGGAAACTGGGTTTCCCGCCGCATACCTGAGTATGTGTAAATCATAGAAATGGACATAAACTTCTTATGTCCATAACTATTCGCACGAGCGATTAATACGCTCCAAACCAACACCGGAATATTGCTAATTAAATACTCTTCCGATGGGTACCAAACACTGCAGTATGATTCCTGTTAGACCCTTCGTACGATGCAAAGAGGGATTCCTCAGCTCTGGGACATTGTACTTTAACCAAACTTACAGAAACTATCAAAGGGATCATGATCTATAAACTACATTAATTGTGAACATTTGTAACTAATGAGTCGCACGCTACGATCACATAAACTCTACCGTAAATGCGCATACTGCGCGTGCGAGTGCACGCGATTGCGGGTATGCGCTTCCACGGGAGAGCGTACGCATGCGCAGCACGGACCAGTGTGCGGTGCAAATATGGCAACGTGCATTGAGACATTTTTCTGACTTTGACATGTGGTACCCCGAATAAGATTTATATCCGTTTACAATGCTGTAGTAAATGGATTATCACAGACCCTGCTTTTATCTTCTGTTGGTGCATCTAGATGTGAGAGGAGTGCGGGTGCAGTGCCTGCTGCCATGCAGGTGTAGTCTCACTGCTTACCTCGTGCCACACTTTCACCTTCAGGTCACGGAATCCTCAACGGACCTGGAATCTTCACTGAAACCTGGACACGGCAATCCCCTTCCAGAAGCATACGAGCTAGGAAGGAAAGGAAATCAATGAAGTATCAACTCTTTTCCTTTGGAAAAGAGAATACTCCAGGGTTGGCGGCGACCTTCACCGGTTAGGTGAAAGTCATCATCGGCATAAAGGCTCAGCCACCCAATCTTCCCCTAACATCGCTCTCACGCTGAGGTGTACCCTGGACCTTGCACGGCCGAGCAAGGTCCACTGAACCGTCGCTCATGGTTAGGGTTACGGGATGAACACAGGGACAGACAGACACAGATGATGATCACCGTTGCCAAACTTGTACTCTGATCTTCTCCACTTACAGGTCCCTGTAAGGAGACAAAAAAACAATGCCGTGCAGGGCCAAAATCTAACCTAGTGTGCGTCCGCTACACTAGCTTCATTAACAGAGCCCTCAAACTAGCTCAGGTGTATGTTGTGAAACACAAACTATGCACAACAGTAAACAAATTTTTCCCGGCACGGAAAACAGCACACATCACAATATCACAGTACTAGCATCACCCTTTAAATTCCTAACTCCTAGAGCTGTTGTGATTACGTGTGTGTAGCTGGACTTCTCCTCCACACAGGGGAAAAACTTTAGATTATTGGGGAGTGGGTGCCACACAACCTGCCCACTTCCCCTTGCTGCTTAATTGGGCCTACTGCCCAGAATGTTACGGGGCTCACAAATGATCTGGGTCTGATACCCAGATCACCTTATTTAAATATATGGCTCAGGCCCCTTTTTGGCCTGCCTAGTTGGGGCCAGTAAGATTGACTTGGGCCTAGTGCCCACTGCCCAGTCACCTTATTCACCTGAGGGACACTCTTTTTATACTGGGCCTAGTGCCCCCTAGCTGTCATCTCAGGCCTGAGACCTGCAATTACCCACGGGCCTAGTGCCCGCCTAACGTGGAGCAGATGGGTGACCTGGGCCTAATGCCCAGGATCACCTTATTCCCCTAATAGGCCACACTTAAACTAGGGACTAATGCCCTCTAATACCGCACAGGCCTAATGCCTGAAATGAAGGCCACGGGCCTAGTGCCCGTCTACTGTGCCCACAAGCCTGTGGCCTGACTGTCCAATCCCCAGTGGTCTAGGGAGGGGGGGGTTGACAAGTGCCTTCACCGAGGGCCTACCTGTCCCGGTGGGAGAGGCACCAGGGGGGATCTTCGTCAGCTCTTTTCCTTTCCACCCTTTTTGGCCTCACCGGTCCGCGATTTTAGTCTTCTGCCGCTGGCTTGTCCTGGCCAGCAGCGCCGCCGCCTCTTCTGTGTGTCCAGCCGCCGCTGGACATCTTCTTCCTTGTTCCCGGCATCTTCTGGCCTCTTCCACGGCCTCTGGAGCTCTTCGCCACTCTTCCTTCTCTCCGTCCCGGCTGCGTGTGATGTCGCTCACTGGGGGTGGGGCCTATGACGTGGCGAACGCTGATTGGCTCGCCGAGGCCGCCCATGATTGTCCGGCATTCTGCAAATCGTGATTGGCTCATGGAGGGCGTAGGATGTGGAATGCCGCGGCCGGCGCTTCTCATTGGCTGCCAAAATGGCACAAATTTTAAAGTGCCGCTGCCGTGGCACTGTCCGTCGCCGCTTCTGGTCCGGTGCAGGGAACCAATACACAGTCCCTGCACTGGACACCCGCTGCTGCTGCTGCACAACCAATGCTGGGGACAAACTGCCCCAGTGCTGTCTACAGCCTGTAACTGCAGGGGACAAAGATCCCCTGCACTCTGCCAGGATCCTGGCGCTGGGAGCGGACACGCTGCCCCAGCGCCTACACACATCTCCACTTAGAGATAGTAGCTTTTGTCTCATTCCTGCTTTTAAGCAGCACTCTTGTTACTTCCCCCTTTACGCCACAGCAAAGAGGCAAGAATTTCTTTCCAAAAAGACAGGCAATAATGAGACCAGAAATTGACAGAATTGAGTCTGCGTTATATAACTCTAGGGGAGTTTAATCATTTTTAGACAGACTAGGTGGTTTTGTTTTGAATTAACCTTTCACATCAGCATATCACATGTACTCAAATCAAATTAATGTTTTCAAAATGTCATGTCAGGAGGACTGAGTGGTATATAAAAATGTCTACGTGGCATGTTTGGGGCATCTGAAATGGCATATGGGGAGATATAAGTGGCATGTGGTGGCATCATGCTAATAAGTTATTATGGGGGGCAGTACTGAGGCTACAATGACTAATGACACTTTGAGTATACTTGTTCACAAGGAGGAATAGACAGGTATGGAGGGACATTAATCCTAAAACAGCAGCTCAGCTGGTTAGTCATATCCTGGAATATTTGGGCCCCATCTAGAAAAGGGCTTGGTATTATGTGTCTCCTGGAAGCCAAGCAGTGGGTGAACATTCTAGACCTACCTGCTGTCAACTAGCAGAAACATTTAATCAATGAATTAGTGACAAACATGTTTCATATTAATGGGTGCATCCTCCACATCATCCCATGGAAAATTATTCAAACAATCAAACTGAGTATAAGATAAAGTGTGTGGCCAGCGTTTAGATACAGGTGGACACTCCTGCTTCTCCTGCCACCCAGCCTTTGGAGTTTGGATAATATGTATCTGACATTGTAATGGAAACAAACTGTCGCTTATGCTCAAAATTGTGATGTCAGTATACTTTGGGCTCAATCCAATTAGGTGAGAGTTTACAAAAGTAAACTTGCATCATTAAACTCACATGCTTTTCAAGTATGTGCGCATTAGAGAAATGCCAAATCCAACTAGAAATGCCAGTTCACTGTACTCATGGCTAAATAGCACACATTTTCTACAAACAGCTACCTGGCAGAAATGCATGAAAATGCATAAATGCATGAAAAATGCATAAATGCATAAAAATAGGGGGATAACTGACATAGCAGAACCATATAGCAGACTGTTTGTGGGCATAAGGAAAGTGCTAGATGTTCTTAAAAGTTGTCAAATGGCTGATTTGTGCATTTTTTAAGTAAAAAAATGAAAAGCAATTATTTTTCATTTAAACAAATACGTTAATTAAATTTGGGGTGCATAAAAAACTAAAAAGTTGATTCGGGGGTCATTTGAGGATTTTTTTTTGTAACTCCAATAATGACAAGTAATTATTGGCCCAATTAAGCTAACTGAAAACTTCCAATTGCCTAAATAGTCATTAGGGGGGCTGTCAAAGGGATTCTGAAGCAAGTTCTGATATTTTGACCTTAAAAACAGATTTTACCAACCTTTTCAGAAACTCAGTGGGGTGCACGCAAAAAAAAAGATTTTGCAGGGAGAATGGAGTGCAACTGGACTGCAACTTGCTTTCTCTGTGTGAAATTGCAGTGAAAAGTCTTGCACATGCCAACTCACACCTAGGGGCCAATTCAGACCTGATCGCACAGCGGGTAATCAGGTCTGAACTGCACATGTGTATGCACCGCAATGCTCAGGCGCAATGGACCACACTGACGAGGAGCGCCGGGCAGCGACAGGTTGATGCGAAAAAAGCGATCGCACGGGCGATCGCAATGTGACTGACAGGAGGAGGTCGTTTGTGGGTGGGTGAGCTGTTTGTGCAGCTCTCCTGCACATGTGATCGCACCCCTGCACAGTGGTTTCCCCCTCCCCCGTAGGCGGCAACTACCTGATCGCAGGGATGCAAAAAAACGCACTCTAGCGATCAGGTCTGAATTAGCCCCCTAATTTGATTGACCCCCTCTATGTGCCTGTAACATGTCTTCCTTCTCAGCCTACCTCCCTTCCTGCCTAATCCTCCTTGCTTAATAATGAATTGTTAAAATAAGAAATAATAACAATGTTTTGTTTAAAATATTTTTAGCTTGCTTTTTCAAATGTGTTTCTTCAATAAATAATTAGCAACAAAAAAATACATGCAGGATGTAAAAGCTGCAATACCCTGTAGCATCGCTTACATTGCTGTGTAATTAGTAGCAGCTTCAGCAAACCTATGACCCAACATCACCACCATGTATAATGCAGTGCTGCTATAGCTATATAGCTAGAACATACAGGGTTATTTAGGCGTGGTGTTAATATCGGACTGCTTGACATATTTTTGGCTTTAAAAGTGAAGGTGAGACATGCTTTTTCCATGTAAATTAAACAATTTAAAGTTAGTCATGCAGTCACTTTATCCAGTATAACTCTGAGTCATTAATTCTGGAAGCAACAATTAGTGGGAAAGTAGAGGGATTGGCTGTATAAAATGTTGCATTAATAATAATATTGTATATGGGCTTAAAGATAAACCTATAATTAGAGATGAGCGGGTTTGGTTCTCAGAGAACCAAACCCCCCCAAACATCACGTTCCTAGCCAGAATCTGAGTCCGGCTTGAGACTTCCCGCCAGACACGGATACCAGAATGAGGCAAAATGTCATCATCCCACTGTTGGATTCTCACGGGTTTTGTATTCCATATAAGGAGGCGTGCATCACCGCTATTTTCACTCTGGACTTGGAGAGTGAGGGTGACAGACTCTCTCTGTGGGTGGTGACGTCAGTGTGTGCTCTATAGGGGTGCTGTTCCTGTCACTGTGGTGTACCTGTGCTGTTAGGGGTGCTGTCCTGGCTGTCACTGGTGTTTCATGTGCTGTTAGGGATGCTGCAGCTGTACATGGGTGTTGCTGTCCTGGCTGTCACTGTGTTGTACAGGGGGCAGGGGCACTGTCCTCCTGTATGCTGTGAAAATGCAGGGGTGCTGGCTGTAAAAATTCAGGGGTGCAGTGAAAATTAAAGTACACTGGCCTTGTCTTGTATGCTGTAAAAATTCTGGGGTGCTGCTGTGAAAATAAATGTACACTGGTCCTGTATGCTGTCAAAATTCAGGGGTGCTGCTGTTAAAATAAAAGTACACTGGCCTTGTCTTGTATGCTGTCAAAATTCTGGGGTGCTGCTGTGAAAATAAATGTACACTGGTCCTGTATGCTGTAAAAATACAGGGGTGGTGCTGTTAAAATAAAAGTACGCTGGTCCTGTATGTTGTAAAAATACAAGGGTGCTGCTGTGAAAATAAATGTACACTTGTCCTGTATGCTGTAAAAATACAAGGATGCTGCTGTTAAAATAAATATACACTGGTCCTGTATGCTGTACAAAAAGAGGTGCTTCTGTTAAAATAATAGTACACTTGTCCTTTATGCTGTAAAAATACAGGGGTGTTGCTGTTAAAATAAATGTACACTGGTCCTGTATGCTGTAAAAATACAGGGGTGCTGCTGTTAAAATAATAGTACACTGGTCCTGTATGCTGTAAAAATACAGGGGTGCTGCAGTTAAAAAAATATACACTGGTCCTATATGCTGTAAAAGTACAGGGGTGCTGTTGATAAAATAATAGTACACTGGTCCTGTATGCTGTAAAAATACAGGGGTGCTGCTGTTAAAATAAACGCACACTGGTCCTGTATGCTGTAAAAATACTGAGGTGCTGCTGTTAAAATCAAAGTACACTGGCCCTGTATGCTGTAAAATACAGGGGTGCTGCTGTTAAAATCAAAGTACACTGGCCCTGTATGCTGTAAAATACAGGGGTGCAGTGAAAATGAATGTACATTGGCCTTGTCTTGTATGCTGCAAAAATTACAGGGCAGTTGTGAAAATACAGGGGTGCTGGCACTGTCGACAGTTGTGATGTCTAAGCCTGACCTTCACGATACTGTATGGGAAGGGAAGGCTCCTACCACCATTTGCTTGTCCTCTGCAAGTGCTGGGAGGAGCACCACCAGTCCAGTTGCTGATATTGAGATTGAGGATGTCACTGTAGAAGTACACCAGGATAAGGAGGATATAGGTGTAGCCAGCGCTGAAGAGGAAGTTGACGATGAGGATTCTTATGCTGATGTGGTTTGTTTAGATGAGGCACCAGTGGAGACAGTTGTTGGCCATGGGATGAAAAAGCCCATTGTGGTGCCTGGGCAAAATACCAAAAAAGCCACCTCTTCGGTGTGGAATTATTTCTCCACAAATCCGGACAACAGGTGTCAAGCCATCTGTTGCCTTTGTCAATTCATAATAAGTAGGGGTAAAGGACGTTAACCACCTAGGAACATCATCCCTTATACGTCACCTGCAATGCGTTCATCGTAAGTCATTGTCAAGTTCAGAAACTTTGTGCAATAGCGTAAGCAGTCCACTGACACCTAAATGATGTGGTTTGGTTGAATATTATTTCTCTATGAGGATGAGGATGAAGCTGTAAATGCTGAAGGGGGGGGGGGGGGGGATCTGAAGATGAGGACGACATCTAGCCACTGTAGAGCCAGTTTGTGCAAGGAGAGATTAATTGCTTCTTTTTTTATCGGGGCCCAAACAAACCAATAATTTCTGCCACAGTTGTGTGGCAGACCCTGTCTCTGAAATTATTGGTTTGTTAAAGTGTGCATATCCTGTTTATATAATATAAGGGTGGGTGGGAGGGCCCAAAGACAATTCCATCTTGCACATCTTTTCTTTGCCACATCATTCCAGGGCGTCTATTTACTAAGGTCCCAATTTTGTCCGAGGTTTTTTTTTTTTTTCAAAGTGTCAACACAGGAATTTACTAAGCAAAAATCTCGGCAGTGTTGGGGCTATTCATAATGTTTTTCACGCTAGAGGTCAGAAATATAATGAATAGACCATCGGTCAAACGCGGCTGTTTGTTCATACAACACGGTAATTTACTAAAAATTTGTATTCTCAATCACTGCCGACAATAGCCATAGACTTCGTTAAAAAAAGCAGCAAAAAAATAGACCTTCTTTTTCCTGGAGTGTTTGGATAGTCATGCACAGATCAGTGAGATCCGTGCATGCTTATCTGTGGGAAAGGGTCTATTTAGGTTAAAAATGTTTTTTAAAAAAATTGCGTGGGGTCCCCCCTCCTAAGCATAACCAGCCTCGGGCTCTTTGAGCCGGCCCTGGTTGTACAAATACAGGAGGAAAAATGCGTAGAGTCCCCCAAAATTTATACAACCAGCATTGGGCTCTGCGTCCGGTCCTGGTTAAAAAAATACGGGGGCCAAAAGATGTAGGGGTCCCCCGTATTTTTTAAACCAGCACCGGGCTCCACTAGCCAGAGAGATAATGCCACAGCCGGGGGACACTTTTATATAGGTTCCTGTGGCCGTGGCATTACCCCCCCAACTAGTCACCCCTGGCCAGGGTTAAACTTCTGTGGGTGACCCTAATTAACCCTGCGGTTTACCACAGACTGCAAAGTTCCCATTATTGGGGGTAATTCCAAGTTGATCGCAGCAGGAATTTTTTTTAGCAGTTGGGCAAAACCATGTGCACTGCAGGGGAGGCAGATATAACATGTGCAGAGAGAGATAGATTTGGGTGTGGTGAGTTCAATCTGCAATCTAAATTGCAGTGTAAAAATAAAGCAGCCAGTATTTACCCTGCACAGAAACAAAATAACCCACCCAAATCTAACTCTCTCTGCAAATGTTATATCTGCCCCCCCCCCTACAGTGCACATGGTTTTGCCCAACTGCTAAAAAATTTCCTGCTGCGATCAACTTGGAATTACCCCCATTGGGTAGAATGGAGGAGCTCTCTCCTCCATTCTAGCCAGTACGCTCCTCCTGATTGACAGGCTAGGAGCGCACAGCCAATCAGGGGAGCGCCATGACGTGGCACTCCCTGATTGGCTGGTGGGACCTTCAGTGACAGAAGTCATGGGCAGAGCTGGCCTTAGGCATAGGCAAACTAGGCAATTGCCTAGGGCATCTGGTATGCCTAGGGGCACAAGCAGCTTCTGCTGATTAAAATGATATGCGGCATGCCTATATTCTGTGTGCAGCATTTCATATGCAGATACAGCCACAGTCACACACAGTATATAGGCATGCCGCCTATCATTTTAATCAGCAGAAGCTGCTTGTGCATCCTAGCCACATAGCAATGCAAATAAGATGCATTTTTATAAAAAATAGGCACCCAACATTAGCAGAGCTGCCAGTTGACTCACGCCAGGAGCTATATGTGTCCTAATTTGTATAAGGGCAATAATAATGTGTTACATATGTGTAAGGGGCACTATGTGTGTCATTATGTGTATAAGGGCACTAATAATGTGCAGCATATGTGTAAGGGACATTGTGTGTGTCGTTAATGTCCTTATACACATAATAATGTGCGGCATATGTGTAAGGGAAAGTATGTGTATGGGCATTAATAAGGGTTGGCATAATGTGTAAGGTGCACTATGTTTATAAGGACATTAATAATGTGTGTCATATGTGTAAGGGGCATTACTGTGTGGTATTATGTGTATAAATGCATTACCAATGTGTGGCATTATGTGTCTAAGGTGCTCTACTGTGTGGCGTAACATATAGAAAGGGCACTACTGTGTGGTGTAATGTGAATAAAGAGCAATATGGTATGGTGTAATGTGAATAAGGAGCAATATGGTGTGGTGTAATGAGAATAAAGAGCAATATGGTGTGGTATAATGTAAATAAGGAGCAATTCAGTATGATGTTATGTGAATGAGGGGCACTATTGTGAGAAGTAACGTATATAAGGTAAATTGGTACTACTATGTGATGTAATGTGAATAAGGGACACTATCGCATGATAAATTGTGAATAAAGTTGCACTACTGTGAGGCATAATTTGAATTGGGGGTACTATTGTGTGGCCATGCCCCTTGCCAGCAAAAACACATACCTTTTTGGGATGTGCGCCGAATGTGCACACTGTTCTTATTTAAATTACAGGGGGTAGGAAAACAAAAAAAGGACTGCTATGGTGCTAGGAGGCACCAGCCAAAATCTTGCCTAGGGCATCATATTGGTTAGGGCCGGCACTGGTCACGGGGGGTCCCGTCATTCGGGGAAAGGGGTTCCATGTGTAAACATGGAACCCCTTTAGTGGCGTTGATCAGTTTTCCGGTTTGTTATTTTATTCAAGTCCCTGGATTATGTCGGATAAGAAGAGGACAGATCTACACTGGATTGGTTGTAAGTATAATTTTTATTTGACAGGTACCCCTTGGATTCTACTTGACAAGGGGACTGAGGGGCTTCGTGGGACACTAGGTAAGCATGTGAGTGTGTAAGTGTGCATGTATTAAAGCTTTACTTTCACGGCGTGTGTGTTGTGTTTTTATTTGGGTATTTTTTTGTGTAGAACTACAAGTACCAGCGGGCCCGTTATTTCCCTGCATGCTGGTACTTGTGGTTCTCTAAGTACCAGCTTGTGGGGGAGGCTTGCTGGGACTTGTAGTTCTATCACAAAAAAACAATATTCTTTTTTTTACACAAAGGCTATCACCCCTGGTCCTTGGGTGCCTGGAGGGGGGGGGGGTCCCCACTCCTCCAGGGAACCCCGGCCAGGGGTGACTGGTTGGGGGGGGGTAATGCCACGGCCACAGGGACCTATATAAAAGTGTCCCCCGGCTGTGGCATTATCTCTCTGACTATCTCTGTTTGGATGTCCCAGCGCTTTCTTAAACTTAACATGTCTAGGAGCGAGCTGATCATCTTCCCTCCCTACTGCATAACCTCATCTCCCACAATCTCATTATCTATTGATGGCACTGCTATCTGCTCTAGCCCCCAAGTGCGCTGTCTTGGAGTAATCCTTGACTCCTCCCTCTCCTTCAAACCACACATTCAGCACCTCTCACAAACCTGCTGTTTTCATCAAAAAAATATTTCCAGGATCATACCCTTTCTGACGTAGGGTGCTACTAAGATCCTTATCCACTCACTGGTCATCTCCAGACTGGACTACTGTAATCTCCTCCTGACTGGCATTCCTGTCAAATACCTCTCTTCACTCCAATCTATCCTCAACGCTGCAGCCCGGCTCATTTTCCTCACGAAACACACTACGTCCTCCTTTCCTCTCCTACAAGACCTTCACTGGCCCCCCTTCCCTTTTAGAATCCATTTCAAGCTTCTCACACTCGCTTACAAAACCCTCACCCACTCCCATCTACATCTCTGACCTTATCTCCCTTTACAATCCCATCCGTCCTCTTCGCTCTGCTAATGCAGCCGACTCTCCTGCCTACTGATTACTTCCTCCCACTCCTACCTCCAAGATTTTTTAGGTGCTCCTCCCTTTCTCTGGAATTCCTTACCTCTCCCCCTCAGACTCTCCACTTCTCTACAAAACTTCAAATGGGCTCTCAAGACCCACTTCTTCACCAAACCCAGCCATCTCTCATCCTAACCCTCTGTTCCATGCTTTCTATGTACCCCATCTGTGTCACCCCTGTCTGTCTACCCCTCCCCTTTAGAATGTAAGCTCTCACGAGCAGGGCCCTCTTCCCTCATGTGCTTATCCTTTTTCTTACTTTAATAATCTTCAACTGCACCAAATCCATCAGTCTTCTGCCACCTGATACTTATTTCAGTGTCATCTGCTGATGTAGCTATATTTATTTACCCTGTACTTGTCCTATATCGTCTTCATCTGTAAATTGCTGTTTTCCTATTTTGATTATTTGTTTATGTACTCTTTAATTGGACGCTGCGGAACCCTTGTGGCGCCATATAAATAAAGGATAATAATAATAATAATAATAATAATAATACTTTGACTTCTTTTTGTCAGATCCTAAAATGCTTTTGAGCCTAAAAGTAGCATTTTTAGAAGGTCAACTATTGCAAAAACATATTTCTCTATATTTAGAAAAGTTTGGCATGGTGTAGTGAGTGTGTCGATATAAAATCTTAAAAAAGGAAATGTCAGTTACAAATGTTACACTGGTGTTTGAATGTGTTCAAAAAAATGTTTTTCATTTTCTGAAAGATGTAACAGTTTATGATTTATTATTAAACACATTAAATTAAAGAATAGTCTATTTGTTTGCAGTAGTTGTACTTCAATCTGACCATGTGGCAGTGTGGTATATTGCATGTGTGCCCTTGCTGGTAAACTGGAGGGCACCTTAAATTAACCCTCAGCGGCTGTATAAGGGAGAGTGTGTGGGCTGTGTTATGGTGTGATTTCTCTCATTTCCCTACTGTAGGTGAGTGCGGTGTGAGACTGGGCGGTAAGCCTAATTAGTCCCTTGCAGCCACACACAAGCACTATTTTATTTTTTTTAGTTGATTTTGCTCCTCTGCATTTGATTACAATATACTGTATGCTTGAATACAAAGGGGAGCCTCAGTCGTAAAACATTTCACAGTCCAGCAGAGTTGCCCTAGTCAGCATTTCCTCTTTGTACTTGGAAGAAACTTCCGTCGTTGGCAGAACCTAAGGGAAATAGATGGGTCAATTTAATCTATGCATTAGTTTTCCCAAAAGCTAAGAGTCTGCAAAATAAATTGTCAGAGTTTTCAAAGAGGAACTTTGGTGTAATAGCTCTGATTCTGCACTCTCTATTTTCTGTGTGTTAGCGTTCTGGGTATGCTGTGTATATAAGAGCTGTATTGTCAATTTTAAACACTGCAGTTTCTATTGAGTTGTTTAACCTTTTATATACATTCACTTTGTACTAAAGGTGAGTATAGTTCTACAAAATATTTGCCTCATTGCGTATTTGACAGTGAAGACTTGCATTTTTTGCAGGTGTATTTTAGCCTTAAGTATTCTCAGTTCTTCTTATAAACAGAATGTTTTGATGAGCATCAGCTATATGAATAATAGGTGTTTTGATCATGATCAGCTATATGCATAATAGGGTTTATAGACTATGAGGGACATTTACTAAGCAGTGATAAGAGCGGCGAAGTGAGCCAGTGGAGAAGTGCCCATGGCAACCAATCAGCACTGAAGTAACATCTATAATTTGCATACTATAAAATTATACAGAGCTGCTGATTGGTTGATGGGGCAACTTCTCCACTGGCGCACTTCTCCGCTCTTATCACTGCTTAGTAAATGTCCCCCTAAGCGCCTAATTCAGATGTGCTAATTTGAGCACATCTACGATCAGGTCTGAATCACCCCCTAAATTTTCACATATAGTGCAAGATAATGGACTGGCAACACACAAGCTAAACACTAATATCATAAGTCTGTTCCACTGCAAAACTCTGCAAGAAATGTTCACCCTGTGTTGAATATGGAATCCTATAAAGAGTCATATGGTCCCTGTTCTGTCTGCATAATTGTGTAATGAGAGGGTGCCTGGAGCTTCGTACAGTGGGTGTACCAGTAATAAACAACCAATGTTTTCTAATCAGATTGACTTGGACACTCGGATGTGATTGTCTCCTCTCCATGCAGCATAATATTTAGATGTGGAAATCACCATGTCAGTCAATTCTGAGTGATCATATGTTGCATCTATTGAGGATTACTGACTATTCTCATTGTGGATTGACAGTCATCCTTTTGTAATTGTCTGTTACTGCTGAATGCTCTGGTTAACATCACATAACATAGTTTTTTTTTTTTGTATAAACTTACACATGCATACTATAAATTCTATTTTCTTTTGTAAACATAACTTTAGAACAGAGGTTCTCAAACTTGGTCCTCGTGGGCCCACACAGTGCATGTTTTGCAGGTAACCCAGCAGGTGCACAGGTGTATTAATTACTCACTGACACATTTTAAAAGGCTACAGGTGGAGCTAATTATTTCACTTGTGATTCTGTGAGGAGACCTGCAAAACATGCACTGTGTGGGCCCACCAGTGGCGTCACAAGGGGGGTGCGGGGGGTGCGGCCCGCTCCCGGGTGTCACCCGCCGAGGGGTGACACCAAAATGCCGGCTCCTGCAGAGTGACAGAAGCCGAGTGCTGCACTGTTATATTATGTGCAGCACTCGGCTCCTGTCACTTTGTAGGAGCCAGCACTGCAGGGACAGCACCTCCCGAGAGTCAGCCCTCACCTCCCACACCCCCCAGTGGAAAAAAAAACGGGTGTCGGGACGTGAAGCCCCGCCCCTCCGCAAAGCCCCGCCCCTTTCCGTGCCTGCAATTGTTTAAAAACGGGTTCCGCCCGCGAAGCCCCGCCCCTCTATTTAAGCCCCGCCCATCCCATCGAAGCCCCGCCCCTTTTATCATCGCTGCCGCACCGGGTGTCACAGAGGTGAGTGACGCCTCTGGGGCCCACGAGGACCAAGTTTGAGAACCTCTGCTTTAGAAAATACGCTATCTAATAACAAATTCTTTACATTCCAAAACATAAGCTTACTAGAATATTCAATAACATTGTATCATTCCATATTTGTATTATTCTGTCCCTCCCCACTTCCTCTGAGCCCTGTTTTATATCTCTCCAAACTTAAGTGCTTTTACATAACAGGGAAGCTCAACAATGCAGTTGTATATATTTTTACAGCTGGCGTAGTTACTAAAGTCATTTTATTTCCTGTTATTACAATCTGCCTTGTTTTTTTAAATCACATAGAGATGAAGAGAAGGTACTAGATTTGTCGAAAGTGAAAAATCCATTGTTACGGAATTCGGTAAGGATCCCAATGGTCGGGATCCCGGCTGTCGAAATACTTATGTCGGAATCCCGACACAGGTCAGAATGCCGGTTCCGGCATCCTGAATGAGATCACAATCCCGGCGCCAGCATACCGACAGACAGAATTCTGAATGATTGACTGCCGGGCCTCAGGGGGAGGCCTAGGGTTAGGCTGCAGGGGGAGGGTTAGGGTTATAGGCCCTACACACTGGCCGATTTTCTGAAAGATATGAACGATCTCGTTCATAAATGAACGAGAACTCGTTCATATCTTTCAGTGTGGAGACTCCAGCGATGAACGATGCGCGGCCCCGCACTCGTTCATCGCTGGTCTCCATATCTCGTCCATATTTGCCTGCACTTCAATGCAGCCGCGTGACGGGGGGAGTGAAGAAACTTCACTCCCGCCGTCACTGCCCCCCCCGCCGCCGGGTCGCTCGTCGGCCGTATCGGCCGTCGGGCACCTCGGCGGCGCATCGTAAAATGTGTAGGGCCCCTTAGGCTGCGGAAAGGGGTTGGGTAGGTTTAGGCACCACCGGAGGGAGTTAGGGTTAGGCTGTGTGGACTGGGGGGGGGGGGGGGGCGGGCTGTGCATGGAGGTAGGTTTAGACTGCAGTAAGGGAGGGTTAAGGTGTTAAGGGGGAGGGTTAGCATACTTACTGGGATTCTAACCATCAGGATACAGTGGTCAGTATTCTGACCGCCTGTGATACAAAAGATGGAAAAAATCCTACCGCGCCCTCTGGGTGTGTAGAGGGAGATGTCACACAATCTCCAAAAGAACATATGCAGAGGAAAAAATACTACAACCTATACACGCTATCCAGCACAATACATGAAATAAACAATGAAAAGGGTGTACAGACAATGTGATGTGGATGGTAAACGAAGAGATGTAAAAAGTCAATTTGCCAAATGGTGTAAACAGAAGGTGGGATCCTGTGAAGTAGATGATCAAGGAGAATGTCCTTGAGAACAAGAAAAAGTTCCACGGGGTACGCACCGTACTCACGTTGACGCAGAGTGATCAATGCTCATAAAGGTTTCTTTTCTCAGTCGAGGTCCCGTTTAGTTGATGTCTGTTGAATAAGGCCTCTTCATATTGGTATGCAATCTCCCATGTAGAACCAGAAATGTAAACAGTACAGAGACCAATGGTGTAGTATATCCCAACCAGTGTGTGAGAAATAGGTGGTGAAGGAAACTTGGGACTATATGAGCAGTTGGAAGATTTCCAACGTACTAAACTTACGTAGGCACGTATGTGGATCCTTATGTAAAGGTATCTTTGACAGGTAGAAAAGATGAGAAGAGTGGAAAGGGATCTCTCTAAATGAAGCGTACCCAACTCACGTTAAGAGGATGATCGACAATGCTCATAAAGGTATCTTTCAGTCGTCTCTCCCTTACAGATCCTATTCGTCCAGAGCCAGCACTCGCTTTCCGACAGGGTATCTTGTTCCAGTGGTCACCTCTTTACCACTTTTTCTCATGATGACCACTGATTTTCTGATCTCATCTATTGTGCTGTGTAATACCCCTTTTACACCAAAGTCCCGGGTCTGACCCAGGATTTGGAACACGGTTCCAAGCCGGGTCAGACCGGGACTCCCCCTATTTACACTGCAGTGCCGATCCGGGATATTCCCGGATCGGCACCGTTTACACTGCACCCGGGTGCAGTGTCTTGTGGGCCGGCGCTTAGAGATGATGTAATCTCCAAGCGCCGGGAAACACTGCAGAGCGGGACTCCGGAGCGTCTCGCCGGGGGCAAGCACAGCAATCTGGAAGCTGCTGTACTGCCCACTGCCTCCGGCGCTTCCAGGCTCCAGACATGGCGCTGCTTTCTGCATAAACAGCATGTGCCATGTCCCCAGCCACTGCATGGTAACCAGTACGGCGCACGTTGTCTGCATAGACAGCGTGCGCCGTGACCCCCAGCCTCCCAACCACCCGCCGGACACTGCAGTATGGGAAGTTTGTCATGCTGTAAATGGGTGCCGGGTCGGCTGACCCGGTTTACCCATTTACACCGCTTCCTACCCCGGGTCTTACCCATGTCCAACCCTGCGTATGTGACATTTTGAGTTCGTTTACTAAAGCCAAACATTTTTTTCATGCATTCTCCGCCTGAAAATGCATCTTATTTGCATCGCTATGATGGGTTCTCATTCACTCATTGAGTTGAACAATTTTTCATTGCAACTAAAATGTCTAGTGGGCCCCGAGTCTATATACCAGCAGTCTCTCCTATTACTATCTGCTATGTTCAAAGCTGACTCACTTTTGTTATAACACTTTTTCTGTGTACCACTTTGGTCTTTTAGTCTGCAATCTGAAGCCATATGCCCTACTTTATGGCAAATAAAGCATTTGTATTTTGGTCTTTTAAACTTAGTTTCCTTAGTATATAAGGCAGATGTTCCAACAGGTCCACAGGTATCCGTTCCTGGAATTATAGCAGCTTTGCCCTTCCAATATCAGTAGTTAATGCAGTGGTATTTGATTCCAATGACACTACCAGTAAATTGAACTCTGGGGTCAGGCTTTGCAATATAGCCATAGCAACTTCTTCACCATTTATCTTGACTCTAAAAGATGTTAATCACTGGATGATGGATAATGTCTTATCAAAGTATTCATTCATGTATTTACATTCACTTAATTTAGTCCCATACAAAGTGCATCTGAGGTTTATGCTCCTCATAAGAACCTCATCTTTGTAAGCTGTTTGCAAGGCTATCCACATGTTCTTTGCAGATGCCTTCCTATTAATGACAGACTATCCTTGATGCTCTACAGCTAAACCAATGGTTCCAATGGCTCTCTAACTCTTCGAAATTTGGGTTGTCCCCTGGATCAATCATGACGTTCCAAAGCTTCTCATGCTTTAACTGCATTTTTATAGCGGATTCCAAGTAGAGTAATTTTCTGAGCCTTTCAATTTTATGAAGCTCATACTTCTGCTTGGAGTATATTTCACCTTCAATATAAAGCTGTAATCCTGTTGAACGTGTCCTTCACAAGCACATTGTTGGCCCCATAACCTACTGGCAGATGCATACAAGTTGATAGGTGCTTAGCGGATGTGAGCAAGAAGGTTTGTCACCAGATTGACTCCAAAGCAGAGAAGGTTTTATTGAAAATAACAGGATACAGGTGATAGAAGATAAACAACAGTCAATATGATAAGGTATCAATCTAGTCTGGGCTAGTATTATGCAGCCATACAACACTCTGATGCTCCAATAACGCAGTGACAGAAGTGGGCATATGCAAACCCTTTTATAGAGCCAAGTAAACAACATGCACTGTAGTACAATGAAGTGGACCTTTAAGTCCAGTAACTCAGACATTTGATGTTATTGTGGCTGATGATTCATGCACAATAACACAAACGTGATGTTATTGTGGCTGATGAGTTATGCACAATAACACTCAGTTGAGATACAGCTTGAAGCATTATTAACTACATGTCAACAGTATGTTTTTGATCAGCATGTAGATAGCAACAACTTGATACAATTTAATTGCAATGCCTACTTCAGTACTGTTAAGCCCCATACACACGGGGAGAGATGTGTGTGGAGCGATCTATCAGTGACCGCTCAGCACACATCTCTCCCCTCGCTCAGTACAGTGCCAATGTATGCTGAGCGAGGGGGGCAGATGGGGGGGGGGGCGCTCATTTCACCCAGCGGTGAAATGAGCAACCTGCTAGATTGTGCCTGTATGCAAGCCAATCTAGTACAAGCGATAGCGACGAGCGGGGCCACGCATCGCTATCGAGGATACACACGGAGAGATCTGTGCTTAAATTCTAAAGGGCCGTATACACGGGAGAGATGTATGCTGAGTGAACCGCTCAGCACACATCTCTCCCGCCGCTCAGCACAGCGCGATGTGGATGGGGGTGAAATGAGTGACATGCTAGATTGAGCCTGCATGCAGGCCAATCTAGCACCGGCGATAGGGGGGGTACACACGAGTGATCTGTGCTTAAAATCTAAGCAATCTGGTCAGATTGCTTAGATTTTAAGCATGGATCTCTCCGTGTGTACCCCCAGAGCAGGCGCTTCCACTAGGCAGCTTTAGGCAGCTGCCTATGGGCGGAGTGACCTGAAGGGCGGCCCGCTGAGACTGCCTGGGAGAAAAATGAAGGATGTATCTGAAAGAGAGATATCCTTATTCTAGATCAGCAGTTGGCAGGCAGTGTGAATCAGCGCCAGGAGGAGAGCACACACTCGCAGAGCTGACAGGCTTGCGCCAGGGAGAGAGGAGGACAGCGCGTCACCCAGACTTCCTGGTTCCCTACTGGTGTCATGATGCATGCGCAGGAACTGTTCCCGGCCCGCGCTGTCAGCTCATGAGGTTTTGCCGGCAGATAATGATTAGCAAGTAGCGCCTGGCCGGAGCCGCCCCCACTCCACAGGATAGTCAGTGGGCAGAGGAGGAAAACGGAGGTGGAGAGAATCTCCCCATAATACAATAGATACAGCACCGAACCGCCGGCGTGCTGTGCGGGATCCTGGATCCCCCCGCCCCTGCTCCCTTCCTCTCCGATGTCCCCAGGTCTGTGTCACCCACCTCCATGTCCCGAGGTCCTGTGTCCCTCCTCCCCCTTCCCCCCTCTTGTGCCCATGTCCTGTGTCACCCCCCTCCCACTCTTGTTCCCCAGGTATTGTGTCACTCTTGTGTGTCCTGAGCTTGTGTCACCCCCCACATATCCGTTGTCAAACCCCCCTCCCATGTCTCCAAGTACTGTGTCCCTCCTATCCCTCTCTCCACCCTCATGTCCCCAGGTACTGTCACCTTCTCCCAATCATATATACATGTTAGGTGTCACCTCCCCCCATTTCCCCAGGTCCAGTGTCCCTCCCCCCCTCTTGTGCCCATGTTCTGTGTCACCCACTCCCACTCATGTGTCCAGGGCTTGTGTCACCCCTCCATATAATGTGTCAAGCCCCCGACCCACTGTCCCATGTACTGTCCGTCCTCTTCCTCTCTCTACCCTCACGTCCCCAGGTCCTGTGTCACCTCCTTCTCCTCATGTGTACATGTTCTGTGTAACCTCCCCCCTGTCCCCAGGTCCTGTGTACCATCCCCCCCCCATGTCCCTAGGTCCTGCGTTACCACTCCCTTCCCTCGTGTGCCCAGGTACCCCATGTACCCATGTTTAGTGTCACAACCCCATGTACTGTGTCACCCCCCTCATGTAACCCAGGTCCTGTGTCCCTCCATACCCTCCTGTCCCGTCATGTTGCCATGTCGCTCCCTCATGTACCCATTTCCTGTGTCACAGCTTCACTGGGCTCCTCCATCCCTGCAGGGGGGCAGAAGGTTGAAGTTTTGCCTAGGGTGCTGAGAGACCTTGCGCCGGCCCTGTATACCCCCCTTAAGCAATCTAGTCAGATTGCTTAGAATTTAAGCACTGATCTCTCCGTGTGAACCCCCCTTTAGATGGAGAGGGACTAGTAACTTGATAATGCTGCTGATAAGCATCATTCTTGTGTATTGTTACTTCCACCTTCCAGTACTTCTGATAGTGTTGTCTCCGATAATGTGTATATGGAGATGTGTCCATGTCTAATTTTGTGGCAGTTGTGTGAACATGTGAACACTTGCCCGTCACAGCTCGGTCTCCCCTGGCGTAAGAGGACATAAGTGAATGCTATGTGGATTTTACACCAAAATATGCTTGTCTGTTAAATGTCAAATGAGCTCCAGATTGGTTAATGTAAGAATTATTTCTTCAATTAAAAGCTCACATTTACTTTATCTATAGAAAGTGTTTAAAAGCATTCTACTCGATGCTTTCTTTGGAATCTACATGGGATCAGACTTGACACAATACATGTACTCCTTCCATGTTACACAAAAGAAGCTAAAAATACAACATGACACAATCCCATGTAAATTCGACTTTAGATTCGTTCAATCTTGGTCGATTTGCATGAATACCCTAATCACTCCAATACTACCAGCTGTACCATTTCGTCTCCACAACAACCCAAATTATGGGTTTCCTGACATGCGAACAAAAAGCTCCACACACAGCTATCATCATAACGCAGCAAATTAGACTAATTGCCTCACCGCTGATGTTTACTGCCATTTGAATATCACAAATGCTCCAAATTCCACATTTAAAATCATCTTAAAACTCTCAGCTGTTTAAAATTAAATTGAATTTGGCCGTTTGGAATGAATAGACTCAGCCAAGTTCTGAGATGCAGCAAGATCTGTTCTCTGCAGCTGCAGAAAGAAACCAGAGAATGGTCAAAAGGAGATTGATCAGTTTTGTAATACAAATTTTAGTGAATAAAATAGATTCATCTTAAAATATAATTGACAGAGACAGGCTTCTGTTGCATTCAACAACAGAGCTGCAGAAAATGACTAAATAAGAGAAACTGGAATAAAATTGTGTCCAATTAAAATTCATTCTGCAGCTATAATAAGTATGAATAAATTAGAACTAGAACCTGCATTCAATTCTTAATTTATTTCTTTATTATAACTAAACATCCTTATTTCTGTTTAAAGGAGTTCAAAACATAATGTATACAATGGGCGGCATTCAAATGATATATCACGCCCAATCTCCTTTCTAAACTGATCTCTGTTATCTCGCATATCATGTCCATAGTAGAAAGGGTGTGGTAGTGGGTGAAAAGAACTGAATACCGCCCAATGTGTCCATGAGTACTCCATAAGATCACAGGCGTGCGCAGAGACTGACTGGAGGGTGCCGCTCCGGACTCCCCCCCCCCTCCACGGCATTATAGTGATCTCTCGCCTCCCCTGTCCTGGATATAGACTGCTCACCTGGTCCGCTCACCTGGGCCGCCCAGGTGAGCAGTTTATATCCAGGACAGGGGAGGTGAGAGAACACTATAATGCCGTGGAGGGGGGGAAGTCCGGAGCGGCACCCGCCAGTCAGTCTCTGCGCACGCCTGTGCATAAGATAGTACTACCTGTGATGTCACAAATCCTGGTGCAGAGTGAGAACACTGGGGGTAATTCCAAGTTGATCGCAGCAGGATTTTTGTTAGCAATTGGGCAAAACCATGTGCACTGCAGGGGAGGCAGATATAACATGTGCAGAGAGAGTTAGATTTGGGTGGGGTGTGTTCAATCTGCAATCTAATTTGTAGTGTAAAAATAAAGCAGCCAGTATTTACCCTGCACAGAAATAAAATAACCCACCCAAATCTAACTCTTTCTGCACATGTTATATCTGCCTCCCCTGCAGTGCACATGGTTTTGCCCAATTGCTATCAAAAATCCTGCTGCGATCAACTTGGAATTACCCCCTATGTCAGATTACTTGTTGTATTTTGCATATATTTGCATTGTGCAAGTCCAGAAATCAAACACAAGAAAATAAGCAGAAGTGGGACACATTATAGTTGTATAATTCCCAACTGTCCCGCGGGATAGCCCCGTTTGTCTCGGACTATTCTGCTGTCTGCTATTCTGCTGTCTCACCCACGGTCTGTGGGTGTGGGGGTTCAGTACACCATTTTTTTAAAGAAATATATATATATATATATATATATATATATCTATCCTGATGACAATGTAGTAACATTGAAACGTTGATTCATTAAGCTGCCTCAACTGTCTCATTTATCCGGAGTGCCGCACCCTAGTCTGCATGTAAATGTGGGAACTTTACCACATATGTGAGGGCACCCGAAATAGTTTTCTATTCTGGTTAATGCAGTGCCGGACACTACCGCTTGTATATGGACATATATATATATATATATATAAAATGATAACTGGTATATCAACAGCATTATTACACCCTTAATAATGTGTCATCATACTTTACGCATACATACGCAGTTACATGTACATGCCTATTTGCATGATACTGAGCAGAGGCGGAACTTGCGCCAGTGCAAGCGGTGCAGTGCACTGGGGCCCAGCGCTGTGAAGGGGCCCATAGCCGGCAGCAGTATAATGAGTCAGACTGACTCATTACACGCTGCCACCGCTGAGCTGCTGCTGCGGCTCCTAACTGAGGAAGCCTGTACGCGGTCCCCAGCACCAGTGATGTGAGAAGGGTGATCACATCACCCTTCATCTCGGCTGCAGCTCTCAGCTTCCTGGACTGAGTCACTGCATACTGGACAGGGGGGGAGAGGGAGGGAGAGGGGAGTCACGGCAGCAGTGTGTGTATACAGAAGAGTGAGGACTGAGGAGACGTCACGTCAGGGTAGAGGCTAGATCCAAGTGGCCTAAGGGACCTTTTCCGTCAGGGGGAGGAGCCACGACACAAGGGGGAGGAGCTACGCCAGTGGTACAGTTGGTCTAGTATCCACACCACCAACTATTACCTTTAGTAATTAGGTGGCGAGCGAAGCGGAGCGAGCCACCGTGCCTGAAGCGTGGCGAGCGAAGTGAGCCCGCGAGGGTACTTTTCGGGTACCTTGTTCGGCCGCAGCTCCTCCCCCTGGTGACGGGTCTCCTCCCCTAGGTACGTCAGAAGGTCCCTTCTCCCACTCCAATATAGAACCAACCGTCACGTTAGTGCACTCCGCACAGTGAGGAGCCTTGCCGGAGCCAGAGCTAGCCTAGGAGGTGGAAAGTGTGCAACTTGTGGAAAATGAAAACATATGTAAAGTAAAGAGTGTGTGTTTTGCTGGCAATGTGTGTGTTTAGCTATGGGTGTGTGTGTGTGTTTCAGTGTATACTCTATATGTATTTTCCTATGTCTGTTTTGCAGTGTGCGTGTGTGTTTCTGTATATACTGTATATGTATTTTGCTATGTCTGTGTAGCTGTGTGTGTGTGTGTGTTTAGCTATGGGTGTGTGTGTGTGTGTGTCTGTATATACTGTATGTGTATTTTGCTATGTCTGTTTAGCTGTGTGTGTGTGTGTGTGTGTGTGTGTGTGTGTGTGTTTAGCTATGGGTGTGTGTGTTTCTGTGTATAGACTGTATATGTATTTTGCTATGTGTGTTTAGCTGCATTTATGTGTTGTGTGTGTGTGTGTTTTCTGTGGATGTGTCTGTGTATATGTGTCTTGCTTTGCGTATGTTTTACTATGTGTGTGTGTGTGTGTGTGTGTATATCCATATCTATAGATGTAGCCACACTCATACAACCCGCGATGAGTTCGCATCACGGCATGGATGGCGCGACTAGTGTGCCCATGTCTATGAAGCGCGTGTGTGTGTACGCATGCAAGCCATAGACTTCTATGGAGTGAACGGAGGCAGCGACTAGCCACAGCACGGCGTTCACTGCAGCTTGCTGTGATGCGTACGCCAGTTCCAACACATCGCGGCAACGATAAGGCTGTCTTCATCTGTATCTGTCTCACATTCCTGGTTGTAAATGTTGACATGTGCGTCGCTCTACTGTGTGGGTACCATGTATAAGGCTCTCTACTGTGTGGCGTACCATGTATAAGGCTCTCTACTGTGTGGCGTACCATGTATAAGCCTCTCTACTGTGTGGCGTACCATGTATAAGGATCTCTACTGTGTGGCGTACCGTGTATAAGCCTCTCTACTGTGTGGCGCAACGTGTATAAGCCTCTACTGTGTGGCGTACCGTGTATAAGCTTCTCTACTGTGTGGCGCAACGTGTATAAGCCTCTCTACTGTGTGGCGTAACGTGTATAAGCCTCTCTACTGTGTGGCGTAATGTGTATAAGCCTCTCTACTGTGTGGCGTAACGTGTATAAGCTTCTCTATTATGTGGGGTATTCAATTTCGGCTAGCCGAAAAAACTGTATAATTCGACCATGGGTATTTAATTGCGAGCCTTTTCGCCCATTTTTGAATCCCTTTTCGCCCATGACGTTTCACTTTTTTTGTCGAATTGGCATGGGAGAAAACAGACCCAAAAAACGGGCGAAAATGCCTGCAAATTCGTCAAAACACATGGCTCACCAGGAAATTCACAGATCCACGTGGTTTTCGTTAGTGCTGGATTTTATGACCAGTTGAAAAATCCTGCACATGCATTGAATAGGGGGAATGTCATTCGCCCTAAAAATGACCAATAATTGACGATTTTTAGACTGGATGAAAAATCCGGCAATAATTGAATACCCCCCTATGTCTTGTAACATGTATAAGCTTCTCTACTGTGTGGCGCACCCTGTATAAGGATCTCTACTGTGTGGCGCACCCTGTGTAAGGCTCTCTACTGTGTGGCGAACCCTGTATAAGGCTCTCTACTGTGTGACGTACCGTGTATAAGCTTCTCTACTGTGTGGCGCAACGTGTATAAGGCGCTCTACTGTGTGGTGCAACGTGTATAAGGCGCTCTACTGTGTGGCGCAACGTGTATAAGGCTCTCTTCTGTGTGGTGTACTGTGTATAAGCTTCTCTACTGTGTGGCGTACTGTGTATAAGGCTCTCTACTGTGAATTGGGAGTACTACTGTGTGGCGACACCGCTTGTTAGTGAGATAAAACGTATTTTGGGCGACGCCATTTCCCTGTTTTTAATATGGGAGGGGGCCCAATGCATATTGTTGCACCAGGGCCCACCATTCTCTAGTTCCGCCACTGATACTGAGTAGCATATGCCCCAGTATGGCTTTGCGTTAACATGTTTTTTTTAAATGATGAGATGTGTTTGAAACAAAATTTACCATGCTCCTAATATAATTCTATACGGCACTAATACAATATGAATTTTTATATACTGTATAAGTACACTTATGGTGTCTGCCCTCCAATAAAAATCACAGAATTTTTCCATAGAACAAATTTCCAGGGATAAACCTGGGCCTGTGCTTGGGAATTAATAAGACTGCTAAGGAACTGATTATTAAACTGCACAAGTGTGGCAAAGTGATGTTTCATTCATGGCTAGGTTGCTATAGAGATGTTGCACTTCTGTGTACAACACTTGTCTGATTTGTTCTGGCAAGTTTACCATTTTGCCAGCTTATCAGTGAGATAGGGCTTTAGCAGATGTGTATGGTCTTTGGGCCTAATTTAGATCTGATCGCAGCAAATTTGTTAGCTAATGAGCAAAACCATGGGGGTAATTCCAGTTGATCGCAGCAGGAATTTTGTTAGCAGTTGGGCAAAACCATGTGCACTGCAGGGGAGGCAGATATAACATGTGCAGAGAGAGTTAGATTTGGGTGTGGTGAGTTCAATCTGCAATCTAAATTGCAGTGTAAAAATAAAGCAGCCAGTATTTACCCTGCACAGAAACAAAATAACCCACCCAAATCTAACTCTCTCTGCACATGTTATATCTGCCCCCCCTGCAGTGCACATGGTTTTGCCCAGCTGCTAACAAATTTGCTGCGATCAACTCTGAATTACCCCCTAAATTAGGCCCTTTGGCCCTAATATATTGCAATATCATGCTAGGCATTACATGTCAGATAAGGCAGAAATAATTATTTCAAAATAAATATTTAAGTCTAATGTATGGTTGATATTGTTGAAAATATTATCTTATCTTAGTGTAGTACCCGGGAATGTGTGGAACTACAAGTCACAGCATTTCTGCTGGAGAATTGCTGGGGCAGGCGGTACATAACCCAGTACATCCTTTTTCCCTAGGAGAAACTACAGGGACAGCATGGGTTAACGCAGCTGAGAGTGGTATACTGCTGAACATGCACAGGTCTCCTTGCTTGCACCTGATCGGCTCCTCCAAGAGTGGGAACCCTGGATGTAGAATGTTGGCCCGGACAGAGGGAGGTGATATATGCCGCTGCTTGTGCTTGCAGACTCAGAGAGGACCCACGTGTGCTGCTGACAGGATCACAGAAGCCTGTACTCGTGATGTGTGTGGAGTCAGAACGGAGCCAGCGCCACAGAGTGTCATCACAACGCGTCAGACAGAGTGTCATTTCAGCGCCACAGACAGAGTGTTATCACAGTACCACAGACAAGAGTGGGAGCGCAGAGCAAGGTCCCGTGTCCCAAATGTGCAGTAGTGTGACCCAGGGAGAGGTGACAGAGTGCGGAGTGGCTGCATTAACCGGTGGCGGAACAGAGGGGACAGTGCGACAGGAGAAGGGTGACGGCAGTCAGAGGAATCCATGCCCCGCCGTCCTTGCTAGCAGTGGTGTCAACGCGACCAGAGGAGAGCAGCCTCAGAGATACGGAGCTGAAAACAGGGGAAACCCCTGTATCAGTGTGTTATTAACAGCTGGTGCAGAGTGGGAGGCCCTGTACACAGAGAGAGAGGTCCCGCAGCTAGATGCAGTAGTGTGTGGGAGGTCAGAGTTACCAGTACATACACTAAGACTGAGTGAGTACCTGCCTACGCCATATAGTATAAGCTTGGGGCCCTGGTCAAACCATTCACGGGGAGTGTTTAGGACAGTTATGGGACAACCAGTCTGTTATTAAATTAACGGAAACTGTGCTCGGCTTCTCAAGTATTTGACCCGGGTGGCCACATTGCTCAATTCGAGACGCTGAGAGACAGGTATTCCATTCCGTCCTCCCACTTCTTTATGTATCTCCAAATGAGACATTATATCCTATCACTACGCCTCGATCCATTTCTTCCGATCCCCTCATCCCCATTAGCAAAATTTCTAAAATGCTGGGAATCCTATCCATACAAAATTAAGCACATTTATTCCCTCATCATGAATATCCCCTCCGCATCATTTCTCCCCAAACTAGTTGCCTCTTTGCAAGCAGATATCCCGAGCATAACTTTCTATGACCTTTTAATTGACCATCACCACCGCACCATGTCCATCCTGGGCTCTGCATACTTGCAGGAGGTCCATATTAGATCTATCCATAGAGCGTACTTGCCCCCTTATGACAGATGTCCACTGATCCCGTGATCCCCAATAGATGCCTTAAATGTAAAGGGGCTAGAGCCTCATTCTACCACTGCCTCTGGAACTGTACCAGGATTCAACGCTTCTGGAACAAATTGTTTGTGTTTATAAATAGTAATACCTACTTTAACACTTCGCTTAGGCCTAACCCACAGACCTGTCTTTGCATCATTTTTTCTGTTTGGAGCTCGCTTTTTCCTATGTTGACTATGTTATTTACCATCTCTAAGAAAGCAATATTGAAACATTGGGTCGCCAGAACAACCCCTTCCTTAGCCGAAGTCCTGAAAACTATGTTGCAATACTTATATTTCAACCGTAGATCCACTCTACTTACCGGTTATTCTAGCCTCGCTGGGTTTTACAAAAAATGGGGTCCCTATATGTCCACCCTAGACCAGTCCACTCATTTTATGATAACCGCAGCCTTTGAAAACACAGATTGGAGGAGGTCTAGATGACCTGGTTTTTCTTACTTGCTCATTTCTTCCTTCTTCCCTCTTCTTTCCTACACGGCTGCCTTCTTCTCTTTTTCCATTCGTATCTTCTTTATGCTCTGCCTATATTTCTCATTCTCATTGCTACTATGCTATGTTATCTAAAATCTAGAAACAGGACCGGTACCGATGCATGATAATATATAACAATGTATAACTCTTTGTGTTCATGACTCCACCCATTGTGGTGGTCTTCTTCTTTGATGGGCTGATGGCGTTCCCCCCCCCCTCTCCCTCTCCCTCTCTATCCTCAAACCCTATGTCCCCCCCCCCCCCCCCCCGCGTTTGAATGTACTGTTGGTGCATATTGTTTATCGACCTATGTATTCTTGTATGGATTGTTTCGCTGTGATCACCCTATGTCTTGAGGGTCATACCTTTTGATACGATATGATAGGTTGTCAACCATATGTTTTTCCTACGAAACAAAAAACTCAATAAAAATCAGTTGTTTAAAAAAAACATTAACGGAAACTTACACCAATTTATGGAGAAGCACTTACCAGTTGGAAAAGTATATTATTACCGCCCGGAACCGCACCTGTCACTGTGTTCAGCCTCATAATTAGCTTTATATATATGCATATATATCCCTATTTCAGCCATGTTGACATATATATTGGGAAACGGTTATTATACCCTGAGCTCAGGTATATTGGAACTCTGCCCCAGGAACATTGATACACAGAACTACTTCAGTACTATGTTAAAAGACGCTTATAAACTGCAGGGTTAAAGTACTATTAGGTTGAGAAACTACCCATGACCATAGAGTGGAATATTTACATTGTGATATGTGCTATTGTATGTGGTGTTTTCAGAGTGACGTGTTATTGACCACCAGTATTTCAAAGTGGTATATGTGCTGCAATTATCAGTATTACAGAGTTACAGACATTATTGGTAGAATTGTTAGGAAGGATTATTGCTGCACTCAGATCTTCTGCATAAACGTGTTACATTTGATTGTTGTGGACCCGCCATATGGGTATTGTTTCCCTCACCTAACTTACCTCTTCCATATGCAAATAAACTGGCTTCAGTGAGTCAAGACATGTCATCGCACAGTTTTGGTCTATGTCTTAAAACCCAGTTATTATCTAGCAAACCTGAAGCAGGAGCCATCTTCCAGGTGACTCAGCAGAAGTGCTGGGAAGATCAAGAAAGGTCAGTGAGTAACCCATATACCGTGAACCATACTTACCAGTGTACCACATTAGTATTTATCTAATTATATAATTTTTGAGAGATGACAGTCAACAAGTACACCACTGATCACCTGACTGAGAACATCTTATAGTGTTTGTTTGGGACCACACATATTTGTGCCTAATATCACTGCAAATATTGCCCCATGTGTAACCAGCATCAGGATTAAACATTGGGGTTACTTTGATTATGTGACTAGATATTATGTTAATATTAAAACTGGAATTATGACTAAGGGACGTATTTATGATAAATATGGCCATAAGTGTTCTATTTCTCACTGATCAACCCCTACTTATGATTAGTATATTTGAGACACTGTTGGATTACAAGTTTCCCATTTATATACAGTTTGGCAAGTACCAGTGGCACATCTGTAATGGGTGCAGGCCTGCAGGGTAAGCAGTGAACACTGGCCCATGGATCCAGGGTGACCCTGCGCAGTACATCCTGCACCCATGAGATAATGTATTCGGAAAGATGTTGGCATCACAGCAATCGGCAAAGACTCTTGCACTGTCCCAGAGATTTTGCTATCTACTGGCCATGCAGTTTCTTTCCGAATTTCAGCAGAAAGAGGACAGCACAAGGATCACTTACAGGGGCTTCTGCCGCAATGCTGACAGCACAAGTATGGAGGTGGTGCCCGGATGATAGGGGGGCCATTGCAAATGGGCACCGTCATCTGTTAAAATACCCCTAGCAAATACAGATTTTAAATCCAAGCTTTTACAAAACTTTTTCCACCTTGATACCTGCAAAAGTCTGCATCAGCCTTTGGAGCCTATTCATTATTGAGGGCTGATTTGCCCTGAAAAATAAGTTTCCAACTCGCCCCTTGTTACAGCAGTGGATATTAACAACTGAGAAATTCAAGTTTGTGTGGCTGCTCAAAAAGCAATCATTCTGCCACCTACAATTGCTGCTCTGTTGATAATTAGTAGCAGCAGAATTTTAAATTGCCACAGGGATGGCAAGCTGGAGGGGGCAGAGGGGTCAGATCAGATTCCTCTTTGCAACTTTGACCTCCTTCCCATAGGAAGTAGTACTCCATGAATCAAAGTCACCTAAAGATAGTGTTGGTTCACACTCCAAGGACTTTCGATTTTCAGTATTTGCAGAATGTGGGGCAGCCACATTGGGCCACTAATAATGAATGGACCCATTACTTAAAATATGATGAAACTAGTATTTGTACTAGTGATGAGCGGGTTCGGTTCCTCGGAAACCGAACCCCCCCGAACTTCACCCATTTTACACGGGTCCGAGGCATACTCGGATTCTCCCGTATGGCTCGGTTAACCCGAGCGAGCCCGAACGTCATCATCCCGCTGTCGGATTCTCGCGAGATTCGGATTCTATATAAGCAGCCGCGCGTCGCCGCCATTTTCACTCGTGCATTGGAAATGTTAGGGAGAGGACGTGGCTGGCGTCCTCTCCGTGTATTGTTGATGCAAATATTTGTGCTTGCTTTACTTATTGCTTAATTGTGGGGACTGGGGAGCAGCTGTATATTAATATAGGATGAGTACAGTGCAGAGTTTTGCTGATCAGTGACCACCAGTTTTATCCGTTCTCTGCATGAAAAAAACGCTCCTTATCTGTGCTCAGTGTGGTGCATATATCTGTGCTCAGTGCTTAATTGTGGGGACTGGGGAGCAGCTGTATTATATAGGAGGAGTACAGTGCAGAGTTTTGCTGACAGTGACCACCAGTATATGTTGTCTGCCTGAAAAACACTCCATATCTGTGCTCAGTGTGCTGCTTTATTGTGGGGACTGGGGACCACCAGTATAATATTATATAGGAGGAGTACAGTGCAAAGTTTTGCTGACCAGTGACCACCAGTATACGTTGTCTGCCTGAAAAACACTCCATATCTGTGCTGCATTGTAGACAGTATATAGTAGGAGTACAGTGCATAATTTTGCTGACCACCAGTATATAATATATAGGAGTACGGTACAGAAGGCCACTGCTGTACCTACCTCTGTGTCGTCAAGTATACTATCCATCCATACCTGTGGTGCATTTCAGTTTTGCACAGTTTGCTGACCACCAGTATATAATATATAGCATTACGGTACAGTAGGCCACTGCTGTACCTACCTCTGTGTCGTCAAGTATACTATCCATCTACATTCTATACCTGTGGTGCATTTTAGTTTTGCAGTTTGCTGACACAGTGACCACCAGTATATATAGCAGTACGGTACGGAAGGCCACTGCTGTACCTACCTCTGTGTCGTCAAGTATACTATCCATCTACATTCTATACCTGTGGTGCATTTTAGTTTTGCAGTTTGCTGACACGGTGACCACCAGTATATATAGCAGTATGGTACAGAAGGCCACTGCTGTACCTACCTCTGTGTCGTCAAGTATACTATCCATCTACATTCTATACCTGTGGTGCATTTTAGTTTTGCAGTTTGCTGACACAGTGACCACCAGTATATATAGCAGTACGGTACGGAAGGCCACTGCTGTACCTACCTCTGTGTCGTAAAGTATACTATCCATCTACATTCTATACCTGTGGTGCATTTTAGTTTTGCAGTTTGCTGACACAGTGACCACCAGTATATATATCAGTATGGTACGGAAGGCCACTGCTGTACCTACCTCTGTGTCGTCAAGTATACTATCCATCTACATTCTATACCTGTGGTGCATTTTAGTTTTGCAGTTTGCTGACACAGTGACCACCAGTATATATAGCAGTACGGTACGGAAGGCCACTGCTGTACCTACCTCTGTGTCGTCAAGTATACTATCCATCTACATTCTATACCTGTGGTGCATTTTAGTTTTGCAGTTTGCTGACAGTGACCACCAGTATATATAGCAGTACGGTACGGAAGGCCACTGCTGTACCTACCTCTGTGTCGTCAAGTATACTATCCATCTAGATTCTTTGTGAATGTGAACGCTGGTGGGTCCTAATGTGCGCAAAATAGCGGCAGCCCACTGGAATAATGCAAACGGAGACCTTCTCCACAATCCCCAATATGTAATGTATATGTAAAGAAAAATGCAATATATAGAATATTGCATTTTTCCTTACATATACATCTAGATTCTTTACCTGTGGCGCATTTTAGTTTTGCAGTTTGCTGACAGTATGAATGCCAAATTGATTTCTCACTAATATTTAAAATGCCCGCTCTAATATATATTGCAGACGCCAGGCACATCTTATTACCATATACGATAAAAGTGTGCTGTACATTGCAAAACACTGCATCCCATAAGAAAACAATACACCCACACATTATCTGAGTTCCAAAGCTCATTGATGTATATATTTGTTATTAAAAAGGATATGGATTCATTCATATATTACAAAGTACAGTATACCTATAGTTACAACTCATACAGTAAGCAGTGAATACATAAAGTTACATACATCCAGTTACATACAATTGCAGATACAATTACATATAATTACAGTTACATGCCAGCGATACAATTACCATTCCTTCCATTGCAGCTTAAGTCTCCCTCTCTCTGTAAATAAATACAGGAACTGAACTGCTAGCAACTCCTCCATCATCCTCCTCTGACCAAAACAGCAAGCAAGTGACCTCCTGTGTGGTCAGCTTAGTATTATCTAGTTTCTGGGAGAGGGGACTCATGATGTCACCAGTTCCTTTGTATGTGCTGAACATGCTCAGCCCTTGGGGACGTCCAAAGGGGCTGGAACTTCTATTGTTCAAATAAAAGGGATTTTAGCTTTTATACATTCAATCATAATTATCCGCTGCAATGTCCCACAACTTCATAACAAGTATCAAATTAATCTACACATTAAGCTGGTTGTTTTAATAGTAAACATGACCGGTGTATCTGGTTTCGTTCAAATAATACACATACATGACATTAATTCAATATATATAATTCTAAATTATCATGAGGTCTGGCGCTTAATATTATTAATTATGTACTGTATGAAATAAGTGTCGAATCCATCTCTGTGGCATGTCCGTTTAAATGCGTGCGTTACCATATATGGCTGTGCTCGCTGCGCGTATTTGCAAGTATAGTGACTTATGTGTGTGTTGTTTGTATGTTCTCTTTATGTAATATTTTTGACTTTGACAGTCCACCCTTTGGCAGTAAACAATAACTGCCATCAATTATTAACATAAGAAAAAATATTTCATACCATAATCGGTGACCTAGACACAAGTATGTATGCATTTCGCAAATCAGACACTTGACTATATTTGGGGAAGACAGGGAGGAGGACGAGACATCCTCTATATGCACTCGGCGGTCATGGGACCACTGGTTGGGTGTGGGACAACATTCAACCTATAGAGTATGCTGGGACAGTGCTTTGGCCTATAATGTCTGATTTGCGACGAACATTTCACACATACCTGTACCTACGTCTTTGTACACTGATGTTTGGATTCGATTGAGGTTCTGCTGGGTAGATGAAAAAAAAAACAACACAAACAAATCGTCACGGCATATAAAATTTTCATGATCTACATATTCCTATCATTTTCTGAACATTGTTTCCATTTCTGGAATGTATGCTAATTCTGTTTAATCATTGGACAAGGGTTATAAGTAGTGTCCTTCCTAAATAACAAACATTCGGAGTTCAGGGAGAGCCACTCATAAACCTTTCTTCCACATATGTTAGTGAGCTCTTTATCTGCAGTGTGTGAATAGCCATTGTCTGACTGTTCCTGAATACCTCTGAACTCCATAACTACTAGGCCTTTGATTTTTCTTTCTGATTTTAACAAACTGATCTGATCGGCTAATCCTGGGATCCTATAAGGAGATCACTCCTTCCTACAGAACCAGTTCCAGTCTCACACTCGACTCCTCATAAAAAAACCTCGCAAAAATAGAATATCTTGAAAGAAAATGTTTGTCAGCGGGAAAGAGAGAAAAGAGAAATAGAACAAAACAACTCTTGTTCATAACAAATCAATTACAATGACTGGTCTTTCTGCAGTCCTTTAGTACGCTCAGGTAGTGTCCAACAGTGCCGTCTCTCAGTCTTCACGGAACAGAGTCTCTGGTGATATATTTGCGATCTCTTTGCCTTGCTCTTTGAATACACAGTTCACTTCAAACACACAGTTCACAAATTCGATGAATGTGAGCAATAAACTACTTTGTCACAAGTTCTCTCCGGGTCAGCGGCCTTCTTGCAGTGGGACGAGTGGACCCAAATCTCTCTTTCGGCGACCTTTAGTGCTGTCAACAATCTTGGTATGGTCCTTCCCATCTGTCTATTAGGCAACCTGAGCGTAAGGACAATCACACAGTCTCTTGGTTCATAATCAAGACAGTTAGCATTTGGCATACCAGCAATCAACAGTTTCAAGTTCTTTTGTCAAGTTCTCAAATGCTGGCTCATCTCAATAAGGTACTGTACTGTCACCTCATTGGTATATTTCTGATCATTGTGCGGATCAATCATGACATGAGGTTGTCTTCCAAAAACAACCAAAAAGAAAGACACAAATACCAAAACAAAAACAAATTTCGATGAGGGTGATTCGTCGAGTGAAGATCTGGGAGTGGTTCCGAAGCTACATAATACTAGTGGCAGTATCTATGATCACAATAGTACAATTTCAGGCTTTGCTCCTACTTCTAGGGGTACCATTATCTACACACAAATTTCTGCGCAATCTTTCTTTGCGGTAAACACAGCAGCATCCGTGGCGGCAGGAAATGCCTCTACCCAGTTGAGAAAACATCAGTGCACACCAATACATAACAATAATTCCTAAAGGGTGTTAACTGTACGAAGTTGATTTGTATTTCCTGAAAAGATCCGTCTGCAGGAGGGATATGGGATGGCTCTGTTGGTATTGCTTTACCAATATTCTTCTTGAAGCAAGCAAGACAGGTCATTGCTCTCTTTACCTGCATGAGAATAGAATCCTGGCGCACACCAGTAGGCTCTCATCAGCCTGCACCTACCCTCTTTGCCTAGATGAGTCAGACCGTGTGCCGCCTCAGCTAGACTTGGAAAGTATGCTCTGGGGGCTACTGGCTTACCGTGTCCACCTGCCCACAGTCCTGAGGACTCCTGCCCATACCCCTTTGTCCTCCAGACTGCCTTTTCCTTCCTGTAGGGAACACAAATTTTTGTATATTAATTTAACTATCATGTGTTTGCAGTGTAGAGTACCATGAGCATAACTCAAAAAAAAAAAAAAAAACATCTCTAGAGGAGAGAAAGAAGAAGAAAATGAAAAAGAAAATGTCAGGTTTGTCATTCACCAACAGACATATCAGTGTTTATACAAAATTTCCATTCACCAGTATTCCCATTCTCCACCCTTTGTGCATGACAAGGCACACTGCAGTAATACTGGTATCATCGGGCTGTTGAGATATACTGGGATTGAGCAGAACTCTGAAGGACCTAGGCATGTGGAGTTTGAACTGTACTTGGGTCCATGTATTGTACCACCCTGTGTGAACACAAAAGATGAATAGGAAAACTGTAGAGAAACAGAATAGAGGTTGGTGACAGATGAGTTTGTAGAGGTGAAGAAGATTTTATAAAAATTTGACAACTGGATTGGGCACTACGGGGAAGTGATTCTCTACTTGGTCTCCTCCCCTTAAAAAAAAAAAATTCTGTGTGTCTTATTTCTACTGGGACTATCCCAGCCATCAATCCAGTGTCCTGTCCATCCTAAGTTCATAGGGAACCCGGTATCTGTGAGATAATTTCCTCTACCTGTGATGGACATGCATCTAGAACAGTGAAATGTAACATTAGTCTTCATGGATATCCAACATACTTTGTGCTTCCTGGGCGGGAGCACTCAATATGTATACCATCTCTAACAAAACTCCTGTTAAGTTACTTAGAGGTCACTTCTGCTAGAGAGAGAAGCAGAAGTTTAGAGACCACCTCCTAACCCCAGTAAGTTCTGTCAAAAGGATAAAGTTGCATTTATTCCGTTCTTCCCATTAACCGAATCTGTGTTTTTCTATACTGTATTATGATTCCTTACTATATGTCCCTTGGTCCCGTCTATGTGTTTAATAATGTGGCTTGTGTTTTCTGTCTAGGGGATCTATATTGACTATGTGTCCTACTACTCCTACAATCTCTGGCAAAATGCCTTTCCTTCCAACAAGTGTAACATATTATTGACTATTTGGGTTCTGGGGTTTGGACTGATGGGTCTTTCCTGTATGTGCCAGTATACTTACCGTCCGCAACCTCTCCACCTGTTATTCTCTGCGCCTAACACTATTCTTGTGATGTTTAATAGCATACTATCTAAGATTAGCTACTGTGACCTTTCCAATTTTGCAAAGAAGTCTGCACCCTGACACTCAATGCCTTTATTGAGCCCGTCCATTTGCACAGAGACAGCCACCTCCCATTTGCCGAATTAGTGTTTACCAGTCATCTTATCCAGATGGAGAGTTTTCTATTTCTGCAAGAGACAAATAAAAAATAAAAAAATAAAAATGTAACAAGCTTCTAGGTCATGCGAAGTATTCATTCAATCCTTCTCATCCCGTATCAAGGGTCTGTACATGGTCCATCAAACATTTCCGAGCTCATCTTTACTAGGGGCATTACTAGGAACAAATACTTCTTATATGGTAACTGAAAGAAATACCCTGGGGTTACCTTGTCTCTGTCCGCTTTCTTGCTGGCAAATACTAATGTGCGGACAGATTTTTCTCCATTTCTGTCGTTACTTTCTTGATTTTTTTTGTTTAGTTTTTATTTTATTTTACTATATATGTACACAAATGATACCATACTTACCTGTTCCACTGGTCTCAGCAACTTCCCCCACAGGCTACTGCTCTTCTTTTACCGGTTGGATACTCCTCTGGGTACATGAGAAATGGCTGAAAACAATCAGGTCACCTTCTCCTCCTAAATAAAACTTCAACATTCATTAGTATATATATAGGTTACAGTCATATTTTACATATTTTTATTATTTTCTATAGTTTGTACGCTGGCCGTAACTGCTTCCACATCTACATAGGGCGGAGTACTTGCATTCTCTTTTTTTTTTCTTCCTACTTATTTATTGTTGCTACAAGTTCAAACAGTTCTTATATTCCCATTCTTGTCTTATATGACTTTGGTTAAACATACCACCTGCAATACATTAGGATCAAACTCACCAACCCCTCTTGCTGTCACAGGTTTAAACAATTTGTATGTCTGACCCTTTGTTTTCAGGATTTTATCAGACATATTCTTATCCTTAAGTTCTGCAATACCTTTGGTTCAAAGCTGCCCACTTTAGGGAATGGTACCCTATCTTCCGCAGTCATACGTACCCATTCAGACAAAAAGTCTTCCGTGTGTGAACCATACTTTTCACACATAATAAACCTCGCTGACCCCTTGGGCCGCGGCACCTCAACCTGAACCCTGGTTAAACGTCCACCGCTTGTGCAATTGGATCCCATCGCAAACTTTTTCCTATTACGCAATCCCCAATGCACAATACGAATAGACGGTGAAAGTTCTTAAAGCGCTTTCACCCACTCCTTCTCCTCCGGGTACCACGACTCACTCCAATAATGACCACCACGTACCCAGTGAGGTCCCTATCTTATGGTTTCTATTCACTGGAAATGTTTAGGAGTGACTTACCTATTCCAATGACTATACACCGCTGGAGATTTTCCTGAGAGAGACCAGCGAAAACTCCCTATACACTTATACACAAATCACACTTGCGTATGCTCTATACAGTGCTAATGATACCGCGATTTTACGCAAAGCACGTAAAGGGGTATCCAGTTGCTCTATATATATTGCATCCACAAATGCGTGGTCCAATCGCACAGCGTATAGGTACTTGTTACCTATCTGCCATACGATCACGGGTCGTTGTACAAACTGGGACCCTCAGTTCGGAGCGTAATACCAAAAAAACAACACCTTTAAAAAGCTTTATCACACTCCATTGCACGTATTCACCTAGACCGTGCTCACCAAGTTCACCGAGTTTCACCGAGTTCACCAAGCGGGGTTCAATACATTCACACCTTTTTCAGCCCACACTAACACTCTATAGTTTTCTGATCAGAAAAATATCCTTTCCTGTTAACTGAAAAAACCTTTTTTATCAAGCGCTAATATCAAATGCTATAAAAAACCCTTTTGGATAAAATAACAATCAGCTGCTAAAAGTTAATGACCTGGGGTTAGCAGGTCAATCAAATTGCACTGGGCCACCCAAGTGCAATTAACCACAAAACTCCAATTGTTAGAAACTTTTGCGCTATATTATAAATTTATATGATATGGCTGACAAAAATAACAGACTCCTATTGAATTAAAAATATTTAATAATATATGAATAATCACAAATCATAAAACAAGACCGGTCTTAGTATTTTAAACATCTAAGATGACAAGTATATATACTTTCCAATAAAAGGAGGTGGACTTAAGCATATTCTGTGCACAGAGGTGTAAAAACTAGCTTTATAGCTAAATGATTTGATTTACAAAGTCAAAAAAATATAGATCAAGTGTAGCTGGTGGTAGAACCCGTATAATAGATGTTTCCAATAGACAGTCACTTAGTATCAAAGTTCCTTTGAATGTAATAATCCAACATAGGTCAGTAAAATGAAATGAGAGCCGTTTTCAACCGGAATCTTACGTGAGGTGTGAGCAAGTAGTATCAGCAGGAGTACATCCCGACGTCCACCACACTGGCTTCTAGCTGCGGGGAAAACGGCACCTGCACTGGCGCCTGCTACAACCTGTCCTGCTCGGTCTGAATGCTCCACAGGTCTCCACCTCTACGTGCCGTTTGCGGGCACCGGTGAGCGGCTCCTCTCCACTCAAGAATAAACAACCAGCAGATGAATGCTGCGGCCGGTATGTACTACGGGTCTAACTCCAGCTGGGGTCCAACAGTTCAGCTTCTGACGCGTTTCGCTCCTCCCACAGGGGCTTCCTCAAAGTCTTCCGTGTGTGAACCATACTTTTCACACATAATAAACCTCGCTGACCCCTTGGGCCGCGGCACCTCAACCTGAACCCTGGTTAAACGTCCACCGCTTGTGCAATTGGATCCCATCGCAAACTTTTTCCTATTACGCAATCCCCAATGCACAATACGAATAGACGGTGAAAGTTCTTAAAGCGCTTTCACCCACTCCTTCTCCTCCGGGTACCACGACTCACTCCAATAATGACCACCGCGTACCCAGTGAGGTCCCTATCTTATGGTTTCTATTCACTGGAAATGTTTAGGAGTGACTTACCTATTCCAATGACTATACACCGCTGGAGATTTTCCTGAGAGAGACCAGCGAAAACTCCCTATACACTTATACACAAATCACACTTGCGTATGCTCTATACAGTGCTAATGATACCGCGATTTTACGCAAAGCACGTAAAGGGGTATCCAGTTGCTCTATATATATTGCATCCACAAATGCGCGGTCCAATCGCACAGCGTATAGGTACTTGTTACCTATCTGCCATACGATCACGGGTCGTTGTACAAACTGGGACCCTCAGTTCGGAGCGTAATACCAAAAAAACAACACCTTTAAAAAGCTTTATCACACTCCATTGCACGTATTCACCTAGACCGTGCTCATCAAGTTCACCGAGTTTCACCGAGTTCACCAAGCGGGGTTCAATACATTCACACCTTTTTCAGCCCACACTAACACTCTATAGTTTTCTGATCAGAAAAATATCCTTTCCTGTTAACTGATAGCTTTCCCCAGAGGTAATACAGTAGAAAAGGTTTTATTTAAACTAAATTTTGGAAACCGAGCAATTTGTGCCATTGTAGCGTGGCTACTATTCCGCCCCTAAACTAAACTATTGTGTAATTTGCACTTAGCGGTCGTATTCTTACGCACGTTGCGTAAATACGCGACCATGCGTATGTCTTTACGTTGCGTACGCAGTCCCGTACTTTGTCCGAGACACGTGTACAAAAACCGTACGTCCGCAATAGTACAAATCCCACACTTCTATAAATGTAAGCGATATTACCTATAATCGCTCACTTAACACAACACAGTGTCTTTCTGTATAAACCTTTTTAACTAGGCCAGACTGTGTTTCTGTTTTACGTTTACTTCCTTAATATTTATTCTATATTTTTAACTAAATAGCAACAAATTTCTCCGTCTTTTACACAGGTCTAAATGAATCTAGTGATAATCAATAATTCAAATGGTATGATTCAGATTGGATAGCTATCTTGTAGAACATACACTGATATAAATATACACATAATTATAATATTATATATAATATATATTTATATAATATATATAACTTGACTCTCATAGAACCCCCACACAGTACACACCTACTGAAATGAATGCATTTCCTTTAAAGTCTCTAATTTGCATATCAATGCTGTGTGCTTTTTGACTGCCTGTTCAAGAGGGTTGTTCACTGCTAAGAAAAAGCAGTTACACAGGTTAATTTGCATTTCAATGGCTATCTTACAGCAAGCAGAGTTAACTGAATCCTAGAGGTAGAAGGAAAAAAAAACTTTGTTTTTATCTGTGTGTACTTCTTACATCAAGTATCCATCTCACTATTAACTTTCACTAGGCCCCATCTGAAACTATTTGTAATTGACTATGGCATGGGTTAAATAAATGCATTGGTAACTCATAAATGGTGATTGATTGTGACCAAGAAAGCTGATTATTCTTGAGCAGACTGAAAATCAGCCATTTAGAAAAATGACCTACCCAAAATGGCCGCTGCTCTTCCCCCTTCCACATCCATGAGGGTTACACAAAATGGTGGACAGGCCATGTGGTTAGTCCAAAATGAAGGACAAACCATGCGGCTTCCTTTGTCACAAAGAAATCACACATCATACAAGCCCCTGAAGTTATTTTAGGCCTGAGTTAAAAATAAAAACTATATCAAAGCTATTGCAGCAACTTTTAAATATACTTTTAAACCTACTTAACAGATAAACAATCCAATCTGAATCAAACAATATATGACTTATTTGAACCTTGTTTTGCAACAATAAAAATAAATTTTAGCATCTTAAATATTATGAGAAACATACTGTCCCTTAAAATTTCATATCAGCGTCTTACTAATACCACAACAATACGTTAACTTGGATGTTATTTTCATCAGCTTCTCAATGCGTCCATTGGAGCCGGTCAATTACAGCCGCGTTTGTAATGTACAGTGCATCATTAAGAACGTGATATCGCGGACCAGCCCCCATCTATGAATGCCAAATTGATTTCTCACTAATATTTAAAATGCCCGCTCTAATATATATTGCAGACGCCAGGCACATCTTACCATATACGACAAAAGTGTGCTGTACATTGCAAAACACTGCATCCCATAAGAAAACAATACACCCAAACATTATCTGAGTTCCAAAGCTCATTGATGTATATATTTGTTATTAAAAAGGATATGGATTCATTCATATATTACAAAGTACAGTATACCTATAGTTACAACTCATACAGTAAGCAGTTAATACATAGTTACATACATCCAGTTACATACAATTGCAGATACAATTACATATAATTACAGTTACATGCCAGCGATACAATTACCATTCCTTCCATTGCAGCTTAAGTCTCCCTCTCTCTGTAAATAAATACAGGAACTGAACTGCTAGCAACTCCTCCATCATCCTCCTCTGACCAAAACAGCAAGCAAGTGACCTCCTGTGTGGTCAGCTTAGTATTATCTAGTTTCTGGGGGAGGGGACTCATGATGTCACCAGTTCCTTTGTATGTGCTGAACATGCTCAGCCCTTGGGGACGTCCAAAGGGGCTGGAACTTCTATTGTTCAAATAAAAGGGATTTTAGCTTTTATACATTCAATCATAATTATCCGCTGCAATGTCCCACAACTTCATAACAAGTATCAAATTAATCTACACATTAAGCTGGTTGTTTTAATAGTAAACATGACCAGTGTATCTGGTTTCATTCAAATAATACACATACATGACATTAATTCAATATATATAATTCCAAATTATCATGAGGTCTGGCGCTTAATATTATTAATTATGTACTGTATGAAATAAGTGTCGAATCCATCTCTGTGGCATGTCCGTGTAAATGCGTGCGTTACCATATATGGCTGTGCTCGCTGCGCATATTTGCAAGTATAGCGACTTATGTGTGTGTTGTTTGTATGTTCTCTTTATGTAATATTTTTGACTTTGACAACAGTGACCACCAGTATATATAGCAGTACGGTACGGTAGGCCACTGCTGTACCTACCTCTGTGTCGTCAAGTATACTATCCATCTAGATTCTATACCTGTGGTGCATTTCAGTTGTGCAGTTTGCTGACACAGTGACCACCAGTATATATAGCAGTACGGTACGGAAGGCCACTGCTGTACCTACCTCTGTGTCGTCAAGTATACTATCCATCTAGATTCTATACCTGTGGTGCATTTTAGTTTTGCAGTTTGCTGACAGTGACCACCAGTATATATAGCAGTACGGTACGGTAGGCCACTGCTGTACCTACCTCTGTGTCGTCAAGTATACTATTCATCTACATTCTATACCTGTGGTGCATTTCAGTTGTGCACAGTATATATGGTAGTAGGCCATTGCATTGATACTGGCATATAATTCCACACATTAAAAAATGGAGAACAAAAATGTGGAGGTTAAAATAGGGAAAGATCAAGATCCACTTCCACCTCATGCTGAAGCTGCTGCCACTAGTCATGGCCGAGACAATGAAATGCCATCAACATCGTCTGCCAAGGCCGATGCCCAATGTCATAGTAGAGAGCATGTAAAATCCAAAAAACAAAAGTTCAGTAAAAATGACCCAAAAATCAAAATTGAAAGCGTCTGATGAGAAGCGTAAACTTGCCAATATGCCATTTACGACACGGAGTGGCAAGGAACGGCTGAGGCCCTGGCCTATGTTCATGGCTAGTGGTTCAGATTTACATGAGGATGGAAGCACTCATCCTCTCGCTAGAAAAATGAAAAGACTTAAGCTGGCAAAAGCACAGCAAAGAACTGTGCGTTCTTCTAAATCACAAATCCCCAAGGAGAGTCCAATTGTGTCGGTTGCGATGCCTGACCTTCCCAACACTGGACGGGAAGATCTTGCGCCTTCCACCATTTGCACGCCCCCTGCAAGTGCTGGAAGGAGCACCCGCAGTCCAGTTCCTGATAGTCAAATTGAAGATGTCACTGTTGAAGTACACCAGGATGAGGATATGGTAGTTGCTGGCGCTGGGGAGGAAATTGACAAGGAGGATTCTGATGGTGAGGTGGTTTGTTTAAGTTAGGCACCTGGGGAGACACCTGTTGTCCGTGGGATGAATATGGCCATTGACATGCCTGGTCAAAATACAAAAAAAATCAGCTCTTCGGTGTGGAATTATTTCAACACAAATGCGGACAACAGGTGTCAAGCCGTGTGTTGCCTTTGTCAAGCTGTAATAAGTAGGGGTAAGGACGTTAACCACCTCGGAACATCCTCCCTTATACGTCACCTGCAGCGCATTCATCATTCGTCATGTCAGTGACAAGTTCAAAAACTTTGGATGACAGCGGAAGCAGTCCACTGACCACTAAATCCCTTCCTCTTGTAACCAAGCTCCTGCAAACCACACCACTATCTCCCTCAGTGTCAATTTCCTCCTTACCCAGGAAAGCCAATAGTCCTGCAGGCCATGTCACTGGCAAGTCTGACAAGTCCTCTCCTGCCTGGGATTCCTCCGATGCATCCTTGAGTGTAACGCCTACTGCTGCTGGCGCTGCTGTTGTTGCTGCTGGGAGTCGATCGTCATCCCAGAGGGGAAGTCGGAAGACCACTTGTACTACTTCCAGTAAGCAATTGAGTGTCCAACAGTCCTTTGCGAGGAAGATGAAATATCACAGCAGTCATCCTGCTGCAAAGCAGATAACTCAGGCCTTGGCAGCCTGGGCGGTGAGAAACGTGGTTCCGGTATCCACCGTTAATTCACAGCCAACTAGAGACTTGATTGAGGTACTGTGTCCCCGGTACCAAATACCATCTAGGTTCCATTTCTCTAGGCAGGCGATACCGAAAATGTACACAGACCTCAGAAAAAGAGTCACCAGTGTCCTAAAAAATGCAGTTGTACCCAATGTCCACTTAACCACGGACATGTGGACAAGTGGAGCAGGGCAGACTCAGGACTATATGACTGTGACAGCCCACTGGGTAGATGTATTGCCTCCCGCAGCAAGAACAGCAGCGGCGGCACCAGTAGCAGCATCTCGCAAACGCCAACTCGTTCCTAGGCAGGCTACGCTTTGTATCACCGCTTTCCAGAAGAGGCACACAGCTGACAACCTCTTACGGAAACTGAGGAAGATCATCACAGAATGGCTTACCCCAATTGGACTCTCCTGGGGATTTGTGACATCGGACAACGCCAGCAATATTGTGCGTGCATTACATCTGGGCAAATTCCAGCACGTCCCATGTTTTGCACATACATTGAATTTGGTGGTGCAGAATTATTTAAAAAACAACAGGGGCGTGCAAGAGAAGCTGTCGGTGGCCCGAAGAATTGCGGGCCACTTTCGGCATTCAGCCACCTCGTGCCGAAGACTGGAGCACCACCAAACATTCCTGAACCTGCCCTGCCATCATCTGAAGCAAGAGGTGGTAACGAGGTGGAATTCAACCCTCTATATGCTTCAGAGGATGGAGGAGCAGCAAAAGGCCATTCAAGCCTATACATCTGCCCATGATATAGGCAAAGGAGGGGGAATGCACCTGACTCAAGCGCAGTGGAGAATGATTTCAACGTTGTGCAAGGTTCTGCAACCCTTTGAACTTGCCACACGTGAAGTCAGTTCAGACACTACCAGCCTGAGTCAGGTCATTCCCCTCATCAGGCTTTTGCAGAAGAAGCTGGAGACATTGAAGGAGGAGCTAAAACAGAGCGATTCCGCTAGGCATGTGGGACTTGTGGATGGAGCCCTTAATTCGCTTAACCAGGATTCACTCGTGGTCAATCTGTTGAAATCAGAGCACTACATTTTGGCCACCGTGCTCGATCCTAGATTTAAAACCTACGTTGTATCTCTCTTTCCGGCAGACACAAGTCTTCAGAGGTTCAAAGACCTGCTGGTGAGAAAATTGTCAAGTCAAGCGGAACGTGACCCGTCAACATCTCCTCCTTCACATTCTCACGCAACTGGGGGTGCGAGGAAAAGGCTAAGAATTCCGAGCCCACCCGCTGGCGGTGATGCAGGGCAGTCTGGAGCGAGTACTGACATCTGGTCCGGACTGAAGGACCTGCCAACGATTACCTGACATGTCGTCTACTGTCACTGCATATGATTCTCTCACCATTGAAAGAATGGTGGAGGATTATATGAGTGACCGCATCCAAGTAGGCACGTCAGACAGTCCGTACGTATACTGGCAGGAAAAAGAGGCAATTTGGAGGCCCTTGCACAAACTGGCTTTATTCTACCTAAGTTGCCCTCCCTCCAGTGTGTACTCGGAAAGAGTGTTTAGTGCAGCCGCTCACCTTGTCAGCAATCGGTGTACGAGGTTACTTCCAGAAAATGTGGAGAAGATGATGTTCATCAAAATGAATTATAATCAATTCCTCCGTGGAGACATTCACCAGCAGCAATTGCCTCCAGAAAGTACACAGGGACCTGAGATGGTGGATTCCAGTGGGGACGAATTAATAATCTGTGAGGAGGGGGATGTACACAGTGAAAGGGGTGAGGAATCGGAGGATGATGATGAGGTGGACATCTTGCCTCTGTAGAGCCAGTTTGTGCAAGGAGAGATTGATTGCTTCTTTTTTTGGTTGGGGCCCAAACCAACCAGTCATTTCAGTCACAGTCGTGTGGCAGACCCTATCGCTGAAATGATGGGTTCGATAAAGTGTGCATGTCCTGTTTATACAACATAAGGGTGGGTGGGAGGGCCCAAGGAGAATTCCATCTTGCACCTCTTTTTTCTTTCATTTTTCTTTGCATCATGTGCTGTTTGGGGACAATTTTTTTGAAGTGCCATCCTGTCTGACACTGCAGTGCCACTCCTAGATGGGCCAGGTGTTTGTGTCGGCCACTTGGGTCGCTTAGCTTAGTCACACAGCGACCTTGGTGCGCCTCTTTTTTTCTTTGCATCATGTGCTGTTTGGGGACAATATTTTTGAAGTGCCATCCTGCCTGACACTGCAGTGCCACTCCTAGATGGGCCAGGTGTTTGTGTTGGCCACTTGTGTTGCTTAGCTTAGTCACACAGCGACCTTGGTGCGCCTCTTTTTTTCTTTGCATCATGTGCTGTTTGGGGACAATTTTTTTGAAGTGCCATCCTGCCTGACACTGCAGTGCCACTCCTAGATGGGCCAGGTGTTTGTGTCGGCCACTTGTGTCGCTTAGCTTAGCCATCCAGCGACCTCGGTGCAAATTTTAGGACTAAAAATAATATTGTGAGGTGTGAGGTGTTCAGAATAGACTGAAAATGAGTGTAAATTATGGTTATTGAGGTTAATAATACTATGGGATCAAAATTACCCCCAAATTCTATGATTTAAGCTGTTTTTTAGGGTTTTTTGCAAATAAAAAACCGAATCCAAAACACACCCGAATCCGACAAAAATTTTTTAGGGAGGTATTGCCAAAACGCGTCCGAATCTAAAACACGGCCGCGGAATTGAATCCAAAACCAAAACACAAAACCCGAAAAATGTCCGATGCACATCACTAATTTGTACATGTAGTAGCGTGCCCCCAAGTGATCATGATTGGGCTACTTTGAGAGGTTGCCTGTAAATGACAGAAGGACTGTAAATAAAACTAGGCTATCACTGGAGGAGTGAAAAAAAATGTATATAGGAAGAAAAAAGTAGCATGTTTTCTTTCCATGCCTAGTGCCCATACATCTAAGGTGACCATTTTACGTCTGATGGGGGTCATTCCGACCTGATCACTCGCTGCAGTTTATCGCAGGGCAGCGGTCGGGTCGGAACTGCGCATGCACCGGCGCCGCAGTGCAGTCATTCCTTAGCGATCGCATCAGCCTGATTGACAGGCAGAGGCGATCGCTGGGTGGGAGAGGGCGGTACGGCGGCATTTGGCTGCCGTTATGGGGGCGTGGTCTGGCCAATGCAGGCGTGGCCGGACCGTGTGGGGGTGGGCCGCAGCGGCTGCATGACGTCACACGCAGTCGCTGCAACCAGGGGCAGTTCCGATCAACTCCCGGCCAGATACAGGAGCTGCACTGGCCGGGAGTTACTCCACAAGTACAAAAGCATCGCCGCTGTGCGATGCTTTTGTACTTGTGCGGCGTGGGCAGCACTGACATGCGAGGCGGTCTAGCCCTGTGCTGGGCATCCCCCCGCATTTCAGGGAAGATGATCGTAGCTGTGCTAAATTTAGCACAGCTACGATCAACTCGGAATGACCCCCCATATCCATTTATGTTTTATTTTTTTCCCTCATTAACATCCCTACTTAAAGTGTGTAGAATAAGCCTTAAATTGTCAGATTTCCGTGGAGAGATGCTGGAAAGTTGCTTACTCGCCGGGGAGTGAGGAAAACTCCCATGAATTTGTTAGTCTCCAGAAATTTCAGGACAGTAGGAACATTGTAATTCATTGTAGTAGTTCTACAAGATCCACAAAAGTTCATTTGAAAGCATTTGGCCCTTTAATACATTGTGGCTGGGATTGAGAGATTGTAATTGCATGCAAGACTGGAAAGAAAGCATGGCAGATATTTTCTTTTATAATGTCCTTGGCTTTAGCTATATGTGATCATCCCTTCTCCATGCTTGTCAGAAGACATTACTTGGGCAGTATACTACAGGCTCCACAGAGACTGCAGTCCTGGGTGTTGTACTTTTTTTTTTTTTGCCCATGTTGACCCATTCTGAACTTTAAGTGTTTGTGCTTAGTCCACAGCCAAGATTCTGCAAAAATAGTTCTAGTGATTTTGGAATGAGAAAATGATATACATTTTCCTCAGCTTATAACAGTTTTCTCTTGCTTCTGGGTGCCACAGTAATAGTAGTGTCTAGTCTTACTAATGCAGTGCACCAAACGTGTACGTCTTAGGAGGACAAGCTGTCTGAGTCATTGATTTTCATTGGCAAAAACAAAGACTGTCTTGGGAAAACTGCCATAGCTCTGGAGACCACCAACCATTCTGGACATACATCCTGCATACATTTTTTTTTTTTACTTCTCCCTCCGTAGTGACAACACAAAACAGGTCACATTTATTTTATTATTATCCTGAGGTCATCTTGTCAAGAGTAATGAAATATGTAAGCCGAAGCTGGCCTAAGGGGAAGCGGTTACCATACCGCTAGTCGGGATCCCGGACGTCACAATGCAGACGCCGAAATCCCGACTAGCGGGCTAAGGAAGCAAAGCAAGCAGCCGTAAGAGAATGCCAAACATTAATAAAATGTGCCATAAATCTTATCATAAGCAAAAAATAGTTAGCACATCCTATGTTTAAAAAGTGATGTAATCATTATTGTCTTGAGTGTAATTAAGAGAAAACTACAGAAAATGGCTGATTAGCATCTATTATTAACAAGGAGGTATAATCTCTGCTAAATATGTTAAAGAGATAACTATAAAGATTGACTTAGCAAATTGGTACGGTGCTATGGTGCCAGCTGGGTAATTCTGTTTATGGTCACTGAAACCACTGTTATATACATATAAAGTAAAATGATTCTCTGCTTATAATATATATATATTGGCCCTCATTCCGAGTTGTTCGCTCGGTATTTTTCATCGCATCGCAGTGAAAATCCGCGTAGTACGCATGCGCAATGTTCGCACTGCGACTGCGCCAAGTAACTTTACTATGAAGAAAGTATTTTTACTCACGGCTTTTTCTTCGCTCCGGCGATCGTAATGTGATTGACAGGAAATGGGTGTTACTGGGCGGAAACACGGCGTTTCAGGGGCGTGTGGCTGAAAACGCTACCGTGTCCGGAAAAAACGCAGGAGTGGCCGGGGAAACGGTGGGAGTGCCTGGGCGAACGCTGGGTGTGTTTGTGACGTCAACCAGGAACGACAAGCACTGAACTGATCGCACAGGCAGAGTAAGTCTGGAGCTACTCTGAAACTGCTAAGTAGTTAGTAATCGCAATATTGCGAATACATCGGTCGCAATTTTAAGAAGCTAAGATTCACTCCCAGTAGGCGGCGGCTTAGCGTGTGTAACTCTGCTAAATTCGCCTTGCGACCGATCAACTCGGAATGAGGGCCATTATTTTTTTTTTTGGGGGGGGGGTGAGTTCTTAGTTTTTGTAAAATAATTGTATTTCCTAAAATCATATTAACATAAAAGAATTTCAGTGTTCTAGATTTTGTAGTTAAATGTTAATCATCCTCAGTCATATAAAAAAAGTGGGGTTCAAACAGCTACTTTAACAAACAGAGGACCGGATGTAATGGCGCCCGAGTTCGGTGGCCATGCATGATGCCGGACTAATCCGGACATTTTTTTTTAAGGAGCAATCATGTACAAGGCAAAAGCATGCCTTGTACATGATTGCCCCTTTAAAAAAAAGTCAGAGTTTGGGCGGTATCCCGGACAGCCGTCGAACTTGTGCGCTATTACATCTGGCCCTACAAATACTGTATCGCTGGAATTTAATTACCCTTGTCTTTTGCTTTGTAGGTGATTTGAGGTAATCAAATAATAGGTTCAATTAAAAATATATATTATTTTTCTGTGCTTAATACACCTTTCAAACCCTAAAAGTAGCAGAAAGCTATGAAGTAGTGTGATGGGTACAAGATTAGTGCTTTAGCTCCCTCTTAAATGACAGTACGGGGCAGTACGGATGGTGTAATGGTTGGCATTACTGCCTCACAGCACTGAGGTCATGGGTTCGATTCCCACCATGGCTCTACCTGTGTGGAGTTTGCATATTCTCCCCGTACTTGCATGGGTTTCCTCTGGGTACTCCGGTTTCCTCCCACAATCCAAAAATATACTGGTAGGTCAATTGGATCCCAACACAAATTAACCCTAGTATGAATGTGTGCGCATGTACATGTGATAGGGAACATAGATTGTAAGCTCCACTGGGGCAGGGACTGATGTGAATGGGCAAATAGTCTCTGTAAAGCTCTGTGGAATATGTGTGCGCTATATAAATAACTGGTAATAAAATAAATAATAATGACATGGGGAGAATGTGGGTGAACATACTGTGTGTGACATATTGGAGGAATATTAAATTACCCGCCATCCATTTTCAGTGTAATTCAATTAACCCTTGCCTTCAGGCAGATGAAACAAAATCTCCAATAGTGCCGGCTATTGGGCATAATTGAATTACCCCAAGGGATCAATCAGCCGCGGTAATTTACCATAGCTAATTGAATTCCCCCTATAGCCACCCAACCCTTCTAGGTTGATGTGAAGATTTTTTAATTTGCCAGCTGACTGGTTTTGCCGAAGGTAGCCTATGTGTAAGTCTGGCATACCCTGGACCCCTAAGTGCATATTTATCACAATTTGCATTTATAACATAGTTCTGATGTATAATATTGCCCAAAATTGCATTGCGAAAATTAATATTTTTGTTTAAATGTATCACAGTTCATGCACAAGGACAGAGCTTGTGAAAAAACAGATTGTCTCACATTCTCTCGGAAGCTGCTCTAATTGGCAATGGGCACATGGAGGTTTTTCTTACGCTTGTATTGTACCAGGGAGGCCAATCCCGGGCCATATCCCGGGATCCCTGGATTGTAGTAGGGAGCAGTGTAGGGAGCAGGGAGAGTGGATGTGGAGGGCAGTGAGGAAGGGTGTAGGGAACAGGAAGGCAGGGTAGGTGATGTAGGGAGCAGGGAGGATGTAGGGAGCAACACGGGAGGGAGGATGTAGGGAGCAGCGAGGGAGGGTGTGTGTAGGGAGCAAGGAGGAATGGTGCAGGAAACAGTGATGGAGGGCGGGGGGATGTAGGGACACAGGAGTGTGCTGCGTAATTATTATTAGGCGGGCAGCCATGGACACACTGACAGCGCCGGTGGCATTTCAAACGTAGCGCTGGCCGCCAGCTATGGATGGACATCGTTACGCGATGGTTTGAAACCATCTATGTTTTTGCTTCCGATGTTAGTGATTTCACCATTCGATGGTGGCTTTCCGATGGTAGCCGCCATCAAATGGTGTGGGTGCAATGGTCATCAGATGTTAAAATACAGCTGAATTCAGCTGGTTAACAATCAGGGAACAGCTGCAAGTTGCTTTTGCGCATGCGCAAACATGATTTTATTGGCGCTTGCACAAGTCAGATGAATGCTTTTTTCATCAAATTCTTTTGATGCAATGGTTAGTTACCATCGTATTCAAAGTTTCAATAGCGAAAGCCCAGCCATCGTTTGATGCTGGGAGTCCGGCAGCCAATCAGGCCGCTTTGGCTGCCGGTCCGCCAGCTTTGGACACACCACCAGCCAGGACACTCTGGTCAGTGTGGCCATGGGTACCGCCTAAGCTTTAAATACCCCGCTGCTACCTGGGCTGCACAGCCGGGCAGCACTGTGCTATAGCGCTATAGTGCACAGCGCTACCCAGCAAAACTGCGCATGCGCAACCAAATCCCGCGAATCCCGGGATTGCAGGCTCCAAAACCTGGCATTTTTGGCCAAAATCCCGGGATCCCAACGATCCCAATCCCAGGATTGGCCTCCCTATATTATACATCTGCAAACTGATTTGATACTTTTTGTCTGGCAGCTGGTTTCCCCTTTGCTGGTGGTTTTCACAGTCCTTGTTCAGAGCATGTGACAGCGACACCTAAAAATAAGAAGGACATTTCTAATTCTTCTTTTACCAACACTTGGATTACTCATGCTCATTTACCACAACATTGTGATTTGTAATGATTGATATTTGTTATTTCACTTAAAAACAGCTATTTCCGAGAACTAGATTCAAGTAAAACATACTAATTTAAAGTATAAAAAAAGGAATTAATTAAGCAGAACTATTAGAACTACAAATCATTTCCTAAAGCATAAATGTGTTTTTATAAAATATTGTAGAATCTGCATGGTGCTGCCAAGATGAATCCCACAATTTAATTTCCTGTAGGCATAGGAAATAATACACTCATGGAAACTGTTGGTGACAGTGTTATAGAAAAATAAGACACTGTGGGGCAGATTTATTAAGCTCGGTGAAGTGATAAAGTGGAAGGTGATAAAGCCCCAGCCAATCAGATCCTAACTACCATGTCACAGGCTTGGTTTGAAAAATGACAGTTAGGAGCTGACTGGCTGGTACTTTATCACCTTCCACTTTATCACTTCACCAGGCTTAATAAATCTGCCCCTGTGTTCTTAAAGATGCAGAACCCATTACTTAATACATTTTCACTGACCTGCTGCATGCCAGGGATGTATTGTGCCTCTCTCAGCCGCACATCTTACCTTGTGTGCTGGCAAACGTGTCCCTCCTCCTTCACGGTACCACCTTCCTAGTGATATTTGGGATGATGGCATACTGTATGTGCACAAGAGAGCAAAGGCTCTGGCCAGAGTCTTTGCTTTCACAGTGCAGTGCTATCTTACCCAAGATGTCACTGGGAAGATGGTGCAGTGAAGGAGGATGCTTGCAGGCGAACCTCATGCTGTCCAATATAAAATATAGCTTATATATAAATCGCTGCCATATGAAACTCTTCATAATATGAATAATAACACACTGAATAAAATGGGGGTATTAACTCCCAACTTGTCACGTGCACGGAGTAGAGCACCGTCATGAGCCGTGAAGTGCTGATAGTTGGTACTCTTTATAAGATTCCAATATAGCATTGCAAGTATATAACAATATGCAAACCCACTTGCCAGGATCATTACAGGCAAGCACAACATTTCACAGAGAATTTTCATATCTTTGTGTGGCTGGAATGAGAATTGGAGCCGTACAAGTGGCTATATATATCTACTATATAATAGCAAAAGATCTGTCACTCTGTGACTGCGTGGCTAACGCTGGGGGTGGCTAGGAGCTCTCGTTGGGTTAGCAGCAGGTCTATCACACCCAGTCCACAGCTGATTGGATGAGAAATGCCCTCCCACACAGGTTACATCCAATGGGAGGCTCTGCCCTTTGGCTGCTGTGTGTTCCCAGAGCAGGATTAGCAATGGCGCTGATGGAGCTGCAGCTCCAGGTCCACACCCCAAAATAGGCCCACTGCATCTGCAGCAACATACCCTCCAACAATTTACACATAAAAACTGGTACAAATTCGAAAAGGGGGTGTGGCCATGGGTAAAGTGGCATGGTCACGCCCTTTTTCCTATACTTTTAATGGAAGTTTGGAGAGACAAAAATCGGTACAGACCATAAAAAAAGGTACTGTACCTGCCAAAAAGGTACAGCTGGAGGGTATGCCACTGCATCTGCAGCAAGTCTCTACGCTGTAGATAGGGGAAAAAAAATCCTTTTACTGCAGCAGCCTATGTCCTGCTGCCAGTCTGCCTGCCCCCTCCGGCATCAACAATCCCCACTTCCTAGCCACGGTGCAGGTGGAACAAAAGCTACTGCCGCTTCCGGCATAGATGTGTATGAAAGCGGCACAGCGAAAGGCTTTCATAGCCCTCCCTGCGCCGCATACTCTCTGAGCCCCGGAGCCTCCTCTGCATGTGATGTCACAGAAGGGCCTCCCCGCCACAGCCGCGCCCAGATCCCCAGAGGCCCCGACTCCGCAACACAGCACCTGGGCTGCCAGCCTAGAAGCTCCGAGATGGCTAATGTAATGGATAGAGTGGGTGTTATCGCAGAGGGTAATGTCTGGACGCTGAATCAATGTAAAAGGTGACAGTGCTGTGTGGTGTGCACTCTCACCTTTTACATTGATTCAGTGAGTCAGTCAGTTCTGCCAGCCAGTCACTATTATTAGCGCAGGTGTCCCAACGCGCCGCATTACAAGGAAGCAGACGCACTGAATAAACTACAGCTCCCAGCAGCCCTTAGCGCCGAAGCATTCCGGCGCTAAGGCTTGCTGGGAGCTGTAGTTTATTGAGTGCATCTTCTTCCCTGTAATGCGACGCGTTGGGACACCGGCGCTAACAATAGTGACTGGCTGCTTGGCTGCTGTGCGAGTCTCTGGGAGTGTCACTGCCAAAGGGAGGACAGCAGCTTAGCTGCTTCCAGGAGGAGAAGCAGGAGAAGCATTACCCGCCCCTCCCCCACTTGCAGTACTTCCGGGCCCCATCCGCGACACCCCCACACACACCCCTCTACCGCCCGCGGTGGCTCTGGACCCCCTCCACCACCCACAGCACCTCCGCACCCACCACTACCCCACCTGTGGCACCACCGCACCCAACCCTCCCTCACCTGCTCCTCCCCCACCCATGGTGGCTCCGGACCACCAGCTGCGGCACCCTTGTACCCACCCCTCCCCCACCCATGTCACCACCGCACCAGCCCCTAACCCACCTGCGGCACCCACGCAACCGCTCCTCCCCCATCCGCTGCACCCCTGGATCCCCTCCCTCATCCGTGTCTCCTCCGCACCCACCACTCCCCCAACCACAGCACTTACTAGGTGATTCATCAGGCCCTGCATGCGCTGTTCATGCCGTTGCAAGGGGATACGACCCCTTAACCATCGCACGCCCTTTGTCCGTGCAATATTTAACCACTCACTCAATTATGATTGGAGGTAATACTCCATGTAATACAAATATTGCACGCCACAAGGGCGTGCAAGGGTTAAGGGGACTTAGCACCTTACGACGGCGTGAACAGCGCCCGTAGGGCGCGATGAAGCACCTAGTTATTATATACTTGCATTACTATACTGGAGTTTTATAAAGACTGGGCATAATACATAATACAGTACCGTATAAGAATATTAAATTAACATTTTAGAGAGACTGCTCTTACAATGACAACTATATATATAAAAGCATTTGCAAATGAACAGTTACAGTATTTTTTGCAAACATTGTGGCAGGAGGAGATGTATGGGGATATCCTATTAGCAGATAATAGGTTCACCGGGGGCTATCCTATTAGCCCCGATGCCGCGTCCTTTTCCCACATTACCGGTATTTATCGGGTATTATGCTTAATCCCCGATAAGCAGCTGCCAGAGTTACTATAACACATGCTATTGGGAGTTTATCCCTGAGCATTTGGGTCATTAGGTCGACCACTATTGGTCGACATGGTCACTAGGTCGACATGGTCATTATGTCGACATGAACAAGGTCAACATGGAAAAAGGTTGACATGAGTTTTTTTACTTTTTTTGGTGTTGCTTTCTTCGTAAAGTGACGGGGAACCCCAATTAGTGCACCGTGTCCCCTCACATAGCTCGTTTTGCTCACCATGTTTCAGACAAGGTGCCTCGCTGCGCTCAGCACAGGTTACTATTCCCAGTCGTAGTCCACGTGGATCGTAAAGTATGAACAAGTTAAAAAAAGGGGAAAAACTCATGTCGACCTTTTTCCATGTCGACCTAATGACCATGTCGACCTAATGCATATCGACCAATAGTGGTCGACGTAAGAGTAGTTAACCTAATGACTGTATCCCATCCCTGAGCCCATGTGTTATCAGGTGATCGCAGGTCCAATTTTAGCTGTTAAGAATGGCCTCTAATTGGATACCACAATAATGCCCATTGGTCATAAATTGCGATAGTTGGGCTGGGCATTTTTAATGTGCAAAATTGCATCGGGGAAAATTGCATACCCCCCCCCCATTACCGCGGTATCCAATTAGAGGCCATCTTTAACGGCTGAAATTGGACCTGTGATTACACGATAACACATGGGATCAGTAATATGTTCCCAATTTATATTGCTACATGAAGTTCTCTTTTTACTGCTGGGATGTTATGTGTGCATATGAGATGTATTTATATGTTTTTGTGTTTATCTTTATGTATGAATACATTTTAAATACACTATACTATTGAATTTATTGTCTTTACAGAGAATATATGCCCATTCACATCAGTTCCTGCCCCAGTGGAGCTTACAATCTATATTCCCTACCACATGTACACACATACACATTCACACTAGGGTTAATTTTTTGTTGGGATCTAGTTAACCTACCAGTATATTTTTGGATTGCGGGAAGAAAGCCACACAAATATGGGGAGAATATACACACTCTGCACAGTTAAGGCCATGGTGGGAATCAAATCCATGACATCAGTGCTGTGATAGAAATGCTAACCATTACACCATCCGTACCGCCAATCTACTACTAATACCGGGTATGAGTGCTCATTAAGGTCAGAGACGTGAAGGCCAGACAAGGAGAGACTTCTTCTTCTTGCAATTCATTGCTGGATCAGAGTAGATTACACTTTGGGACTGAAGTCTGAATGTCATAGGAGGACGTTGATGGGGCTAGGGCCATTTCTAGACAATTTGGCTCCCAATGCAAACATTAAATGTCCCCCCCCCATATGCATATTAAAAATTAACAAAAGAGGTGTGGCCTTGCTGTAATGGGCATGGCTTTGCTACAATGGGTGTGGGCTTGCAGGAAACGACTACTTTTCATAGACATAGTGTCTTACACCATATTATGCCCCCACTGTAATGCCCCTGATACCATATTATTCCATCACATGCCCCTGTCACCATATTATTCCCCTAATGTAATGCCCCTGACACCCTATTATGCCCCCACATGCTCCTGTCACCATATAATGTCCCCACTGTAATGCCCCTGACACCATATTATGCCACCACATGCCCCTGTCACCATATTATTCCCCTAATGTAATGCCTCTGATGCCATATTATGCCCCACATGCTCCTGTAACCATATTATGACCCCACTCTAATGCCCCTGACACCATATTGTGCCCCCACATGCCCCATCACCATATTATGCCCCCTACTGTAATGCCACAGTACCTGCTCATTGTCAAGGGGGTTCTGCTCATTGTCGAGGGGCTCTGCTCATTATCAAGGGGTTCTACCCATTGTCAGGGGATCCTCCGGCCACCGCTGATGCTCTCTTCAGGTCCTAGGCACTGTTTGCACCTACTCCTAGTTCAAAGTATTGAAAATGACCTTCTTAAAATGGCCACTGCCTCCTATAGTATTCTTAAAAACTGTCATCTATGAGGCGGCGGGACATTTTCAATAGTATTCCAGATGGAATACTGTAACATGCAGTGCCCCCACTATAATGCCCCCAAATGCCTCTGTAACCATATTATGACCCCACTGTAATGCTCCTGACACCATATTGTGCTCCCACATGCCCCATCACCATATTATGCCCCTACTGTAATACCACAGTACCTGCTCAATGTCAAGGGGGTTCTTCTCATTGTCAAGGGGCTCTGCTCATTATCAAGGGATTCTACCCATTGTCAGGGGATCCCCCGGCCACCGCTGATGCTCTCTTCAGTCCCTAGGCGCTGTTCGCGCCTACTCCCAGTTCAAAGTATTGAAAATTACCTTCTAAAAATGGCCACCGCCTCCTCTAGTATTCTTAAAAACTGTCTTCTATGAGGCGGCGGGACATTTTCAATAGTATTCCAGATGAAATACTGTAACATGCAGTGCCATGGCCGCAGCACCCTGTGCGATTGCTGCAATCTAGGGCCACGGATAGCAAATAGTATACCATTTGATCCATCATGGGGGTTTCAGGGTACTCAGAATGCCTTCCTCATGTGCCACTAATAATAACCCTTTAATATACAATATACTCTGTGTTTTAATTTACATACCAAGTACACTGCTTTTATACAGTACCAGTGCTGTACTAGACATTTTAGCGCTGTGTGCAAGAAACGGCATCGGTGCCCCCCCCCCCCTTATTTAAAATAGGACCAGTGCACGCTGTGTGGCATCATGGGGAAGGGGTGTGGACACAAAATAATACCTATTCATATTACGCTGCACAGTAGTCTCCATTATTCAAATTATGCCACACAGCAGCGCCACTACACCATGTAGAGCCTCTTTTACACATTATGTCAGGTAGAGTACCCTTTTTACACATTACGGCAGGCAAAGTCCCCTTTTTACACATGGCAGCAGATAGAGTCGCCCTTTTCACACATTATGGCAGGTAGAGTCCTCCTTTTTACAAATGATAGCAGGTAGAGTCACCCTTTTTACACATTACGGCAGGTAGAGTCCCCCTTTTTACACATTACGGTAGAGTCCTTCTTTTTACACATTATGGCAGAGTACCCTTTTTACACATTACGGCAGGCAGAGTCCCCTTTTTACACATTACGACAGGTAGAGTCCTCCTTTTTACACATTACGGCAGGTAGAGTTTCCTTTTACACAGGAAAATTAGTATGTCACAGGGTGGAAAGGGAGTGCAGTAACATTAGGGTGACACACAAACAATATCCATAGTGTGCAGGCATCTGGCAGTAACATTATTAGAATACTGGGTGTACAGGTGTCAGGCAGTAGTATTAGGGTGTCACAGATGGTATCAGTTGTGCGGGAGTCAGACAGTAATATAAAAGGGTGACACAGCAGCAGAGCTGGCCCTAACCAATTTGATGCCCTAGGCAAGATTTTGGCTGGTGGCCAATAGCACCTCCGCTAGTTCCGCCTCTTACTTGCTGGAGGTGTGTCTGGGCTGGGGGCAGGTAAATAACCTACGTGTTTCACCCAATACTGGTCTTCCTCAGGGTCAAGACAATCTACAAAGTGACACATATTAGCACTGGTCGCATATGGATAGTGGAGTTTGAGCATCAAAATAATACCTTTGATGTATGTTGTTAACAAAGTGATTTTTCTAAAATAATATTACATTTTTAAGTTTGGTAAGATATATAATTGCTCTTAAATAATTGCTATGTACACCCAGTTTATATTTATTTTTTGCATGAATATTTTTGGGCAGTTTGTAGTCCATACAGAAAGCAATCCATTTGACAATGGACATACTCTACATACACATATTGCATTTAAAACACAAGGGACACAAAAACAACATTATTTACAATGTATCAAGATCTTGGGGGAACGCTTGACCACTTAAAGTCAGCACCTGCATATATGCACATCTATAACCTGCAGAAGTGCCAATACACATTTATTGAAGACACTGTGCTAGAGGTGTCAGATGGAAACTTGTAAATTATTAATACTGCTTCCCATTAAGAAAGGACATACAGGTTCAGATAAATTAGTAACACAGTGAACATAATAAAACAATACCAGAAAATATTAGTATAAATCTTATAAAATATTCACTCCAGTAGTGTCAATAAAATATGTTCAGTGTCTACCACGGAGATAGCAACTAGAAACAAATGTTGCAATTAGCAGTAAGGTTGTTGAAATTTACAAAAAGCACCAGAATTAAGTGTTACGTATAGCTTAATATACATTTATACTTCTTTTAACTTACTTTTATTTGGCTGGCTTTGGCTGGAGGCAGCTGGGTTGCTCCAGGGTCACAGGTTCCTTCTTCATCTGTGTGCTGCTGAGCTTTCTTCTTGCATGCCGATTTGCTGTGTGTCGATTGCAGGCTGCAGGGCCATGCTGGCTGTGTGGGGAGGAATAGATGCCCTTCAGGCACCGAAGAATATTGAGGCCCTGCTGCTATGTGTTGACTCTTCCCAGCTCCGCAGCCACATAAGCAGAGACATCATTATGTGATGATGTCTCTCCAGGAGTGCAGAAGGCGGCACAAGGAAAGAATTAAGGTGATATCTGGGGACAGCAGGGGCCGGGCAATGCAGATACTGTATGTATCTGGATGATGAGGAGGGGGTGCTGTGTGTGATTCGTTGCAGCAGGCGGTCGGACTGGCCATACATAGACTGTTCTGGAGTAGCTGTTTGAGGTTGGTTCGGCCTGCCGCTGCCCACTGTATGCTCCCCGCTCCTGACTGCATGCTGGGCTTTCCAGAGCAGCAATCCAGTTGCCCCAAAACTGGGCCAATCCCCTCCTTGTTCTCTTCCCAGGGCTGGATCCCCGAGGCTCTCATGCTACGGTCGACTGCTGGGGACTCCTGGAAGTCCTCCTCTTTGCCCATGCTGTTGCTGTCCTCCTCACAGTCACCTGGGTAAACACTGCTCTCTGATCGAGAGAGGCTGCTTGTGATACTAGCTTGGGAGTGGGAGTTTAGGGCTGCAGGTGCTGCAGCTGGATGCTGCAGAGCACACAGGGAAGTAAGAGGAGCGACTGTCAATCAGGGTGGATGCGGGTGGTGCGCCCACAGAATAAATACGCTGTGTGCTAAGCACCATCCACCCACACCTAGTTACGGCCCTGTACAGTACAGAGCAGCAGGTACTGATAGTAAAGCTTTAAGATATAGGGGGTGATTGAGTGTTAGACACAATGACGATTTTCACGTAAATTTCGGCATTACATCCATATCTGAATCAGGTCAAAGTCATTAAATAAACTACATCTTAGAGATGCAGGTTAGGAGGATGAAACAAGATGCAGTCTTTAGAAGGCTGAGCCAAACGAACTGACCCAAGTCGGGAAAAGTAATAATAATAATAATAACAATCTTATTTATATAGCGATCTTTCTCCAAATGGGAAAAGTATGGAGAAATCTAGCCAAAAGATTAAAAAAAGAACAAAAATCGGTAGCCGCAGCAGGGAGAGGAGAGAGGGCTCTGGAGAAAAAGCAGAAAGAGTACCAAGCTGAAGCTCAGGGAGCAGGTTGCTGAGAAAGAGAGAGTGAGACCAAGCTGTTGTGGGAGAAAGAAAGAGCATAGTGCAGGCTTGGCCAACCTGGGCTCACCAGCTGTTGTAAAACTACACATCCCAGCATGCCCTGCCACAGTTTTTGCATTCCCTAATAGCAAAGCTATGGCAGGGCATGCTGGGACTTGTAGTTTCACAGCAGCTGGAGAGCCACAGGTTGGCCAGGCCTGGCATAGTGGATTTCTGGCTGACAATGCTCACTGCAGAAGGATTTAATGGTGCCCGAGATTACCATTTGGGACTGAGTGGAATACAAGCTGAGGATATTCTATGGAGGTAAGTTCACTGGAGGCTGTACAGTGGCACAACTACTGTCAGGGCTGGATTAAGGCTGGTGGGGGCCCTGTGGTAACAAAGTAGTGGGGGCCCCCACTAGTAAAAGTGATGGGAACCTTCCCCCCTCCCCGTGCACCATTAGAATACACACACACTCACTCACTTGATACAGTTATCCTGGATGCTGCAGAATCAGCTATCCGCACACCGCACCACCTGCACACATGTCCGAATCACACTCAGTGTCTTGCGGGAATTTACTTCCCTATACACCCAGATTCATTAGAGACTCAGGAACTCCTCAGCGGCTGCTCCAGTTTACTCAGCAGTGTGTGGGGGCCCCTGGGCAACAGCCCCTATCGCCCCTGCCTTAATCCGGCCCTGACTACTGTATAGATAATTATTATCTTTTACCTTTTCTTTTCATGCTGTATGTATTTGGACTGAAAATATGTCACTAGGAAGAAGAGTGGTAAGGCTAGAGTGGTATTACTTCAGAAAATGTACCTGTGTACATATTGGGAATATTGGGAATATGCTATTCTGCACTTAATATCAGAGGCGTAACTAGCATGGGGCGAGCATGGCAGCCACAGCAGAGGGGGGCGCCACCGGCACCTGCACACCCCGCTCGCCCCATGCGACAGGGTTTCAGCGCCGCCGACGCTACCCGCGGCGCTCTCCCTGTCTCCCCCGGCTGCTGTGCCTGTCACACTGTACAGGCAGCGGCAGCTAGAAGCCTCCCCCTACTCCCCCTGCAGTGTCGTATTGTGTGTGCGCGCGCGCAGCCTCGGTGGTGCAGGTGAAAAGGCCGCAGCTGAGTTTACTGTCGGGAGGGGGGATCTTAGGGGGAGATTGTGCGGGACAGTGTGAGTGCATGTGTGTTAATTTTTGCAGTCCAGTGTGTGTGTGTGTGTGTGTGTGGGGGGGGGGGGGACAGTGTGAGTGTGTGTTAATTTTTGCAGTCCAGTGGGTGTGGGGGAGGGGAAAATATGAGAATGTGTATGTAGTCTGAGTGGGTGTGTGTGGGGTTTGTGTGTGTAATCTACAGTCTGACTGTGTGTGTGTGTGTGTGTGTGTGTGTGTGTGTGTGTGTGTGTGTGTGTGTGTAAGTAAGGGGGTGGGGCAGTCTGTGTGTGTGTTTGATATTGGCATTACACCTATAGGGCGGGATGTACTTATGCTTACCGCCACGGTAAGCATTAGCACCATTTACCACAGAGGCCATTTACCGAAGAGGGATATGTATTAAACCACGGGCACTGAGATGCCCTTCTCACTCACCATCCAGATGGGTGGCCGAGCCGGGCGGGTCGAAAGCCAGCAGCAGGGGCAGCATGCCAGATATCAGCAGCCGAGGGTGCGGGCTGTAAGGCACGTGTGGAACCCAAAGCCGGAGATCGGCAGCATGTTGACTGGCAACAGGCGGCTTCTGCTTCCGCGTTCAACTTGCTGCCGATCTCCGACTTTGGCTATGCAGGGTTCGGGGGATGGGTGTCCTCTGCCGGTGTACTGCAGCTCCGGGGGGTGCGGGCTCTGGAGGCTCTCAGCACTGTTGAATATCCTGCTGCCTCCAGTATGTACAGCCCGCACCCTCGGCTTCTGATATCTGGCATGCTGCTGCTGCTGCTGGCTGTCCCACCGCCCGACTCGGCCACACAGCTGTACGGTGAGAAGGGCATCTCAGTTCATGAGGTTTAATACATATGCCTCAGTAAATGGCCTCTGCGGTAAACGGTACTAATGCTTACCGTGGCAGTAACAGCGGGGAGGATGGCGCACATCGGGATCCTGCAGCAGGAGAGAAGATCCCCCTTCGGAGCACAGCAGACCACACTGAAAAGGGTGCATCCCCGTTGTGGTGCTCTGCATCCCGTGTTGGCGCTGAAGACGTGGAGTGTTGGAGGTGGCAGAAGCACCACAGCTTGGGGTGAGAAACAGCTGCAACCCTTCCGCTGCTAAACTCTGCAATTAGTCAATTAAGGGGGTAGGCTCCCCTCACCACAGTGCCCCACAGGCCTTGTTAATTAAGGGGGTAGGATCCCCTCACCACAGTGCCCCATAAGCCTTGTTAATTATAGAGTGAGGGGATCCTACCCCCTTAATGTCAATTTTGGCTCATACCATGTGCTATAATGTGAATTTTGGCTCATACCATGTGCTATAATGTGAATTTCGGCTCATACCATGTGCTATAATGTGAATTTCGGCTCATACCGTGTGCTATAATGTGAATTTCGGCTCATACCGTGTGCTATAATGTGATTTTCGGCTCATACTGTGTGGGGTAATGTGAATTTCGGCTCATACCGTGTGCTATTATGTGAATTTTGGCTCATACCGTGTGGTGTAATGTGAATTTCGGCTCATACCGTGTGCTATAATGTGAATTTCGGCTCATACCGTGTGCTGTAATGTGAAAGGGGCACCAGTACTTGATAGTATAGGGGTCCTACTACACTGAAGAACATGCCCCTTTTGAGTGACCACACCCCCTTTTCCGGAGCGCGCGCATAATTGCTACCTACACTTTTTCATTCCCACTTTTAAAAATTCCACTTCGACCACTGCACCTACATCTATACATACACACCCTGACATCTTTATATACAGTGACACCGGTGGCATGTGCACACACTTTCCTTTTGTAGTTTTCTTCTTCTTCTTTTTTTTTTTTTTTTGGGGGGGGGGGGGCACCATTATTGATCTTGCCCTGGGCTCCAAAAACCCTAGTTACGCCTCTGCTTAATATGAATGTTGAGTGCATGTCTCCACAATGATCACAGATGTGTTCTTCAAGTGGCTAAACACAGCTGTGGCTGACTATGGCACACTGGTGAATCGAGGGGGGGGGGGGGCCTGGGGCCCATGCCTCCCCTAGTACTTTTTTTTAAAGGAGAGCAGCAGCAACACTGCAAGTGCCATGCACCCGCTGCTATGTATATCAGAAGCAGTGTAACCAGCTCCTTTACTAAGGTCCTGCAATGACTCACTATCCTTTCCCTGGCTCCCGCCTGTAGGAAGAGACATCATCTCTCCTCTCCACACTCCACCATTGATGAGAAGCTGTGGCGGAGTGCTCCAAACACACTAACCGGGTGAGTGCCTCATATAGGGTCTTAGGGAGGAAGAGGGGGTGGTGAAAGGGAACTACTAATATTCTGTGGCATTATGTGTAAGTGACACTACTACTACTCTGGCATGATGTGTAAGGGTCACTACTAATACTCTGTGACATTACGTATAAGGGGCACTACTACTAGTCTGGCATTATGTGTAAGAGGCATTTCTTCTACTCTGGCATTATGGGTAAGGGGCACTACTACTACTCTGGCATTATGTGCAAGGGGCACTACTAATGCTTTGTGACATTATGTGTATGGGACACTACTACTCTGGCATTATGTGTAAGGGGCACTACTATTACTCTGGCATTATGTGTAAGGGGCACTACTAATGCTTTGTGGCATTATGTGTAAGGGGCACTACTAATGCTCTATGGCATTATGTGTAAGCGGCACTACTACTACTACTGTGGCATTATGTGTAAGGGGCACTATTACTACTCTGGCATAATGTGTTAGGGCATTACTAATACTCTGTGGCATTATGTGTAAGGGGCACTACTACTACTCTGGCATTATGTGTAAAGGGCACTACTATTACACTGTGGCATAATGTGTAAGGGGCAGTACTACTGTGTGGCTTGATGTGCATCAGGAGCATTAGTATTGTGTGGGCATAATGTGTAAGGAGTTTTGTAATGCACACGATTAAGATGTGGGGGGGCACCAATGCTCTTTTGATCACAGGGCACCAAAATGTCTAGTTACGGCTGTACCCAGGAGACAAGACCCATGGGATGATATCCAAATAAGGGCCATGGCCTTGTATATTGTGTGTACCCCATGCCCCCAGTGTGACAAAAATGAGGAGTATGGGAATTTGCTTCTTGTAGTGAGCCGTGCCCCTTTTACCAGAACAAACATGCCTTATGCAAGCACAAATGTACCTATAGCCACTAGCTACCCTTTTCCCCTATCATTGTCCCCCCTCCCATAATTTTCTTCAGGAACCATCCCTGCTAAGCACATATAATGTCCTTGGGCACACAGCCTAAAGAAAGCACCTTTTTAAAAAAACATTTTTCGACTCTCTTCAGTACAGTTGAATAGTAAAAGGATTCATTTAATTTGACACACTTCATAACTAGACATGAGCGGGTTCGGTTTTACTCGGATTTACGCGGTTCTCAAAATGGCATCTTATTGGCTCACGGACGTCACGTGTTTTGGATAGCCAATAAGAAAACTCCGGATAAAACCGAACTGCCGTTAATTCTGGCGTTACATCCGAACCCGCTCATCTCTATTCATAACCTATTAAATGCTTTGTGCAACTGACTGCAGATATTACAAAAAGGAAGAGGCATTCTGTGGCAAACTGCTGAGTAAGATTATTTGTAAGAGGCTCAGGGGTATATTTACTAAAATTCGTATTTTCCCGACTGAGGTTAAAGTTCTAACACGAATGACATCGAAAGTGTAAATTTGCAACTTTTTGAATTTATTACGACTAATTTACTAAGCTGTCGTATTTTTCTTTTTCGTGTTTTGCCATGTCGATGTCATTCGTAGTTTTGTAAGGTAGAATGCGGCCGATTTGGTGGTTTTGCGGCCGTGTTCTGTGGTTTTTTCACGACTGCGTCACATTTTAGTCACGGCAGTGTTTGTCCGTTCACGGCCGCGTTTTTTTCCCTAAGTTTCGGTTTTGTCAGTCGTCCGTGATTGGTTAGAATCGTGATGGAGGAGTGTCTGTGCACATTACTATAAAAACGCCCAAAACCGTCCGCACCTCGTGGGTTTAGCTAGTGGAGAGGAGAGAGGAAGGTGTGTTAGGAGTTGGTGAGTTTTGTGGAGTTTTTGGTGGATTTGTAGCGGATTTTTGCGATTGTTGAGTGCTGTACTGTGTGTGTAAGTAGTCTTGTCATACTTGTTGTGTAGTTTTTTCAAAGTTTGTCTACTTTTTTGTCCTTGTTTTTTTTTCCCAGTCTATTGTAATTGTTTGTGAGTGAGTGTGTGTGTGTGTGTTGGGTGTGTGGTGTGTAGTGGTAGTGGAGGAGTGTGTTTTCTGTTTTTTTTTTCTCAGTGTTATTTGTAGTTTGTCCTGATTATGTCCCAGTCAGAGGTGAGTGTGGTGGAGGAGGTGAGTGAGAGGGAGGAGGTGAGTGAGGTGAGTGAGGTGGAGGAGGTTAGTGAGAGGGAGGAGGTGAGTGAGGTTAGTGAGGTGGAGGAGGTTAGTGAGAGGGAGGAGGTGAGTGAGGTGGAGGAGGTTAGTGAGAGGGAGGAGGTGAGTGAGGTGGAGGAGGTTAGTGAGGAGGAGGGGGTGCCTGTTGCTGCGTTCTCCAGTGATAGTGATGGTGTTGTGGCTCCGCAGCCACGCACCACTACAAAGACTGGGCGCAATGTGAAATTCAGCTATGCTGAAAATATGGCATTGGTGCGGGAGCTGATGAGGCATCATCGGCAGTTGTTTGGCCATGATGCTGCCAAGGTGTCCACACGTAGGAAGTCTGTTCTGTGGGGGAAGGTCATTGCGGCAGTGAATAGTGAGGGTGTGGTGAGGCGGACCGAGGACACGTGTCGCAAGCGCTTTTATGACATAAAGCGCCGTGTCAAGGCAAAGATGGCCAAGGAGGCGAAATCAGCCCGCCAAACCGGGGGTGGACACCCCTTCCGTGCTTCTTATCGGGATTGGGAGGAGCCTGTGCGTTCACTTATTCCACCCGAAGTGGTTGGTGCGACTCATGTCCGGGATTCTGGCCGGCCAAGGCAGGATGGTGAGTTGTTTTTAATAATTTAAAAGTGTTAACATCTGTGTGTTGTCCTTTGTGTTAGTAATTTCATCCAGCTAATTGTGATTGTCAGTTTGTTAATTGCTACAATGTGTTGGTGATGTCGTGCAGGCCTGGGCAACCTGTGGCTCTACAGGTGTTGGCAAACTACAAGTCCCATCATGCATTGCCTCAGTTTTGTTATTAGTGAATGCTACATCTGTTGCAGTGCATGCTGGTATGTGTAGTTTTACTACATCTTGAGAGGCCCAGGTTGTCCATGACTGGTGTGTAGTGTTAATATTATTTGTTTTTAAATGTTTTTTTTTTGGTTTGTTGTTTTAATCTGGTTGCCTTGGCCTTTTCCTTGCATTTGTTATCAGTACTAAATCTTTCCAGGTGTCTTTAAAAGAAGTGTGTTGAATATGTTGTTTGCATTTTTTATTTTCAAATTGTTGTATTTGGATTTTTGTTTATTGTGTGTTGTTGTGTGTTGTCCTTTGTATTTTTTGGTATTTTTTATACCATTTTTTTTATTTTTTTCGACATTTTTCAGCACATATTTGAACCTAGTGTTGTTTTTGTTTTTTGAAAATTGGTAGCTTAGCGTGCAATATTGTGGTTGTGTCAAGCTATGTTTTTAATTAAAAAAAACATTATAATATTTAGCATTATTTGGCTTTGTGTATGGATTAATTAGTGAAATTGAATCTTATTTAAAGTATACATACCCAATGAAGTCACCCAGAAAAGCTTAAGCATCACTTAGTTTACTTATCATCAGGTTCCAGATGTTTACAGCACAATAAGGAATTTAAGATAACAATGAGAAATAAAAGTATGTTCATCCCGTAATTTTTCATATTTCTACAGTACGCCAGAGAAGCAGCACAGCCAGGCCACAGCCAACACTGCCAAGTGATTCAGATGATGGGAATGCAGGTAAGAATTCACTGTAATCACATATGCAAACGCATAGAAGCACAAAATATTAATGTCTCTCTTATCACATAGGTTCTTCTTCTGCAAACCCTCCTCCACTAAGGCGCCCATCACAGGGCTCGGTGAGTGTGCCTAGGAGGCCAACCAAGAGACGTCGTCTTGAGGCTGAGTCTGCTGCTCCTTCATCACCACCCCAACGGCGCATCTCCGCAGTGTTGTCCCTGCCACCACAAGCAATTTTGGCAAGTCCACAAAGCGAGGAACCACAATCACCTCAGGCACCTTTGAAAAAGCTGCCTGGAGCAGCGAAACATGTTAGGTTGAGACCTGTGTGGACATTTGCTGACCAGCACCATCATCACACCACCATCTACAGTCAGGACCTTGCCTTCTTCTGCCTCCGTGAACCAGGACTCCTACAGGCATTGCCATTGCCCATTACATTCATAGGAGAACCCACCCAATGGAACACGGAGTTCCGAGTGAACTGTGAACCAGGACCCCAACAATTGTTGCCGTTGCCATACTGACTTGCACTTCAAGGGAGCCACTTTTAAACGGAACACAGACTTGGTAATCACATCCAATCGGATGAACCACTTCATTTCTGGTCCATATTTATGACTGTATATATGCTGGTTGCTAATACTTTGATGGGTGCCCTGTAATGTTGGTGTCAGTATTAACAGAAATCTAAGTCCACCTGAAGTCAGTATTGAGACATATTTTAGATTATAAGCTCTACTAAATTGTTTAATTTTTCTGCATTTTAAAGAATAACTATTTTAACTATTAAATATTTTCATTCATTTTTTGGAATACATTGTGTCAATTAGCGCTGTATACTTTTCTCTCCACAATCACCTCAGCTGTCTGGTGAGTAAACATAAAAGAAAATTGTCTCAAAATTTTTAAAAAGTGTGGTCTATGAATTAATCTGGATAAGGCATAATGCTTTGAAAAACCACAGATATGTGCAAGGTGATGAAGGCCAAAAAATTTATTAAAATAAAAAACAATATTCTGCACGTCCCTGTTTGGCTTGTGCCTTTATCACCTTGCACATATCACTGGTTTTTCAAATCCTTAGGTCTTCTCCAGGTTAATTCATCTGCACCACTGTTTGTGTAGTGTCAAATTTATTACATTTGTTTAAATTTTTTATCCAGGCAATAATCACAAACAACAAGCACATGGTATTTATGTCATTTTTTGGGTTACATTTTCATATGTGATGTTGCCCATAGCAACCATTTAATTTACCAGAAATGTAATCAAGGAACAGCAACATAAATGTAATCTATAAGCCAATTGTTTGCCATGGCCAACATCACCATTTCTAAACATAGGCCACCTTAAGACATTTACATGGTTTTAGAATAATAAATGTGTGCTTTATTTATTTGGAGTAATTTACACACACAACACTGACTGGCTTGAGCAATTTATGAGTGTGTTTCAAAACACATTTAATGCATTGTGTGTGTTTAACAAAAGGAAGGGTCATACACAATCTGGAAATCCATTTTTTTTTAAATGGCGAAAGTTCTTCGTGTTTGCAAATTCATTATGGCTTAGAGTCCGACAATTCCCAAATTCTTGTTACTATTGAGTATGGTAAGTTAGAAGGCACATATGTGTTTCAAAAGGTAAGATTCCTAGGTAATTTTAGGCCACAATCTCTGTATCATTTTCAACATGAGTATTATTAAGTAAGCCATGTTTTGGTCAAGCAAAGAAATATTCTAACAACTAAATAGTGGCTGTTATCAACCCCATACAGAACCACCCATCATGGTCGAGGACGCACAGCAGGAAAGTGACCAGCAGCCTACCTACACACTACACCTGCAGCCCATCGATCCTACCCTGCCAACCACGCAGCAGGACATAACACAAACACCCCAAACATCCCATAGCCCCCAATTGAGGCCAACACCACCCCAGCAACAAATGGTCCCTGAGTTTTGGAACAGTTGGGCCACACAACAGGCACAAAACTATGCCTGCCTGAACACCAACACCCAATACCTTGCCAGTCTGCCCCATCACCTTCCTCGCCTCAGTCGGAACTCAGGCAGACTGATAGTTCAGGTTGGCAGAATTGCCAATTCAATGGAGCAAATGAGGGCAGACAACAGTCAAATGCAAGCAAATTTGCTCAGAATCATGGATGAACAACAGCGGCAGCAACAAGCCCTCATACAAATAATACAACACAACCAACTGGTCAACGAAAACCTATCCAGAATTATTGCCAGCAACACTGCCACAAATACCCAATTGACTGCAAGCATACACAACCTCAGCCAAAGCATTAATGTGTTGGCATCCCAACAAATCAGCTCAAGCTCTGGAACTACAACACCAAGCCAGACCCCAGTTACCTCCCCTGTTAGACGCTCCAGCAGAACATGGGCCAACGAACCAGGTCAATCCTCTGCACCCAGCACACGCAAAAAAAAAATAATGAAGGATGCATCAAATGGTTGTAACAAAATACATTTTTTGGTATTGTTTCCAAAAAAATGCCTGTGTCCAAGCAAATCATTTTTCAACACGCAATATGTGTATTGTTTAATGTGCTAATGAGTGACACTGTAAGTTATTCAAATTACAGGATAAATGTAAAGAACAGTATAAAAAACATACACTAACGCAACACAAAAAACATTCACACCTACAATACATTTTATAAAAGTGGTTAGTCAAGGTTATTGTAAACTAAATAATACTTACCGTTAAAATAACGCTGAATAACTTCTTGTCTTACCTGCCTCCCTACATCTGTACTCACACTGTCACCAGATGTTTCTAACTCACCTACTTGCTGGCTGTTTTCTTCATCACCAACATGTGGCAGATGTTGGGTCAAACACAGATTATGAAGAAAACAGCAGCAGAACACAATCCTAGTCACCTTGGAGGGACTATACAACAAAAGCCCAGCAGATTTATCCAGACACCGAAACCTAGATTTCAGCACCCCAAAACATCTTTCTATCACATTCCGCGTAGACTTATGTGCATGATTGTAATTGTGTTCAGCAGGAGAATCAGGTTGGGACAATGGAGTAAGGAGCCAAGAGTAGCAGCCATAACCACCATCACCTGAAATACAGATATAGCCAACATTACGACATGTGTATTATGGTAAATCACATACAAAAATCAGGAGTTTGAAGTTACCACACATACACACAACACACTTGGAACATACCCAGCAGCCAGCCATCAGGCATTTGTCCGTCCTCAAACTTATCGAACAGTGATGACTGACTGAGGATGAAGGAGTCATGGCAGCCGCCAGGGTAACCTGCAACCACACTCATAATGTTGAGATTTGCATCACAAACCACCTGGACATTAGTTGATTGGCGAAAATGTATATTGGTGAAAACATATTGCCTGCCCCTAGGTGGTCTCAGCTCAACGTGTGTGCAATCTGTGGCACCCAGCACATTGGGCATGCCAGCAAGGTCATAGAAAGCTACCCTGACTGCATGCCACTGCGACTCCTGGGTAGGGAAGCAGATAGAGGCATCTATATGGGGGTCCAAGACATCCAAAACCTGAGTGGACATTACAAAATATAAGGTGAGTGTCATGATCTGTAATCAATACAATACTGTGTTATAAGACATAACAGAAGCAACACTTAGACATAGACGTGTATGTATGTTTCAACTCACCTGATTTAAATATTTGGAAAAGGTGGGCTGGGAGATACCAATTACATCGCCTGTCACAGCCTGGAAGCTCCCAGTAGCCATAAAGTGCAACACAGCCAGGAGTTTGTGCAGGCCTGAGACAGAGCGAGAACGTGCTGTCTCAGGGTCTCGTTCCAGTTTGACAAGGTCATACAGACGGAAAATGTTGTTTCTATTTAGCCGAAACATCTGTATGACCCTATCATCAGACAATGCGTTTAAGTTTAAACGACCCCTAAAAAAACGAGGCCTGCGCAGCCTCCGCGGCACCTGTACAACCTGCTGACCATGTTCACTTACCTGGCCCTGATTTCTTGTAGACTCATGGAGCAGTCTCAGGTATCCCCCAGCAAACATAAAATCAGTAGTACACACAGCAGCAGCCATTTCAGAGTGAGATTTGCTCAAAATGTGCCTGGGACCCTTTTATAGGGCCAAACATTCAGGTGTGACTAATGGATAATTGAATACACATGTAAACACGCTTATCAAAAGCAGGTCTACTTTTTTTTAGGACTTTTTTACGATTTGTATTTTTTCACGACCGCAAATGCATTTTTACGGTACCCATTACAAATACGAATGGTTAGTAAATGACCGTGAACCATACCTAAACAGCCGCGTTTGTCCGAAGGTGTATTCATTCGTATTTTTTTACTAGAACTTCCAAAAAAATACGAAAACTCACATCACTGCCGTGATTTGAGTTTAGTAAATTCCCGAGATGACACTTTGAAGAAAAAACACCATCTCGGTCAAAATCGGGACCTTAGTAAATATACCCCTCAGAGTTAATTCCATGTTGTCCCTTATGGCACAGATCTCTTTGCCCTATCTCCTTTTAAAATGGGTATTCTGGGGTATCTCATTAGTCAAACCTACAGTAGTAAGAATTAATGTTTACGCTCTAAAACAGTGAGGGATTTGTGGGTAAATTTATCAAAGTTCAGAAAGCCTATGCATCAAAAGGTTAAGGCTGTCACTGATAGAAACACCAGTCAGCGATCAAATTCAATGCTTTGCTGTCACTAATCATATGCTAAAATCATAGCATGCCCCTCCTGCGGTCTCTCCAAATGCTTCCATACAGGTAGCTCAGGTCACTGTCTGGCTGCAGGCTGGGAGGCAGGTGCAGAATGCGGCCTCGCTGCTCTGTTTGTGTGCGGCACTGGGCAGTTCCCAGTGTGTCTATATGTTAGGATGGCCCTGCTGACTATTGCTTTGCTACCCTGGCGGTATTTGGTATTGCATTGATAAATTGCGGCTAATTTTTCATCCTTTAAACCCATATTTATAGTAAGGACTTTTTTTTAATTGCAACTATATTTAAGTATGATTTGTAATGCAATTTGCAACTCCTGAGTAATATTCTTAGTAAATGACCCCTGCATTTCTTCAGCGAACAACCTTTTGTTAAAAGTTAATGAAGCCTTCAGCTACTGAAAAACCCATGAATTAACTCCAGTATAAATAATTTGGCAATTAACAATCCTATTAACACAGATACAATTTTGAATGCAGTTTGGGTTATTTGCATATAACTAGGGTACAGAGACACTGGTAAAAATTTCACCTTGTAATTTCCTTTTTAAATAAGATTTAGTGGACTCTGAGCACCCAGCTTTATGTCTCTTACAGTGATACAGAACCCTCAGTGTTATATGGGCTTTGTTATTGATGATGTCGCTCAACCCCCTTCACGAGAGGAACTTGTGCATGAATGGAATATGTTTTGGCTATTTTAACTCTTGTTTTAGATTTTCTGCAGTTGTTTTACTCAGAATATATAGAACTTTCAGTTGGTAGATTGTTGGAACCTGAATTCTGCACATAGCGGGTAATTCCGAGATGATCGCACGCTAGCTGTTTTTAGTAGCCGTGCAAACGCATAGTCGCCGCTCACGGGGGAGTGTATTTTTGCTTTGCAAGTGTGCGAACGCCTGTGCAGCCAAGCTCTGCAAAAACATTTTGTGCAGTTTCAGAGTAGGTCTGAACTTACTCAGCCCTTGCGATCACTTCAGCCTGTCCGGTCCCGGAATTGACGTCAGACACCCGCCCTCCAAATGTCCGGACACGCCTGCGTTTTCCCTACCACTCCCAGAAAACGGTCAGTTGCTTACAAGGATAAGGGCTTCCATCATCATGCGAAGCTGAACCACTAGTCATGAACATGGGCCAGAGCCTTAGCCGTTCCTTGCCACTCCATGACGTAAATAGCATATTGGCAAGTTTACGTTTCTCCTCAGACGATTTAAATTTATGTTTTTGGGTCATTTTACTGAACTTTGGCTTTTTGGATTTTACATGCCCTTTACTATGACATTGGGCATTGGCCTTGGCAGACGACGTTGATGGCATTTCATTGTCTATGTCGTGACTAGTGGCAGCAGCTTCAGCACTAGGAGGAAGTGGTTCTTGATCTTTCCCTATTTTATCCTCCAAATTTTTGTTCTCCGTTATTTTTCTGGATTTTTATAACAATATGAGGCACAGGAGAGCGTACCTCTACACCACACAGGGCAAACCCTGTGAAAATTATTTGAACTAAATATTAATAACCAGTCCATGGTTACAGAGTGCATCCTCCCAGCACAATTATACCCCTTTCAGACATACGACCGGGAATTTCCCTGCTCCCTGGTTTTTCATCTTTGAAAAATACCGTGTTTTTGCTGGAGACCCCTTTCACACTTAACTGACAGAGACACTTGACCTGAAATTCCCAGGTCTACTGCTTTCAGACATAAGCCTGGTCTGCCCTGACAGCCAGGGCAGACCAGCGCTACTCTGATGTCACACACACACACACAGAGATGTCACACTCGTACGTGTCTTACACACATACACGTCTTACACATACACATGTCACAAACATACATACATGTAATATACACACACATGCCAAATTCATGCATGCACTCACTCACTCAACCACACTAACACACTCACTCACTCACTCACTCACTCACTCACTCACCACAACAGGCCGCTTCTCTGTTAGCTGCGCCGACTGCTCGACTACATTGCACTGCACTGCAGCACGGACAACAGCAGCCGGCGCACGCCCCCTCCAGGCAACCCCGCCGCCTCCAGTCCGGCGCCAATCAGAGGCATGTAGGTGTGAGCCGGGAGCAAATTCCGGCTCACGTAAGCTGGGATGAAAAAACCCTGATAATTTGCAGGGTCGGCAAATCGGGAAAGTGTTCCCGTGTTGGGACATTTTACACAAGCCAAATTCCCGGGATGATCCGCGTTCATGTGCAAAATCCTGGGAATTTAGAGCGTGTCTGAAAGGGGTATGAGCTGACAACTGCTGACCCCCCATGCGGGTAGTATCAGTGAACCCTATGCGGAGAACGTGTTTGGTTTTCTAGCCTATTATTACCCAATATCTAATAAAAATGTGAGTGAAACAGTCTTTTCCTCACTGTGGGCTCATAATGGCATAAAGTTTTCATGTTCGTGCACCAGGAAAAAGATAATGACTTTAAATGGGTCATATATATGAGGAATGTCACTTACTTTTAATTTATTATGACTCCTGAGATTTATACTGTATCATCTCATGTAATTTCTGGATGACAGATACACTTAAAATCATATTCAGTAATTCAGAGACTTGGGTTTAAAAGTTGTGGAACAAGTAACATAAAAGTCTGACAATTACATGTATGCACTAGGGAATGGGATCAGGAAAATCTTCCATGAGAAAAGGTGGCGTTCCTTTATTTTAATAAGGAACAGTGCTTCGTCTGTTTTTGTTCCCTCAAGAATATCCTTAATTCTAGCAAATTAGAAGCTAATTTAAGATCAAGATTCTCAGAGGAACTTGCTGCACTACAAATGCTATATAATTGGTCAATTTTCTGTGTTCCATGCCTATCATATGTGCAGTGCATGTAATTGTATTCTGTATATCGGAGCAAAAACGCTTGTTCAGTCTTGTGAACAGGGTGGAGAATGGATTATTTGGTTGTGGGAAATTAAGAAAAATTGTGGTTTAGAGAAGGGAAAAAAAGCATTTCCCATTATATGTGGCTTAAAACATTGGTTTATTGTTAAGTGAACTATTACTATAATTTTCCGGTAAAGATTATTTATATTCATAATACGACATAATTATTTCTTTAACCTCACTCAAATTATTTCTTGTTTTTCAGAAGACTGAAATCTCAAAAAATACCCTTCATTTGTTTATACCTCATCACACGGTAAATAAAATATACCTAATATGGCCAAAAGAGTGATGTACACTCAAAGTAAATGTGCACCAATATGAAAATAGGATTTTAATTACCTACCGGTAAATCTTTTTCTCGTACTCCATAGAAGATGCTGGGGTCCACATTAGTACCATGGGGTATAGACGGGTCCCTTGGGAGCCATGGGCGCTTTAAGCGTTTAATAGTGTGGGCTGGCTCCTCCCTCTATGCCCCTCCTACAAGACTCAGTTTAGAAACTGTGCCCGAGGAGACGGACATACTTCGAGAGAAGGAAATACACAGATAGTGGCGAGATTCACACCAGCTCACACATAAGGCAAACCAAGCTAACGAGCTTGAACAATTTAGCAACAGCTGAACAACAGTAATTAACCAAGTAACAAGGTAGTACAAGGGGGTCATTCCGACCCGTTCGCACGCAGCAGTTTGTCACTGCGGTGCGAACGGGTCCGGAATGCGCATGCGCGGTGGCTGCAGTGCACGACGTTGCCCGGCGACAGGGGTTGCCCGGCGACAGGGGTCGCCGGGTTATGTCGCGTCCTACGAAGAAAGCAGTCGCAGAGCCGACCGCAAGAAGATTGATAGGCAGAAGGCGTTCCTGGGCGGATCCGGACCGTTGGCTGGCGTTTTCGGGGAGTGGTAAGGAAAACGCAGACGTGTCCAGAAGAATGGAGGGCGGATGTTTGACGTCAAAGCCGGCTCCAGCATCGCAGAGATCGTCGCACAGGGTAAGTATGTCCAGGGCTGGTCTAGTTTTACTTGAAATTTTTTTAGCTTAGCAGGGCTGCACAAGCAATCGCAGCCCTGCTAAGCTAAAATACACTCCCCCATAGGCGTGGACTAGTTGATCGCAGCAGCAGCAAAAAGTTGCTGGCTGCAATCTACTCGGAATGACCACCTAAGTAACAACTGCAGGAGAACGAAGCACTGGGCGGGCGCCCAGCATCCTCTACGGACTATGAGAAAAGGATTTACCGGTAGGTAATTAAAATCCTATTTTCTCTTACGTCCTAGAGGATGCTGGGGTCCACATTAGTACCATGGGGATGTACCAAAGCTCCCAGTACAGGAGGGAGAGCGCGGAGGCTCCTGCAGAACCGATAGACCAAACTTTAGGTCCTCAGAGGCCAAAGTATCGAACTTGAAAACTTAGCAAACATGTTCGACCCTGACCAAGTAGCTGCTTGGCAAAGCTGTAAAGCCGAGACACCCCGGGCAGCCGCCCAGGAAGAACCCACCTTACGAGTAGAGTGGGCCTTAACAGATCTTGGACACAGCAATCCTGACGTAGAATAAGAATGCTGGATAGTGAACCTGATCCAGCGAGAAATTGTCTGCTTAAAAGCAGGACACCCAATCTTGTTGGGATCATAAAGGACAAAGAGAGAGTCCAACTTTCTGTGACAAGAAGTTCTCTTCACATAAATCTTCAAAGCCCTCACAACATCCAAGGACTTTGAGTGGAAAATTAAGTAGGGGCTTTTGCAGGCCAAAGCCCCCAATTCAGACACACGTCTAGCAGATGCTAATGCCAACAGTGTAACCACCTTCCAAGTGAGAAACTTGACCTCAACCTCCTGTAAAGGCTCGAACCAATCCGATTGCAGGAACTGCAACACCCCTTTAAGATCTGTCAAAGTCGAAAAATATTGTAATACATATCCCTTGTATTAACCCCTCATGCACATGCACGCTGCTCGTGCACCCGGTCCCCCGTGCGTACACATATCCGCAAGTTGCGTAAGAGACGCTCCGGCGACTCGTGCGCATGATATGTGTATTTACGGCGGAGTTTGTGAGCGTGTAGCGTGCGACTCGAACATAGCATATTTAACCCAAATAGTGCATTTTGTAGATATAGTTCCCTTAGATCATGTCAGCGAGTAATGTTAGTTTAAACAGTTCCTGGACAGAGGGATTCGTCTTTGCATGATAGGAAGGGCCAGATAAAGGTTGGTAGGTGATGTCTAGTATCCAGCTGTAGGGTATTTTAAGAGTAACATTCCGGTGTTAGTTAGGAAAAGATCGCTTGCTCCTGCGTATAGTTATGTACAGAAGTAGATTATGAACATTAACTGTATTTGCTGTAAATTACACATGCGGCGGGAGTCCAGAGGATACCACCCACAAGAGCAGTTGGGAAAAGACATCGCCTACCTGTTCAAATCCACCTATGACCTTTGCTGTAATGTAGGGACACATCCCTGTGTCCAATGAACAATGAGATTACAGTGACCATTGTATTGTGAATGTATGTTGTGTATAAAAAGACCACTGTTGCCTGGCCAGGACACAAGAGTCTTAAGGCTTTCTACCTGATAGCTGAGGACTGGTCCAGGACGCGCTTGCGAACGATTCCCCACGTATGTATATTCTCTGTAGCCATTATTCTCTATTATTCTGTTTAGATTTCCTTGTTAGCCTGTAGTGTATAACTTGTATCTGTTTACCCCTTTTCTCTGAATAATCCACTGCGGTGTTAGAGCCCAGTGGTTTACCACAAACCGGTGTTGTGTTTTCACTTTCCTGCAAAGGGCTTCCATAGCGTATTAATCGCTATAAGGTGTATAAGCATTGTTAAGGTTTTAAGGTATTACATCGTTGCAGTACTTGACTGCTAAGGTTTAAAGTATAAGCATATCCTTACATTGTTTCATTACTTAAGGTTTACTGTATATCACTCTGTGTGCGTCCGAGCCACGTGTACGTTGTACCCACGGCACAGCGTCTGATACGCTAAGTGTGTATCAATACGTTACTCAGTACGCCAATAGCATACTTAGTACGTAGCGTGAATCCGTGTGCGTACGTGCCGCGTGTGCGTCGTGCCCACGGCACAGCGTCTGATATGCTAAGAGCGTATCAATACGGTATTCGGTACGCCAATAGCGTACTTAGTACATAGTGTGTGTAATAAGTCTAGCGGCCATAGCGGCTCCACGGTAATAGCGAGTCTAGCGGTATAGCTTTATGTTTTAAGATAATATTTGACATTATCAATTGGGGGCATCGTCCGGTCCTCCTCATATCCGCAGCCTAGCAGGACAAGGCAGACTTTATCTATCAGCAAAGGGCGGGAAGGTATCCCCTGTTAGCCTTCTATTGGTCAGGTGGATACACTGGTGCTGATTAGATAAGCGTCTGCTCCGCATGGTTTGTAGGGATGCTGGTGGGATCCGAAAGGTAAGAACGTAAAGCTATTCTTTGTTTAAATCTGTTAAATTTCTGTTTGGTGCCAACTGCGCACGCAACACACGTAACACACGCACACACCTGTATTTTATTTGTGTATTTTGCATATCTACTCGCTTGTTGCCATTAGCATTGATTATTAGACCCGTGCTGAAAAAATTTGTTGCTATTTAGTTAAAAATATAGAGTAATATTTAAGGGAGTACGTGTAAAACACACACGCAGCCTGGCCTAGTTATAAAGGTTTATACAGGAGATACTGTGTGGTGTTTGGTAAGCGATTATAGTTAAATATCGTTTACATTTATAGAAGTGTGGTATTTGTATTACTGCGGACGTATACGGCCATTGTACACGTGTTTCGGAAAAACTTTCGAGACTGAGTACACAACGTAAAGGCCTACACACGTGGCGTATTTTACGCAACGTGCGTACAGGTACGCCCACTTAATACAAATCACACAATAGCATTGTTTCAGTTTAGGCGATACGGTAGCCACGCGACAATAGCACAAATTTGTTCAGTTTCCAATATTTAGTTTTAAAAGAACCTTCTCTTATTGTGTCACCTCTGGGACTAGGCTGTTTCACCTGAATGAAAGTTAATTTTCTGTACAGAAAAAAATCAAAGTGTATATGAGTGAACGAACGTGAGTGTGCAAATAAAGGTTTTGTGAACCCAGAATTCGGGATCCCGTAGGAGACCACATCAGGTGAGTGGACACTTGGTGGCGTGGGAGTGGCTTTCTCACGTTAACATCGTATAAGGTATAAAGGAGCAATTAGTATAACAGCAGACCAAGAGGTCAGCGAAGTCTGAAATCCGCTGACTAAGTCAAGCGAAGCTCTGAAAACCGTGGCCTGAGAAAGGTCAGCGGTGAGAGCGCAGCCCTGGGGGTTTGCGTAGTACCCATATAGGCCCGTTCAGATACGCTCCGGCTGAGGTTTCGCAGCCTAAACAATCGATTCCGTTGGTCGTCCGGCGGATAAGTAATAGTTACTTATACGCAGTGCGACTGTACCGCGCGTTAGTGTGTGCAATAGTTAGTTCAACTTGATACCCATTACGCCATTTGCGGAAAATCGCGGGATCATAGACGCTAATTGTACATACAGACGTAATTTGTGTACCAGTTTTTTTTATTTTAAGGGAGTTTCGCTGTTCACTCAGGAAATCTCCAACAACTGATATTTACTGGGAGGGGTAAGTCACTCCCACACGCTCTCAGTAAATAGAGGTTACGCGGGGCCCTAGGTTGGGTACGACCAGCATTGGGCACAGTGTGTGGGTCTACTGGCCAACGTGGGCATGAGTGGGTGAGAGCGCTCGGAGAACTTTCACCGTCGCCTTAACCTCTGAGTAATTTGGTTTTTGTAGGAATTAGCTGAGAAGGCAATACCTGCAAAGAATGGGGGCCAGTTGCTCAAGTAAGGGACGATCAACCAGGGTTCAGGTTGATAATCCTCGGCCCAAAGGGTCGGCGAGGTACATAATGTGTGAGAAAAATGGATCACACGCAGAGGTCTTATGCAATGAATGGGAATGTATGACTGTGGAAGATAGGGAACCGTTCCCTAAGGTAGGCAGTTTTAGTCCTGAGGTGTTGCAAAATTTAAGGAGAAGGATATGTCTGATAAAATCCAGAAAACAAAGGATTAGACATTATGATTGTTTACAGTTATGGCAACAGGAGGGTGAGATACAACGGGGACTAGCTCAAGCAGCTGGTTCAAACCCTAGCAGGAAACTGATAGCAACTGCACCACCACCACCGTACATTACAGGGGAGAAAATGGCTACAGAGAATGGCATACTGATATACGATAAGAGTAAAGTAGATAAATGTATTAATGCTAATGCTAATCCGTGCAAGTTGTATCCCATCTTAAACATCCCTCAGGACTGCGACCAAGAAGATGAGCCCAGCACGATATCGGCACTCTCTCTAGCAGCCACCATACAGGATACTCAAGTGGGCACGGCCCAACCAGTAAGAGCAGTAGCAAAGGCCCCTAGTGGAGGGACAGGTGAGGTCGTGTCCACAGGTTAGTACGGTACAGTACATTATGCAGAGACAATTGCACCTCACATTGTAGAAGCAACCCAGAATGATGTAAATGAACTGAATCCTGTCAGGGTGATCGCAGTCCCCAATGGGAAAACTGACGCTCTGGGAATCACTCCCGTCAGGAACATTGCTATGCATTGCCCCTGGTCCCGGACAGAATTGAGGACAATTATGTCTGAATTTCCCGATCCCAGGAAAGATCTAGCCGCATGTCAGAGGTTCATTAGAGAACTAGGTAACGCCACCGAACCCAATAACAAAGATTGGCGGACAGTGCTACGGGCATGTTTGCCCTCCAATATTAACCCTGTGAAATTCATTGCTGACTGTAAATTAGATGCAGAAGTACCTCTCACTGATGAATAAAATCAGGAGAACGTAAAACAGATCAATCTGCAGTTAGGAGTATATTTCCCAACTGTTGTCCAGTGGAATAAAATCTTCTCCATTAGACAAAAAGAAGGTGAAACTGCTTCTGACTATTTCCATCGAGCACTGCAGGAAATGGCTAGATTTACTGGGATCGAAGACATTAAAGATAATTTGCACCATAGGGAGGTAGCGGTGTCCGTATTAATGGACGGGTTAAAGGAAGTGTTGAGAACCAGGGTACAAACCACTCAACCAAGTTGGAGAGGTATCTCGGTGGCTGCGTTAAGAGAGTCCGCTATTGAGCATGATCGGAACATCATTAGGCACAGTGAGTCACAGGGGGATAAGCTGATGACAGTTAGTATAAAAGCCCTGACAACGAAGCCACATCAGCCTAAACCCCAGACCCCTGTTGGTAAGTCGTATGTGGTAAAATGTTTTAACTGTAAGAGAGAAGGACATTACGCACGAAACTGTAATTTTAAAGACCCACATAAGGTATATCGACCCCCTAGACCAGAACATGACACACAGTATGACGCACGTAATTGGGTTCAGGGACCGCAGAGGAGAAGTTATGAACCGCATGCAGGGGAAACAAAGAGGTACCCACCAAAGAGAGACTGGCAGGTCTCTGAAAATTCTCAGTTACCCCCCTCACATATTGTAGCTGCCAGCGCGCTGCGGGGGGTTCACCACACACCATAGGGGTGGGGCCATACCTGTAGTCTGCAGCCGGTGAAATTAATTGCGAGCCTTGGAAGTAAACCTGAGGTCCCAAGTTGGTGTAATTGGTAGATCATTCCTTGAAGATACAGAGGCGGCCAGGTAAACTCTGTGATTTATCTTTAAATGTTTCCTCTTCATCTCTGACGTTCACCAGCAGAACTACAGCTCAAACGTCACATATATACTCGGTCTTTTCAGAGGTCTGCCCAACCCCAGTATATCTCACCAGCATCATTGTGCCTGGCCATGCACAGAGGGTGGGGAGTGGAAATACTGGTGGGGGAGACTGTGCAGAGATACCGATAGACATGTTGGTGTGACAGCCTGAAGGTGAACGGAAATCTGACAATTTTTTTCTTTATTCTCTCTCTTTTTGTTTTTTCATGTTCTACGGATGGTATTTCACACAACAGTTAAACAAATGGTAATGCAAGATTTATGCTCCCTACAGAAAAGTCGCTGACTCGGAAAGAATCACTGGAGTGTCCGTTTCGGGAAGACTGAGAGGCAGCACTGTTGAGACGGCATCTGAGCAAGGAGAACAAAAAGACTAGAGGCGGTTATCGTACCAGTTTTCTTTCACTTCTATTATTTTCTTTACCTCCCATTACCACTCTTTCTTTCTCCTCCTGCAAGATGGACTTACCCCAAGAGACTGTGTTCCGGGTTTTCCTGTTGACCCTGTTGTTGACCAGAGCAGTCTATTTCGGTGAGAGTACCAAAGAGATCGAGAAGGGATCTGGAATGGGTTCTGATGACAAGGACGGATTAGTAGAATTCCAAGAGCAACACAGTCACCGAGCAAAGGCGAGTATCAGAAAACGATCTAGTAGTCATGACACTAGGAGTCATTGTGAAGGGTTATTGGCTGAAGAAAATTGTGTCTGTAGGAATTGTGAAAACATAGTTGAGGACGGGTGCATCCAGAGATGTCAGTCCAGCCTTAATATCAACATGGACCGTCATCCATTGAGTGACTATCACTCATTAGTGGGTAAGGTTTTAAACCAAACAGAATGCTGGGTGTGCTCACAAGTACCTCAAGGTCAGAGCAAGTCAGGATTAGTACCGTACCCTTTAACACTAGATGAGGTACTTGAATTAAGGGGTGGGAGACCGGTGGACAAGAAATTTAATATTTCTAGGCCTCCTAGTTTGAAGCTCCACCAATATCATGTGGATAGGTCCTTAATATGTTTCAACATTTCCAATCCCCGAAAGCCGGGAAATTGGGAAGTGACATGGAATAACCAAACCATGGCATTTTCACACAGAGCCGATAGAATGCCCGTAGACCCTGAACTTATACGCCAAATAGCCGACGGTGGGAGGTATTTTCGGTACAGGTACACTCTAGGAAGTAGGACCCTGCTGGTTGGAGAAGTATCTCCAGGGTACTGTGCGCATATCATACAGCCTGATACGTGTACTGAACAAATGAGAGAGTTAGGGATAGGATTTTTCACCTGGAAGGTTTGCAATATGGTGATATCATATTCTGTCCCATATGTTCTCCCCGATGATGCATATTTCATATGTGGGAGGAAGGCGTATAAGTGGCTTGCCCCAAACTCAGAGGGATTGTGTTACATTGGAAGAGTGTTGCCAGAAGTAATGACCAATACCCATAATAAGATGAAAGACGTTCACCGCAATCCTCAAGCTCTCCTTACACTCACACTCACTACGAACACATTGTTAAGAGACACCTTATAGATAGAACAGAGCACGCAGCCTCTGATTTGATTCACGAATCCACCGGGATTCAATTCCTACTCGCGTTAGATATCACCCATACCACCAGAGGAATTATAAATTTTAGGTATATTCATGCGCTAGCGAACCTGATAGACAATATCACCGAGATGTATGATGACACCTTCAGGTATACTGGGAGGGAATTGCAAGCTTACAAAACGGAACTGATCCAGCACAGGATGGTTCTCAATTACATCACAGCGGTGACAGGCGGGTACTGTGTCACCCTAGCAACTTAGTATGGTGTGAAGTGCTGCATGTACATTACAAACAGCACTGATGACCCCACCGAGTTCATAGATCAAAAGATGGACGATATCTTGCAATTGAAGTGGGAGTTCCGAAGGAGACACAACCTTACCCTTACTGCTGTGAGTAATGAACTGATCGGCTGGGTTATATGGTTGAACCCACGCAATTGGTTCTCAGGTTTAGGAGAATGGGCTCAAAATGTTATTGTGAATGTAGGAAAATTTCTCCTTTGTATCCTGGGAGTTGTCATAATGATTGGTTTGATATTTAGATGTGTTCGGATTTTAATGCAGTGCAAGCGCAGTACCAAAGTGATGAGTTTGAGGAGCGAGGGCATTGTTACACAAACTGATTTAATTTATGATCCATCAATTGAGACAATGCTGTGATAAGACGTGATTCCACGGTCCGTTTCTTTCACCCGTTTCTCCTTTGTTTTTCTCCCAAGCAAAAAGACATCCATTCGGAAGAAGACTAAAGACTTTGATGGAGAAGACTACAGACCTTTGATGGACATTTCTACAGACTTTGAGAGACACTTTAGAGACTTTAAAGACTTTTTATGGACACTTGAAAGACTTTGATTATCACCCACAGCAAGGATACACTATCCGGACAAGATTTCAACAGACACCCAAGGACAATTGCACACATTATCATATGAATGTATTTGTGATATGTTTCTTATCTTCATCTCTACAACCTTCAGGTAGTGTCACACATAGTCGACAGGTGATACAGATACATATATTAGCATTCACATGTTTCTCCCCCTGCATGTATCATCAACTAAATGTGCACCCCATTTGTTGGAACAAGAAGCCGAAAAGAGCTCGGTAGTGTTTGTTGGCCCACTTACAGACCCTTAATACGGGATAAGAAGGATTTAATGTATACTTCGCAATACCTCGAAGCTTATCTAGAACATGTACGGCACGATGATACATGCCCGCCAGACATGAAGTTCATATATACATGCTTTTGCTATCCCACTAGGCCATACATTTCCCGCCTACTCCTCTCCTCCTACCTCCCAATCATTTATAGGTATTTCATTGTACTGTATATTTTTCTGCTTAATTGTTTAGATTGTGGCAGTTATTGTTGACTGCCAAAGGGTCGACTGTCAAAGTCGAAAAATATTGTAATACATATCCCTTGTATTAACCCCTCATGCACATGCACGCTGCTCGTGCACCCGGTCCCCCGTGCGTACACATATCCGCAAGTTGCGTAAGAGACGCTCCGGCGACTCGTGCGCATGATATGTGTATTTACGGCGGAGTTTGTGAGCGTGTAGCGTGCGACTCGAACATAGCATATTTAACCCAAATAGTGCATTTTGTAGATATAGTTCCCTTAGATCATGTCAGCGAGTAATGTTAGTTTAAACAGTTCCTGGACAGAGGGATTCATCTTTGCATGATAGGAAGGGTCGGATAAAGGTTGGTAGGTGATGTCTAGTATCCAGCTGTAGGGTATTTTAAGAGTAACATTCCGGTGTTAGTTAGGAAAAGATTGCTTGCTCCTGCGTATAGTTATGTACAGAAGTAGATTATGAACATTAACTGTATTTGCTGTAAATTACACATGCGGCGGGAATCCAGAGGATACCACCCACAAGAGCAGTTGGGAAAAGACATCGTCTACCTGTTCAAATCCACCTATGACCTTTGCTGTAATGTAGGGACACATCCCTGTGTCCAATGAACAATGAGATTACAGTGACCATTGTATTGTGAATGTATGTTGTGTATAAAAAGACCACTGTTGCCTGGCCAGGACACAAGACTCTTAAGGCTTTCTACCTGATAGCTGAGGACTGGTCCAGGACACGCTTGCGAACGATTCCCCACGTATGTATATTCTCTGTAGCCATTATTCTCTATTATTCTGTTTAGATTTCCTTGTTAGCCTGTAGTGTATAACTTGTATCTGTTTACCCCTTTTCTCTGAATAATCCACTGCGGTGTTAGAGCCCAGTGGTTTACCACAAACCGGTGTTGTGTTTTCACTTTCCTGCAAAGGGCTTCCATAGCGTATTAATCGCTATAAGGTGTATAAGCATTGTTAAGGTTTTAAGGTATTACATCGTTGCAGTACTTGACTGCTAAGGTTTAAAGTATAAGCATATCCTTACATTGTTTCATTACTTAAGGTTTACTGTATATCACTCTGTGTGCGTTGTACCCACGGCACGGCGTCTGATACGCTAAGTAAGTATCAGTACGTTACTCAGTACGCCAATAGCGTACTTAGTACGTAGCGTGAATCCGTGTGCGTACGTGCCGCGTGTGCATCGTGCCCACGGCACAGCGTCTGATACGCTAAGAGTGTATCAATACGGTACTCGGTACGCCAATAGCGTACTTAGTACGTAGTGTGTGTAATAAGTCTAGCGGCCATAGCAGCTCCACGGTAATAGCGAGTCTAGCGGTATAGCTTTATGTTTTAAGATAATATTTGACATTATCAGATCCCAAGGTGCCGTAGGAGGCACAAAGGGAGGCTGGATGTGCAGGATCCCTTTCAAAAAAGTCTGAACCTCAGGGAGGGAAGCCAATTGTTCCTGGAAGAAAATGGACAGGGCTGAAATCTGGACCTTTATGGAGCCCAAACGTAGGCCCACATCCACACCTGCTTGCAGAAAGAGTAGAAACCGTCCAAGTTGAAACTCCACCGTAGGAAACTTCTTGGTTTCACACCAAGATACATACTTTTTCCCAATGCGATGGTAATGTTTATACGTTACTCCCTTACTAGCCTGTATCAGGGTAGGAATAATCTTGTTCGGAATGCCCTTCCGAGCTAAAATCTGGCATTCAACCTCCGTGCCGTCAAACGTAGCCGCAGTAAGTCTTGATAAGCGAACGGCCCTTGTTGCAGAAGGTCCTCTCGAAGAGGAAGAGGCCTCGGGTTTTCCAGCAGTAACTCCATAAGATCCGATTACCAAGCTCTTCTTGGCCAGTCTGGAGCAATGAGGATCACCTGAACTCTTGCTTTCTTTATGAGTTTTAGAATTCTTGGGATGAGTGGAAGTGGAGGGAACACGTACACTGACTTGAACACCCACTGAGTTACCAGGGCATCCACCGCCACTGCCTGTGGATTCCACGACCTGAAACAGTACCTCCAAAGCTTCTTGTTGAGGCGGGAGGCCATCATGTCTATTTGAGGTACACCCCAAAGATTTGTTTTCTCCGTGAACACCTCTGGATGGAGGCCCCACTCTCCCGGATGTAGATCGTGTATGCTGAGGTAGTCTGCTTCCCAGTTGTCCACTCCCGGAATGAAGATTGCTGACAGCGCCACTTTGTGCTTTTCTGCCCAAAGGAGGATCCTTGTTACCTCCAACATTGCAGCCCTGCTCTTCGTTCTGCCCTGTCGGTTTATGTATGCCTTCCTTGTTACAAAGTCCGACTGAACCGGAATGGCCTGATCTTTCAGAAGATGTGCCGCCTGTAGAAGACCATTTTACACAGCTCTTAGTTTCAGAATGTTTATTGGAAGGATGGATTCCAGACTTGACCACCTTCCTTGGAAGGTTTCCCCTTGGGTGAAAGCGCCCTAACCTCTGATATTTGCATCCGTGGTTAGTCCAGTTCTGAATCCCAAACCTGTGGCCCTCAAGAAGGTGAGGCATCTGTAACCACCATAGGAGCGAAATCCTGGCTTTCGGCGACAGCCGTATTCTCTGGTGCATGTGCAGGTGAGATCCCGACCACTTGTCCAGGAGATCCAGTTGGAGGACCGTGCATGAAATCTTCCTTACTGCAGAGCCTCGTAGGAGGCAACCATCTTCCCCAGAAGGCGAATGCATTGATGAACTGATATCTGGGCAGGCTTCAAGACATCCTTGACCATTGTTTGTATCACCAACGCCTTCTCCACCGGTAGAAACACCCTCTGCACTTCCGTGTCGAGGATCATCCCCAGGGAAGACAATCTCCTTGTCAGCTCCAAATGCGACTTTGGAAGATTCAGGATCTATCCATGATCCCTGAGCAGTCGAGTCATGAGAGCAATGGACTGAAACAACCTCTCCCTGGACGACGCCTTTATCCGCAGAACTTCCAGATATGGAATCATGTTCACTCCCAGTCTGTGGAACAGTACCATCATCTCTGCCATTACCTTGGTGAACACCCTCGATGCCGTGGAGAGGCCGAATGGCAGTGCCTGGAACTGATAATGACAGTCCAGTAGTGCAAATCTTAGATAAGCCTGGTGAGGCGGCCAGATCGGAGTGTGAAGGTACGCATCCTTGATATCCAGGGATACTAGGAATTCCCCCTCCTCCAGACCTGAGATCACCGCTCTCAGATACTCCATTTTGAACTTAAATTCCCTCAAATAAGGGTTTAACGACTTCAGGTTCAAAATTGGTCTGACCGAACCATACGGTTTTGGTACCACAAATAGGTTTGAATAGTAACCCTTGCTTTCCAGATGAGGTGGAACCGTAACAATGATCCAATTTTTGAATGGCTTCCTGTAGGATAGCCCTTTCTGTCAGCAAAGCTGGTAAGCCTGATTTGAACAATCTGTGAGGTGGGAGCTCTTGAAATGCCAGTCTGTCCCCTGGAGCACAATATCCTGTACCCAGGGATCCAGGCCGGATGATACCCAGACGTGACTGAACAGTCTGAGTCTCGCTCCCACCAGCCCGCTCTCCAGGCTGGGAGCTCCACCGTCATGATGAGGATTTTGAGGAAACAGAGCCAGGCTTCTGTTCCGGGGGGAACCTGCAGGTGCAGGTTTTCTGGATTTTCCCCAACCACCTCCGAAGAAAGTGGTAGGGTTTTTGGACTTCTTAACCTTTGCGGTCCGAAAGGACTGCATTGTAGATGCAGAAAAAGATTTCTTCGGTGTCTGAGTGGCCGAGGGAAGAAAGGCTGACTTACCCGCAGTTGCCGTGGAGATCCACGCATGCAAAGCTTCCCCAAATAGAGCCTGACCTGTTAAGGGTAGGTTTTCCACACTTCTCTTGGATTCCGCATCTGCAGACCCCTGCGTGCCAAGACAGCCATGGAAGACGTCCTTGCATTCAGATGACTCAGGTCCTTCATGGCCTCCACCATGAAACCTGCAGAGTTCTGTATGTGACGCAAAAACATTTCAAAGTCACTTCTATCCATAGAATCTATACCTCTAGTAATGTGCCTGACCACTTTACTATGGCTTTAGAAATCCATGCACAGTCAATAGTGGGCCTTAACGCCACACCTGAAGCAGTGTATATGGATTTGAGCACAGTCTCAATCTTGCGGTCTGCCGGTTCTTTCAACGCGGTAGACCCAGGGACCGGTAAAACCACCTTTTTAGACAGTCTAGATACAGAAGCGTTTACTATAGGGTTTTTTTTCCACTTTTTCCTATCCTACTTAGGAAAGGGAAAAGCCATGGGAACCTTCTTTGGGATCAGGAATTTTTTCTCCGGGTTTTCACAGGATTTTTCAAATAATACGTTTAATTCCTTAGACGCAGGAAAGGTCAGGGAGGCTTTCTTATTGTCTGTAAAGTAAGCCTCCTCGACCTGCTCAGGTACTTTGTCAGAAATGTGTAACACATCCCTAATTGCCTCAATCATGAGCTGCACCCCCTTTGCAAGGGATGCCTCTCCCCCCCGCATATCTCCATAACCGTCTCCCATATCAGAGTCGGTATCCATGTCGGCTTGCATAATTTGGGCAAGAGCACGCTTCTTTGGGCATATACCAGGGGAGCTTGAGTAGGCTGTGGGAACAGAAACAGACAAAACCTCTACAGATTTTTTCAAAACCTGAGTTTCAGTCTCAGTATGAGCTATCCTAGATGAAATCTTGGATATCATTCCCTTAATTGAAGCAACCCGGATTCAGAAGGCTGAGACATGACATTACATTCCTGAGTACATGGAATGGATTCCTCTGGGGAAGATACATACTCTGCAGCACAAGACACAGAGTCCCTGCAGTAGCGGATCTTGCCACGGGCAAGCAGGACTTTTGCCCGGGGCGCCGCCTTCCGGAGGGCGCCGGCACCATCCGGAGAGCGCCGCACCATGGCAAGATCCGCTACTGTGCCCCCCCCGCTGTGTCCCCTGCTGGTCCCCCGCTGTGAAGGGAACTAGATGCTACCCGTCTAGTTTCCCTTCGTGGAGAGGACCTTTGCTGTGCGGTGCTCAATGACGTCATCGCTCACAACACAGCATTGTGGGACTGGCACAGACAGACGCTAGGGGTCATAATTGACCTCTAGTGTCTATGCTGTGCTATGGGAGAGACGTCATGACGTCTCTCCCATAGATCCGAGGAGAGGAGCGGCACCGGCGGAGGTCTGCAGCGGTCGGGAATCAGGAGCGGGGATAGTAAGTATTCATTATTATTTTTTTCTTTCAGCAGCACTACTCTACAGGGGGCACAAATGGGGGCATAACTGACCACGCCCCGTATGAAGCCACGCCCCTATTTTGCCCGGGGCGCCACATGGGCTAGAACCGGCCCTGAGTCCCTGGACATGGTAATGTGAGAAATATGTATACACTAGTGATGAGCGGGTTCGGATCTTCGGGATCCGAACCCGCCCAACTTCACCTTTTTTTTCACGGGTCCGAGCAACTCGGATCCTCCCGCCTTGCTCGGTTAACCCAAGCGCGCCCGAACGTCATCATCCCGCAGTCGGATTCTCGCGAGATTCGTATTCTATATAAGGAGCCGCGCGTCGCCGCCATTTTTCACTCGTGCATTGGAGATGGTCGTGAGAGGACGTGCCTGGCGTCCTCTCAGTTTCTATGTTCAGTGGGCTGCAAATTGTGCTGCAAATATCTGTGCTCAGTGTGCTGCAAATATCTGTGCTCAGTGTGCTGCAAATATCTGTGCTCAGTGTGCTGCAAGTGCAAATATCTACGTTCTCTGCCTGAAAAACGCTCCATATCTGACTGTGCTCAGTGTGCTGCAAAAATCTGTGCTCAGTGTGCTAATTGCTTTATTGTGGGGACTGGGGACCAGCAGTATTATATAGTAGGAGGACAGTGCAGAGTTTTGCTGACCAGTGACCACCAGTATTATACGTTCTCTGCCTGAAAAACGCTCCATATCTGTGCTTCATTGTAGTATATAGTAGGAGGGCAGTGCAGAATTTTGCTGACCACCAGTATAACTATATATATAGCAGTACGGTACAGTAGTCCACTGCTCTACCTACCTCTGTGTCGTCAAGTATACTATCCATCCATACCTGTGGTGCATTTCAGTTTTGCACAGTTTGCTGACCACCAGTATATACTATATAGCAGTACGGTACAGAAGGCCACTGCTCTACCTACCTCTGTGTCGTCAAGTATACTATCCATCCATACCTGTGGTGCATTTCAGTTTTGCACAGTTTGCTGACCACCAGTATATACTATATAACAGTACGGTACAGAAGGCCACTGCTCTACCTACCTCTGTGTCGTCAAGTATACTATCCATCCATACCTGTGGTGCATTTCAGTTTTGCACAGTTTGCTGTCCACCAGTATATAATATATAGCAGTACGGTACAGTAGGCCACTGCTCTACCTACCTCTGTGTCGTCAAGTATACTATCCATCCATACCTGTGGTGCATTTCAGTTTTGCACAGTTTGCTGACCACCAGTATATACTATATAGCAGTACGGTACAGTAGGTCACTGCTCTACCTACCTCTGTGTCGTCAAGTATACTATCCATCCATACCTGTGGTGCATTTCAGTTTTGCACAGTTTGCTGACCACCAGTACATATTATATAGCAGTACGGTACAGTAGGCCTCTGCTCTACCTACCTCTCTGTCGTCAAGTATACTATCCATCCATACCTGTGGTGCATTTCAGTTTTGCACAGTTTGCTGACCACCAGTATATACTATATAGCAGTACGGTACAGTAGGCCACTGCTCTACCTACCTCTGTGTCGTCAAGTATACTATCCATCCATACCTGTGGTGCATTTCAGTTTTGCACAGTTTGCTGACCACCAGTGTATACTATATAGCAGTACGGTACAGTAGGCCACTGCTCTACCTACCTCTGTGTCGTCAAGTATACTATCCATCCATACCTGTGGTGCATTTCAGTTTTGCACAGTTTGCTGACCTCCAGTATATACTATGATAAATCTAAATATTTATCTTATAACATTTACTATATATTGGTAAGAGACTCAGTACGCAATGGGCGTACGGGGTACCGTAAGGGTACGCACTTAGCGTAGCAGACGCTAGGCCGTGGTCAAGATGCACGAGCGACACGTTCGCTCACGGCTTACGCTGGGTATCGAGCACGCTATAGGCGGTCCGAGTACCGTAATGCTACGCTACTAGCGTAGCGGACGCTGTGCCCTACAAGAGGAACACAAGCGGCGCAGACGCTTACAGGATGACACACAGTAAACCTTGTATGCAACACAATGAAAGGCTGAGCCTATACTGTAAACCTTGGTTTTGTAATGTGAACACAATGTAATGCTAATTAACCTCTATTATATAAAAGCCTCTTGAGCGATTGAGACGCTCTGAATACTCTCAGCAATGTAATAAACACACAATACCTTGCTAAGGTTCCAAAACCTTTACTAACAAGATTTAGTTATGTAAAAAAGGAAAATACAGTTAACATTTTATACACTACAGGCTAACATCAATATCTAAACATAATAACTACACATATACAATATACAACAGCGTAACAATAACAGAGAGAGAGAGAGAGTATGGCAAATACAAACAGAGAACAAGTTGGTTACAGAGAAACACTTACACACTGGGGAATGATCGCTGCGCAGTCCTGGTCACCAGCTCCATAGTTAGTCAGTGATGAAAACCTTTTGTGGAGAGTAGACTAAGCTGGCCCAAACTGGCTGTTCCTTATATACACTGCATACAGTACACTACAAAGGGACCTATATCTCATTGTTCATTGGACACAGGAATCTGTCTTCACATTACAACAAAAGGTCATAGGTTTGTTTGAACAGGTGGGCTGTGACTATTCCAGACTGCTCAGGTGGGAGGGAATCTCAGGATTCCTACCACATGGACAATGAACCGCAAAATACAGTAAATGTCCAGAAACTATTTATAGACATAACTATACGCAGGAGCAATTAATCTCTACCTAACCAGCACCGGATTGTTTCTAATAAAATACTCTACCGTTGCATACCAAACACCACTGCTCAAAACCTGTCTGATCCTTCGTATCATGTAAAGAGGGATTTCTCTGTCCATAAACCAGTTACACTAAACAAACTTACTGATATTATTAAGGAGACCATAACCTACAAAATGCACTATTTGGATTAACTATGTGACAATTGAGTCGCCCGCCAGACGCACACAAACTCTACCGTAAATGCACATACCACGCGCTTGAGCGCATGTCCGTGGAGGCGCCGTCACTCAACTGCGAATATGCGCACGCACGGGAGAGAATGTGCACGTGCAGCGGGCAAGCGCATGGGGTTAGTACAAGGCATGAGAATAACGATATTTTTCGACTTTGACAACTATATAGCAGTATGGTACAGTAGGCCACTGCTCTACCTACCTCTGTGTCGTCAAGTATACTATCCATCCATACCTGTGGTGCATTTCAGTTTTGCACAGTTTGCTGTCCACCAGTATATAATATATAGCAGTACGGTACAGTAGGCCACTGCTCTACCTACCTCTGTGTCGTCAAGTATACTATCCATCCATACCTGTGGTGCATTTCAGTTTTGCACAGTTTGCTGACCACCAGTATATACTATATAGCAGTACTGTACAGTAGGCCACTGCTCTACCTACCACTGTGTCGTCAAGTATACTATCCATCCATACCTGTGGTGCATTTCAGTTGTGCGCAGTATATATAGTAGTAGGGCATTGCTATTGATATATTACTGGCATATAATTCCACACATTAAAAAATGGAGAACAAAAATGTGGAGGGTAAAATAGGGAAAGATCAAGATCCACTTCCACCTCGTGCTGAATCTGCTGCCACTAGTCATGGCCGAGACAATGAAATGCCATCAACGTCGTCTGCCAAGGCCAATGCCCAATGTCATAGTAGAGAGCATGTAAAATCCAAAAAAATAAAGCTCAGTAAAATGACCCAAAAATCTAAATCAAAATCGTCTGAGGAGAAGCGTAAACTTGCCAATGTGCCATTTACGACACGGAGTGGCAAGGATCGGCTGAGGCCCTGGCCTATGTTCATGGCTAGTGGTTCAGCTTCACCTGAGGATGGAAGCACTCATCCTCCTGCTAGAAAACTTAAAAGAGTTAAGATGGCAAAAGCACAGCAAAGAACTGTGCGTTCTTCTAAATCACAAATCCCCAAGGAGAGTCCAATTATGTCGGTAGCAATGCCTGACCTTCCCAACACTGGACGGGAAGAGGTAGCTCCTTCCACCATTTGCACGCCCCCTGCAAGTGCTGGAAGGAGCACCCGCAGTCCAGTTCCTGATAGTCAAATTGAAGATGTCACTGTTGAAGTACACCAGGATGAGGATATGGGTGTTGCTGGCGCTGGGGAGGAAATTGACGAGGAGGATTCTGATGGTGAGGTGGTTGGTTTAAGTCAGGCACCCAGGGAGACACCTGTTGTCCGTGGGACGAATATGGCCATTGACATGCCTGGTCAAAATACAAAAAAAATCACCTCTTCGGTGTGGAATTATTTCAACAGAAATGCGGACAACTGGTGTCAAGCCGTGTGTTGCCTTTGTCAAGCTGTAATAAGTAGGGGTAAGGACGTTAACGACCTAGGAACATCCTCCCTTATACGTCACCTGGACCGCATTCATCAGAAGTCAGTGACAAGTTCAAAAACTTTGGATGACAGCGAAAGCAGTCCACTGACCACTAAATCCCTTCCTCTTGTAACCAAGCTCCTACAAACCACACCACCAACTCCCTCAGTGTCAATTTCCTCCTTAGACAGGAAAGCCAATAGTCCTGCAGGCCATGTCACTGTCAAGTCTGACGAGTCCTCTCCTGCCTGGGATTCCTCCGATGCATCCTTGAGTGTAACGCCTACTGCTGCTGGCGCTGCTGTTGTTGCTGCTGGGAGTCGATCGCCATCCCAGAGGGGAAGTCGGAAAGACCACTTGTACTACTTCCAGTAAGCAATTGACTGTCCAACAGTCCTTTGCGAGGGAGATGAAATATCACAGCAGTCATCCTGCTGCAAAGCGGATAACTCAGGCCTTGGCAGACTGGGTGGTGAAAAACGTGTTTCCGGTATCCACCGTTAATTCCCAGGGAACTAGAGACTTGATTGAGGTACTGTGTCTCCGGTACCAAATACCATCTAGGTTCCATTTCTCTAGGCAGGCGATACTGAAAATGTACACAGACGTCAGAAAAAGAGTCACCAGTGTCCTAAAAAATGTAGTTGTACCCAATGTCCACTTAACCACGGACATGTGGACAAGTGGAGCAGGGCAGACTCAGGACTATATGACTGTGACAGCCCACTGGGTAGATTTATTGCCTCCCGCAGCAAGAACAGCAGCGGCGGCACCAGTAGCAGCATCTCGCAAACGCCAACTCGTTCCTAGGCAGGCTACGCTTTGTATCACCGCTTTCCATAAGAGGCACACAGCTGACAACCTCTTACGGAAACTGAGGAACATCATCGCAGAATGGCTTACCCCAATTGGACTCTCCTGGGGATTTGTGACATCGGACAACGCCACCAATATTGTGCGTGCATTACATCTGGGCAAATTCCAACACGTCCCATGTTTTGCACATACATTGAATTTGGTGGTGCAGAATTATTTAAAAAACGACAGGGGCATGCAAGAGATGCTGTCGGTGGCCCGAAGAATTGCGGGCCACTTTCGGCATTCAGCCACCGCGTGCCGAAGACTGGAGCACCAGCAAACAGTCCTGAACCTGCCCTGTCATCATCTGAAGCAAGAGGTGGTAACGAGGTGGAATTCAACCCTCTATATGCTTCAGAGGATGGAGGAGCAGCAAAAGGCCATTCAAGCCTATACATCTGCCTACGATATAGGCAAAGGAGGGGGAATGCACCTGACTCAAGCGCAGTGGAGAATGATTTCAACGTTGTGCAAGGTTCTGCAACCCTTTGAACTTGCCACACGTGAAGTCAGTTCAGACACTGCCAGCCTGAGTCAGGTCATTCCCCTCATCAGGCTTTTGCAGAAGAAGCTGGAGACATTGAAGGAGGAGCTAAAACAGAGCGATTCCGCTAGGCATGTGGGACTTGTGGATGGAGCCCTTAATTCGCTTAACCAGGATTCACGGGTGGTCAATCTGTTGAAATCAGAGCACTACATTTTGGCCACCGTGCTCGATCCTAGATTTAAAACCTACGTTGTATCTCTCTTTCCGGCAGACACAAGTCTGCAGAGGTTCAAAGACCTGCTGGTGAGAAAATTGTCAAGTCAAGTGGAACGTGACCCGTCAACAGCTCCTCCTTCACATTCTAATGCAACTGGGGATGCGAGGAAAAGGCTAAGAATTCCGAGCCCACCCGCTGGCGGTGATGCAGGGCAGTCTGGAGCGAGTGCTGACATCTGGTCCGGACTGAAGGACCTGCCAACAATTACTGACATGTCGTCTACTGTCACTGCATATGATTCGGTCACCATTAACAGAATGGTGGAGGATTATATGAGTGACCGCATCCAAGTAGGCACGTCAGACAGTCCGTACGTATACTGGCAGGAAAAAGAGGCAATTTGGAGGCCCTTGCACAAACTGGCTTTATTTTACCTAAGTTGCCCCCCCTCCAGTGTGTACTCCGAAAGAGTGTTTAGTGCAGCCGCTCACCTTGTCAGCAATCGGTGTAGGAGGTTACTTCCAGAAAATGTGGAGAAGATGATGTTCATCAAAATGAATTATAATCAATTCCTCGGTGAAGACATTCACCAGCAATTGCCTCCAGAAAGTACACAGGGACCTGAGATGGTGGATTCCAGTGGGGACGAATTAATAATCTGTGAGGAGGGGGATGTACACAGTGAAAGGGGTGAGGAATCGGACGATGAGGAGGAGGTGGACATCTTGCCTCTGTAGAGCCAGTTTGTGCAAGGAGAGATTGATTGCTTCTTTTTTGGTGGGGGCCCAAACCAACCAGTCATTTCAGTCACAGTCGTGTGGCAGACCCTGTCGCTGAAATGATGGGTTCGTTAAAGTGTGCATGTCCTGTTTATACAACATAAGGGTGGGTGGGAGGGCCCAAGGACAATTCCATCTTGCACCTCTTTTTTCTTTCATTTTTCTTTGCATCATGTGCTGTTTGGGGACTATATTTTTGAAGTGCCATCCTGCCTGACACTGCAGTGCCACTCCTAGATGGGCCAGGTGTTTGTGTCGGCCACTTGTGTCGCTTAGCTTAGCGATCCAGCGACCTTGGTGCACCTCTTTTTTTCTTTGCATCATGTGCTGTTTGGGGACTATTTTTTACATCTGACATCCTGTCTGACACTGCAGTGCCACTCCTAGATGGGCCAGGTGTTTGTATCGGCCACTTGGGTCGCTTAGCTTAGTCACACAGCTACCTCATTGCGCCTCTTTTTTTCTTTTCATCATGTGCTGTTTGGGGACTATTTTTTTGAAGTGCCATCCTGTCTGACACTGCAGTGCCACTCCTAGATGGGCCAGGTGTTTGTGTCTGCCACTTGTGTCGCTTAGCTTAGCCATCCAGCGAACTTGGTGCACCTCTTTTTTTCTTTGCATCATGTGCTGTTTGGGGACTATTTTTTAAATCTGACATCCTGTCTGACACTGCAGTGCCACTACTAGATGGGCCAGGTGTATGTGTCGGCCACTTGGGTCGCTTAGCTTAGTCACACAGCTACCTCATTGCGCCTCTTTTTTTCTTTGCATCATGTGCTGTTTGGGGACTATTTTTTTGAAGTGCCATCCTGCCTGACACTGCAGTGCCACTCCTAGATGGGCCAGGTGTTTGTGTCGGCCACTTGTGTTGCTTAGCTTAGCCATCCAGCGACCTTGGTGCACCTCTTTTTTTCTTTGCATCATGTGCTGTTTGGGGACTATTGTTTAAATCTGACATCCTGTCTGACACTGCAGTGCCACTCCTAGATGGGCCAGGTGTTTATGTCGGCCACTTGGGTCGCTTAGCTTAGTCACAAAGCTACCTCATTGCGCCTCTTTTTTTCTTTGCATCATGTGCTGTTTGGGGACTATTTTTTTGAAGTACCATCCTGTCTGACACTGCAGTGCCACTCCTAGATGGGCCAGGTGTTTGTGTCGGCCACTTGGGTCGCTTAGCGTAGTCATCCAGCGACCTCGGTGCAAATTTTAGGACTAAAAATAATATTGTGAGGTGTGAGGTGTTCAGAATAGACTGAAAATGAGTGGAAATTATGGTTATTGAGGTTAATAATACTATGGGATCAAAATGACCCCCAAATTCTATGATTTAAGTTGTTTTTGAGGGTTTTTTGTAAAAAAACACCCGAATCCAAAACACACCCGAATCCGACAAAAAAATTTCAGGGAGGTTTTGCCAAAACGCGTCCGAATCCAAAACACGGCCTCGGAACCGAATCCAAAGCCAAAACCCGAAAAATGTCCGGTGCACATCACTAGTATACACACACACACACACACACACACACACACACACACACACACACACACACACACACACACACACACACACGAAAATGTCAGGCACAGTTTCCCCCAAGTACCTTCAGAGAGACACAGAGTTAATGGAGCCAGCACCCACACAGCGCCCCAGTAGGCAGTTATATCATAAAAGTTTGGCGCTGACTGTGCAACCTAAATAGTCTACATAGTGTAAAATTGTGACTAACACTCACTCCCCCCTTCTATAACCCCCTGGTACCGCACAGGATAGCTGGAGTTATGTTGAGGGTCGGCGCTCCCTGTCAACGTCTCTGTGTAGGATCTGTAGGGAGAAAATGGCTCTGGTGAGCTGCTGGATACGCTCTGAGGAGAATCTTGCCTGAGGTAAAAACATCGCTAGCAGTAGAAACGCTTCCCTGATAGCTCAGATGACCAGTTGTAGGGGTATTGCGCTGGCCCAGGGCGCCCCTCACAGCGCCGCACAGCGGTACCTCTAAGCCCTACGGAGCGCAGCTGCAGCGCTGCGCTCCTACCCTGATGCCGCCATACTCACCGGCTCCAGCTTGTCGGGTCGCCGGCAACCTACTCACCACCAACGTCTTCTGGCTCTGTTAGGCGGTGGCGGCATGCTGCGGGAGTGAGCGGTCGTCTCGGGGGCTTGTGATCATCACCCTCAGGAGCTCAGTGTCCTGTCAGCAGAGATAGTGGCCATTAACCTCAGAAAGTTGGACACTACTCCCCCCTAAGTCCCACGAAGCAGGGAGGCTGTTGCCAGCAGCCTCCCTGTGCCTAACTCTAATAAAAATAATAGAACTAGAAAAACTCCTATGGAGCTCCCCTAGCTGTGACCGGCTCCACCGGGCACATTTTCTAAACTGGGTTTGGTAGGAGAGGCATACAGGGAGGCGCAAGCCCACACTATGAAACTCTTAAAGTGCCCATGGCTCCCAAGGGACCTGTCTATACCCCATGGTACTAATGTGGACCCCAGCATCCTCTAGGACGTAAGAGAAATTTGATTTTTTTTTCTTTTTACTATTTTTTACCATCTTCAATTAAATGCAAATAATTTGTAGGAATAATTAGCCTATTTCGTTTTCATATAGGATGTGGGAGACCTGGGCATTAAATTATCCCTCATCTCTGGAAAAAGTACTGTATTATGTTACTGTAGGGTTGGGTGTCATGTGTTTTCTTACTCAAGGACTAATGAAGAGTTGGATGTATTTGTGTAAAATACACACAAAACAGCAGGGTTGGACTGGCTTACAGGGGAAACCCCCGGTGGGCCCAACTGCCTGGGTCCCCACCTCCTCCTCTAGGGATCAAGTTCTAGACTGTGCACTTGAATTATACATTATCATACCTCCCAAATGTCCCGATTTTCATGGACTCAAGGACCACCACACCGGGAGACGGTGACAACCATTTATTGAACGGAAAATTATCAGTCACCGCTGTAACTCAATCCTTGTTAGGAACCATTGCATAGGTTAGACATCATTACAATATCCCAATTTTTCTAGTGTCTATAACAGCAACTGCAGCTTATGTGTCAGAGGCACGACAATGGCTGCACACTTGTGTCGCTTAGCTTAGTCATACAGCCACCTCGGTGCAACCTTTTGGCCTAAAAACAATATTGTGAGGTGTGAGGTTTTCAGAATAGACTAGAAATGACTGTTATTGAGGTTAATAATACCTTAGGTCGGATCAAAATGACCCCCAAATTCTGTGAATCTAGCTGTTTTTATGTTTTTTTCTAAATCATCCAGATCCAAAACCAAAACAGGAAAGGGTGGTTTTGGCAAAACCAATCCAGATCCAAAACACGAGCATGGAACCAGAACCAAAACACAAAACTAGTGATGTGCACCTGAAATTTTTCGGGTTTTGTGTTTTGGTTTTGGGTTCGGTTCCGTGGCCGTGTTTTGGGTTCGGACGCGTTTTGGCAAAACCTCACCGAATTTTTTTTGTCGGATTCGGGTGTGTTTTGGATTCGGGTGTTTTTTTCAAAAGACCCTAAAAAACAGCTTAAATCATAGAATTTGGGGGTCATTTTGATCCCATAGTATTATTAACCTCAATAACCATAATTTCCACTAATTTTCAGTCTATTCTGAACACCTCACACCTCACAATATTATTTTTAGTCCTAAAATTTGCACCGAGGTCGCTGGATGGCTAAGCTAAGCGACCCTAGTGGCCGACACAAACACCTGGCCCATCTGTGAGTGGCACTGCAGTGTCACGCAGGATGGCCCTTCCAAAAAATACTCCCCAAACAGCACATGACGCAAAGAAAAAAAGAGGCGCAATGAGGTAGCTGTATGACTAAGCTAAGCGACCCTAGTGGCCGACACAAACACCTGGCCCATCTGTGAGTGGCACTGCAGTGTCACGCAGGATGGCCCTTCAAAAAAATACTCCACAAACAGCACATGACGCAAAGAAAAATGAAAGAAAAAAGAGGTGCAAGATGGAATTGTCCTTGGGCCCTCCCACCCACCCTTATGTTGTAAAAACAGGACATGCACACTTTAACGAACCCATCATTTCAGCGACAGGGTCTGCCACACGACTGTGACTGAAATGACTGGTTGGTTTGGGCCCCCACCAAAAAAGAAGCAATCTCTCCTTGCACAAACTGGCTCTACGGAGGCAAGATGTCCACCTCATCATCATCGTCCGATTCATCACCCCTTTCACTGTGTACATCCCCCTCCTCACAGATTATTAATTCGTCCCCACTGGATTCCACCATCTCAGGTCCTCGTGTACTTTCTGGAGGCAATTGCTGCTGGTGAATGTCTCCATGGAGGAATTGATTATAATTCATTTTAATGAACATCATCTTCTCCACATTTTCCGGAAGTGACCTCGTACGCCGATTGCTGACAAGGTGAGCGGCGGCACTAAACACTCTTTCGGAGTACACACTGGAGGGAGGGCAACTTAGGTAGAATAAAGCCAGTTTGTGCAAGGGCCTCCAAATTGCCTCTTTTCCCTGCCAGTATACGTACGGACTGTCTGACGTGCCTACTTGGATGCGGTCACTCATATAATCCTCCACCATTCTTTCAATGGTGAGAGAATCATATGCAGTGACAGTAGACGACTTGTCAGTAATCGTTGGCAGGTCCTTCAGTCCGGACCAGATGTCAGCATCAGCAGTCGCTCCAGACTGCCCTGCATCACCGCCAGCGGGTGGGCTCGGAATTCGTAACCTTTTCCTCGCACCCCCAGTTGCGGGAGAATGTGAAGGAGGAGATGTTGACGGGTCGCGTTCCGCTTGACTTGACAATTTTGTCACCAGCAGGTCTTTGAACCTCTGCAGACTTGTGTCTGCTGTAAAGAGAGATCCAAGGTAGGTTTTAAATCTAGGATCGAGCACGGTGGCCAAAATGTAGTGCTCTGATTTCAACAGATTGACCACATGTGAATCCTGGTTAAGCGAATGAAGGGCTCCATCCACAAGTCCCACATGCCTAGCGGAATCGCTCTGTTTTAGCTCCTCCTTCAATGCCTCCAGCTTCTTCTGCAAAAGCCTGATGAGGGGAATGACCTGACTCAGGCTGGCAGTGTCTGAACTGACTTCACGTGTGGCAAGTTCAAAAGGTTGCAGAACCTTGCACAACGTTGAAATCATTCTCCACTGCGCTTGAGACAGGTGCATTCCACCTCCTTTGCCTATATCATGGCCAGATGTATAGGCTTGAATGGCCTTTTGCTGCTCCTCCATCCTCTGAAGCATATAGAGGGTTGAATTCCACCTCGTTACCACCTCTTGCTTCAGATGATGGCAGGGCAGGTTCAGGTGTTTTTGGTGGTGCTCCAGTCTTCTGTACGCGGTGCCTGTACGCCGAAAGTGGCCCGCAATTCTTCTGGCCACCGACAGCATCTCTTGCACGCCCCTGTCGTTTTTTAAATAATTCTGCACCACCAAATTCAAGGTATGTGCAAAACATGGGATGTGCTGGAATTTGCCCAGATGTAATGCACTCACAATATTGCTGGCATTGTCCGATGTCACAAATCCCCAGGAGAGTCCAATTGGGGTAAGCCATTCTGCGATGATCTTCCTCAGTTGCCGTAAGAGGTTTTCAGCTGTGTCCCTATTCTGGAAAGCGGTGATACAAAGCGTAGCCTGCCGAGGAACGAGTTGGCGTTTGCGAGATGCTGCTACTGGTGCCGTCGCTGCTGTTCTTGCAGCGGGAGGCAATACATCTACCCAGTGGGCTGTCACAGTCATGTAGTCCTGAGTCTGCCCTGCTCCACTTGTCCACATGTCCGTGGTTAAGTGGACATTGGGTACAACTGCATTTTTTAGGACACTGGTGAGTCTTTTTCTGACGTCCGTGTACATTCTCGGTATCGCCTGCCTAGAGAAGTGGAACCTAGATGGTATTTGGTAACGGGGGCACACTACCTCAAGAAATTGTCTAGTTCCCTGTGAACTAACGGCAGATACCGGACGCACGTCTAACACCAACATAGTTGTCAAGGCCTCAGTTATCCGCTTTGCAACAGGATGACTGCTGTGATATTTCATCTTCCTCGCAAAGGACTGTTGGACAGTCAATTGCTTACTGGAAGTAGTACAAGTGGTCTTCCGACTTCCCCTCTGGGATGACGATCGACTCCCAGCAGCAACAACAGCAGCGCCAGCAGCAGTAGGCGTTACACTCAAGGATGCATCGGAGGAATCCCAGGCAGGAGAGGACTCGTCAGACTTGCCAGTGACATGGCCTGCAGGACTATTGGCTTTCCTGGGTAAGGAGGAAATTGACACTGAGGGAGTTGGTGGTGTGGTTTGCGCGAGCTTGGTTACAAGAGGAAGGGATTTACTGGTCAGTGGACTGCTTCCGCTGTCGCCCAAAGTTTTTGAATTTGTCACTGACTTATTATGAATGCGCTGCAGGTGACGTATAAGGGAGGATGTTCCGAGGTGGTTAACGTCCTTACCCCTACTTATTACAGCTTGACAAAGGCAACACACGGCTTGACACCTGTTGTCCGCATTTCTGTTGAAATACTTCCACACTGAAGAGCTGATTTTTTTGGTATTTTCACCAGGCATGTCAATGGCCATATTCCTCCCACGGACAACAGGTGTCTCCCCGAGTGCCTGACTTAAACAAACCACCTCACCATCAGAATCCTCCTTGTCAATTTCCTCCCCAGCGCCAGCAACACCCATATCCTCATCCTGGTGTACTTCAACACTGACATCTTCAATTTCACTATCAGGAACTGGACTGCGGGTGCTCCTTTCAACACTTGCAGGGGGCGTGCAAATGGTGGAAGGCGCAAGCTCTTCCCGTCCAGTGTTGGGAAGGTCAGGCATCGCAACCGACACAATTGGACTCTCCTTTGGGATTTGTGATTTCGAAGAACGCACAGTTCTTTGCTGTGCTTTTGCCGCAAGTCTTTTCTTTTTTCTAGCGAGAGGATGAGTGCTTCCATCCTCATGTGAAGCTGAACCACTAGCCATGAACATAGGCCAGGGCCTCAGCCGTTCCTTGCCACTCCATGTCGTAAATGGCATATTGGCAAGTTTACGCTTCTCCTCAGACGCTTTTAATTTTGATTTTTGGGTCATTTTTTTACTGATCTTTTGTGTTTTGGATTTTACATGCTCTGTACTATGACATTGGGCATCGGCCTTGGCAGACGACGTTGATGGCATTTCATCGTCTCGGCCATGACTAGTGGCAGCAGCTTCAGCACGAGGTGGAAGTGGATCTTGATCTTTCCCTATTTTTTTAACCTCCACATTTTTGTTCTCCATATTTTGCGCACAACTAAAAGCCACCACAGGTATACAATGTAGATGGATGGATAGTATAGTATTACTTATACTTATGGACGACGAGTGACGACACAGAGGTAGGTACAGCCGTGGCCTACCGTACTGCTGCTTAGTGCTTATAATTAAATATAATATACTGTATAACGGACCTGGTGGACAGTGTCAGCAGCAGACTGCTAAACTAGTATGAAGAAAGAAAAAAAAAACACCACAGGTATACAATGTAGATGGATGGATAGTATAGTATTATTTATACTTATGGACGACACAGAGGTAGGTACAGCCGTGGCCTACCGTACTGCTGCTTAGTGCTTATATATAAATATAATATACTGTATAACGGACCTGGTGGACAGTGTCAGCAGCAGACTGCTAAACTAGTATGAAGAAAGAAAAAAAAAACATCACAGGTATACAATGTAGATGGATGGATAGTATAATATTACTTATACTTATGGACGACGAGTGACGACACAGAGGTAGGTACAGCCGTGGCCTACCGTACTGCTGCTTAGTGCTTATATATAAATATAATATACTGTATAACGGACCTGGTGGACAGTGTCAGCAGACTGCTAAACTAGTATGAAGAAAGAAAAAAAAACCACCACAGGTATACAATGTAGATGGATGGATAGTATAGTATTACTTATACTTATGGACGACGAGTGCACTGACGACACAGAGGTAGGTACAGCAATGGCCTACCGTACTGCTGCTTAGTGCTTATATATAAATATAATATACTGTATAACGGACCTGGTGGACAGTGTCAGCAGACTGCTAAACTAGTATGAAGAGAGAAAAAAAAAACCCACCACAGGTATACAATGTAGATGGATGGATAGTATAGTATTACTTATACTTATGGACGACGAGTGCCCTGACGACACAGAGGTAGGTACAGCCGTGGCCTACCGTACTGCTGCTTAGTGCTTATATATAAATATAATATACTGTGTGTATAACGGACCTGGTGGATAGTGTCAGCAGACTGCTAAACTAGTATGAAGAAAGAAAAAAAAAACACCACAGGTATACAATGTAGATGGATGGATAGTATAGTATTACTTATACTTATGGACGACGAGTGCACTGACGACACAGAGGTAGGTACAGCCGTGGCCTACCGTACTGCTGTTTAGTGCTTATATATAAATATAATATACTGTGTGTATAACGGACCTGGTGGACAGTGTCAGCAGACTGCTAAACTAGTATGAAGAAAGAAAAAAAAAACACCACAGGTATACAATGTAGATGGATGGATAGTATAGTATTACTTATACTTATGGACGAGTGACGACACAGAGGTAGGTACAGCCGTGGCCTACCGTACTGCTGCTTAGTGCTTATATATAAATATAATATACTGTATAACGGACCTGGTGGACAGTGTCAGCAGCAGACTGCTAAACTAGTATGAAGAAAGAAAAAAAAAACACTACAGGTATACAATGTAGATGGATGGATAGTATTACTTATACTTATGGACGACGAGTGACGAGTCGACACAGAGGTAGGTACAGCCGTGGCCTACCGTACTGCTGCTTAGTGCTTAATTATATATATAATATACTGTATAACGGACCTGGTGGACACTGCAGTGTCAGCAGACTGCTAAACAAACTAGCATGAAGAAAGAAAAAAAAAACACCACAGTGTTTTTCAGGCAGAGAAACGTATACTGGACTGGTGGTACTGTCAGCAAAACTGTGCACTGTACTCCTGCTATAACTGATCCCCAGTCCCCACAATTAGGCAGTGTGAGCAGTGCACTCAGCACAGATATATCATGCAGCAGTGCAGCACACTGAGTGAGCACAGATATGGTGGAGCGTTTTTTTTCAGGCAGAGAAACAACGGATTAAACTCAAAACCCTGCACTGTACTCCCTAACAGCTGCTCCCCGTCCCCAATCCTCCCCACAATTATAACTAAGTTCTAATATAATACAACGGACTCGGAGAGGACGCCAGCCACGTCCTCTCCCTATCAATCTCAATGCACGTGTGAAAATGGCGGCGACGCGTGGCTCCTTATATAGAATCCGAGTCTCGCGAGAATCCGACAGCGGGATGATGACGTTCGGGCGCGCTCGGGTTAACCGAGCAAGGCGGGAGGATCCGAGTCGCTCGGACCCGTGTAAAAAAAAAGTGAAGTTCGGGCGGGTCGGATTCCGAGGATCCGAACCCGCTCATCACTACACAAAACATGAAAAGTTCCCGCCGCACATCTCTACTTGTTTGATATAAGAGCACCTAATTGCCTATCAGTATTACATCTGAGTCACCTGTGTTCACTGAATAAACCTGCATTACTGTTTAAGTCAATAAATGTGTGGACTGACGTCAATGCATCAGGCAATTCCAATACACTCTGCCAACGCTAAATGTGTTCCACAAGTTGCACTTTTAAAAGCTTTACAGATATATAGTTTGCTCCACATAAAGTTTTAGCTTATATACTCTGCTCCATATGGAAACTTGGACATCACTAATCTAAATGTGGACCAGAAGCTAAGTAATATTTGTTGTTCTTTCAACATTTAATAATCTAAGTGTAAGATGTTGTTATAAACAAAACATTTATTCACCTTTGAACATCACTGTTGAATGAGCACATGGTTTCTTTGAGATGTGTAATTTATCCTTTATTTGTGGCAAGCATAAATCTGTGCTCACATTGCTGCCACTGCCCTTCCCACATTGTAATTATGAACCTCACTGCACAAGAGAACACAGTGTGTCTTCAGAAATCCTTGCATAACCCCAGATCTTAGCCAAAGCGGCTGAGTAATAAGATGCCGGGCTGCGCTGATTCACTCTGCAGACTCAGCAAATGAAGTGAACCACAAAGATGGCAATTTAAGTAATATAAAAATATATTTCCGTGCAACAGCAAGTCACGTCTGTAAAACATACTGTGCTATATGTTTCAGAGTTAGACAAAGAATACAACATAGCTGACCTAGAGAAGCATCTGGGTGGCAGAAAGTAACCAGAATGATTATAGAAAAAGCAGAGATTTGTTTTATTTCTATCATACTGTACTTGGACATCTGCTAAAACCGGATACTTCTTTACAGCTTAGATCTTCATCTACATAAATGGAGCTTTTTGAAATTGGCAACAACATTGCTCCCCAATCTGACATATGTTCCCCTATTTGGTTTTGCCTTGTAAATGATTGCTGCTTGGCAGACTAGTATATTGCCATATCATGCTGCTTCACCTTCACCTCGCACCCTATTACATAAACCTTTATAATTCTCTCAGGCTAAATGGGAGTAGGGCAAGTTTACTAACACATACTGTACTGAGGATGTGGTTATGTGATCGGCGGTCACTTTACGGAAAGCCCGACAGTCAGCATGCCGACTGACAGGGACTATTCCCACTCATAGGTGTCCATGACACCCATAGAGTGGGATTGAACCTGTCGCAAGCCACCGAGCCCACTGTGTTGTGAGCGCAACGAGCCCGCAAGGGGCTTCGTTGAGCTCACCACCCTTCCCCTCCACCGGCTATCTGAACACTGGGATCCCGGCGTCGGTATGGTGACCAACGGTACCCCAACCGCTGGTCACCCTTACCCAACCCCTGTAATGCTATGTCTGAGATTTATGTGGATAAAATGTATTAAAATGAATGTGGAAGAAAAGGAAAAGAGGTGCCTTCTAGTGCAGCAATGAAATAATTTTTTTAGGAATTTTTACTACTGAATAAAGTAGACATACAGTACCAACATGCAAGTTAATTATGGCTTACCTGTGTCGCTATATAGAATCTAACAAAGTCTCTCTCTCTTGCTGGTAATTACTCAGCTTTAAATGGGGCTGTAATAAGGAGTATAAGACCTGTTCAACCGCCCAGGGCACAAAGTTGAGGGGAGGCATGGTCCCAGCCTCAATGGAACATTTTGTTAGATGATGAGGCACCCCAATGTATAGAAGGGCACACGTCACATGAGGAATGTGGGCAGAGGTACTTTGTGCTACTGCACTTCCTTTAAATAATACAAAATTGAGAGACTAGACATAGGGCCTGCTTCTGAGTTGTACACTATGCAGTAGCAGCCATCACCTTCGGTGATCCACTGTTGCATCAAGGGAAACAGCATAGGATAATCTACTTGATCATAGTGTAACCCTCCCCACCTTATGTGCCTCCTAACGAGTGGGGAGTTTATCATTACCCTTTATAGTGTCAAGTTTTTAGTATAGTGCCTCCACTCAAGTCTAAGATATGTTGTTTATCCCTGAACTAGACTTGAGATTGTCTCCAAGGTGAATAGGGACATAGGGGCCTATTTATCACCATCCGCATCTGATGATGCGGATGACAGGTGATAAACTAGACCAAACTCGCACTGCGATAATTGAATACATTGCATGGATGTATCAATTATTGCATGCAGGGACAGAGCTTGTAAGCAAGCTCTGTCTGTGTGATGCCTCTCCGCAGCATCATCTGGGTATTTTTCGTAAAAAGTACCCCAATGTCCTGCTGCGCATATGCCGCTGTCAGTCGCTACCACTGTCGCGGAAAAAGCACTTACCAGTCCCAGGAGCCTATGTCCTGCTCCAAAAGGCTGCTGGGCGGTGGATCCTGCTTCTGTGCTGTGACCCCTGGTGCTGTAAAGTGAGCTGCCGCTTTGCAGCGTCACTTTACTGCACATGGGTCACAGCGCAGCATATGGAGGACCCGGCGCCCGGCAGCACTCACCGAGGCAGCGGACACCGGCTCCTAGGACTGGTAAGTATAATTTTTTTAGCTTTTTTTTAAGGTGATCAGCTTGTGTGTCCATCGGACACACATAGCTGATCACACTGCTGGGTCCCTGCACATCTTTCTCTGCTAGAGGCAGAGAAAGATGGGCAATAGGCAGAAGATCGCAGTGCTACCCTGTGTTCTCGCCAGTCTGAGCTGGCGTTAATATCACAGGGCACACTGCAGATTTATTTTTTTTGTAAATTCGGCCACATCGCATTTCCCATTATAAGTATGGGAAATGCGATGTGGATTACTAAAAAAAAAAGACAATTAAAGGGTTTGGACGGAGCAGTTTTTCCAATTTTCACGAAAACTGCTCTAAATGCCCTTTAGTACATTCAGTGACACAAAATAACGTGAAAAGGGTGTGAAAACACCCTTTTTCATATTATTTTAGTAAAAATAATGTTAATAAATAGGCCCTTTAATGACTATACACTTTTAAAACTCTGAACAATGTATTTGACAGGAACACTTTGTTTCTGTTCCAGTTGTGGCTCCTATCTGACAGTAGTAGGGAGGCTGCCCGAGAGGGAAGAGGGGGAGAGGAGACAGCCCGTCAGCCGGGTCCCGCACCTCCACAATGGATCCGACAGGTGCATGGAACCGGGAGGTGCATCGGTTGCAGCCCATAGAAGCAAGCTAGGGCTGACAAGGCAGGGAGTGGCTTCCTACAGGAAGCACGCTCTCTGCTAATCACAGCCCGGGCTGACAGTCCCGGAGGGAGGAAACACCTCCTAATAGGACTGCCTGTAGGTAGTCACTGCCAGTCACATTGAAGCCAGTGCAGTCACGGACTGCATCTGGCTTCACTGACACTGAGCTAGGTACGGATTGTACCTGAGGGGACTGCAGTCCTGTAGCTCACAGGTAAAATCTGCCACTGTGAGAATCTGTTCTCAGTTTTCACGGAGATAAAAATAGCATTATGCAATATTTAACACTTTGCAATAGCATCTAAGTCATTGTATAAAAAAAATATACAAAATTAACTCTTTAACACTACATTTTTCATACAATATATTATTAGTTAAAATTTGGTGATAAGGCTTTTGCACAACAAATTTATAGTTTTAAATACCTAGTGGGATACTGGGCCACTCTTTAATGCTCAACCTTCTCAAATAGTAATGTAAGATCTAGGTAATCCTACTCTCTGACACCTCTTGGTGAACAATCCTAGTAAATACTTACAGATCTCCAAACCACCCCTTTCAGACCCACATGCAGCATACACACATCTAAGTTTGTAATCTTAAGATTAACACTTCATATAATAGTTTGTCATGACTTCAGTGTGTTATGTATAGCCATAGTCTCGGAGGTGCATCTTACTTTTAAATTATTAGAGCCCGAGTTCCTTGTGCCCCCCCACACACACACACACCCCACACCCCTGCTCCCTGAGGAATTATAAGCAACTGGAAGTTTCCAATTACAGCAGCTTATTTTGTCTTTAATTACTCACCTTCTGAAGTGGGGTCTTCTCCTCCAGCGTCAAGATCCAGACTCCTGCAGCAGTGGTGAATGTGAGTGTTTGTGGGTGTGTTTATGTGCCATCCCCCTCGGAGGCAGCAGCTGGGAGAACTACATCTCCCAGCAGCCTCCGAGCTTCCTCAGTGGGAAGATAAAGGGGAGACCTGATAACTTACGGTATCACTCAGCTTCCTGCAGTGGATCCTCTGAGCATACTGTGCATGCTAATGCATCTGAGAGGGGATAACGAGGCTGAAGTTAGCTTCTTATTCGGCCAGCTTCTTATTCACTTCTTATTCGGCTCCAGCTTCTTATTCGGCTCCAGCTTCTTATTCAGAAATTATTATATTAAAATAAATTAAATAAGGATAGATCACTAAGTTAACATTGCATAAACTTCAAATAGTGTCCCTTACACCAATTTACATGACATTTTGCATTAAACAAAAATGATTTGGGCATGAAAATGGTGGTAAAGCGGGCACAGACACCAGATTTCATCATTTTGAATAAGAAGCTGTAGCTGTGCAAGGGTTAAACAGCGTTGGTCAAAAGATTTGACACTTGAACCTCACACAGGGTGGTCACTTACATATCACCCACTTGCAGTTTGTCTTGACCAACAAGCATTTGGGCATGAAAATGGTGGTAAAGCAGGCACAGACACCAGATTTCTGTCACGATCCGGGTATCTGGACGCCATTTCTTACCCATCAGATGCCTCCTAAGGCTGGCTCAGCGCTCCAGGACCGGATCCCATCTGTTATCCTGATGTGTACATTCCTGTATCCTCTCCTGTCACTCTGGGACGCTGTCACAGTAAACGCCATATTACACCTGGCATGGCGTCTCCCGCGGCCTCCGCCGCCGTCCCTGAACTTCTGCATGCAGAGTGTCTGAGTGGCGATTACGTCAGCCGCGGCCTCCGCTGTGTCCGCGTGGTTGGATGTGCATCTGTCAGCCTGGCGCCTCCTGTCTCCGGTGGCCGGCGCCGCCATTACTGTTTTCATTACCACATGGATTACAAACCAAACTTCCCTCCAAGTGTCTGCATGGGCGCAGCCATCTTGGATTCTGTCAGCTGATCATTTCCACCAATCTGTTCTCAGTATTGATAATCTGCATAATTGCCTAGCCAATCCCTTCCTTGCTGCAGGTATAAATACACTGTGCCTGAGCAAGGAAGGCGTCAGTGCTTTGGTTGTCAAACCTAGTTCCTGTTTGTCTCTCTCCTGTGATTGTCTTCCAGGTTCCAGCTCCTGTCTCAAGACTTCCACCATAGAGACCCGCACCAGCATTCCACCTGCGGTGTAGCCAGGTCCAGGTCCAAGTCCAGGTCCAATCCATTGTGGATTCATCTGTTTCCAGCTACAACATTACCTGCTTCCAGCTCAGCTTCCAGCAGAGTACAGCTTCCCTTAAAGGGCCGGTGTCCTTTCTACACTTTACCACTCTCCACCGGTATTATTATTTCTCCGCTCTCAAGTTCTACATTTCAGTTCATATTTCATCGCTCCCAAGTTCATTTATTATTTAACTGGTTCCAGCCAGTATCCACTCCGTGCTAACAACAGTCTGGTTCCAGCCAGTATCCACAGCAGCTGTTTTATCTTCAGCAACCCAGCTTTTCCTGGAACACCAGCTGGCACAATCCTGGGTTATCTCCATTGCTACAGTCGGGCCTGGTAAGGACTTTCCATCTAGAAGATCATAAGAACTATCTCACACTACCAGTGCCCTGTGGCTCCTGCCATCCTGTAGTACCCAGGAACTGTATTTATTCTTTGCTGACTTTTACGTTTTCTTTTACTGCTGCTGTGTTGCGGAGTTGTCATAAATAAACATCATTGACTTTTATCCAAGTTGTCGTGGTCACGCCTTCGGGCAGTTATTATTCATGTTACTTACATGTCGAGGGGTCTGATACAACCTCCCAGGTTCCGGTACATCTCAGCCCCTACAACTGAGGCTGCCTCCCGTCAGCTCAGGCCCTCAGTTGTGACAGTAAGCACTGACCTAATGAATCCAGCCGGAGACCAGGATCAAGCGGCCAGGCCGATGCAAGAACTGGCAGCCCGACTAGAACATCAGGAGGCTGCACAGGGCCACATCATCCGCTGTCTCCAGGATCTCTCTACTCGGCTGGATGGGATTCAGACAACTCTCCGTGGATCAGGCGCGTCTGGTGCGTCAACCACAGTGACTCCAGCTATAACCCCACCCACCTTACCCATTTCTGCTCCACGTCTTCATCTTCCAACGCCAGCAAAATTTGACGGATCTCCAAGATTCTGCAGGGGATTTCTCAACCAGTGTGAGATTCAGTTTGAGCTACAACCTGGCAATTTTCCCAGTGACCGTACAAAAATTGCCTACATTATTTCTCTTCTCAGTGGCTCAGCCCTTGATTGGGCATCACCGTTATGGGAGAGGTCCGACACCCTGCTATCTTCCTACACTGCCTTCGTGTCAACATTCAGGCGCATCTTCGACGAGCCAGGCCGAGGTAACCTCAGCTTCATCCGAGATTCTCCGTTTACGCCAGGGGTCACGTACTGTAGGACAATATCTGATACAGTTCCAGATCCTGGCATCCGAACTGGCATGGAACGACGAGGCCCTGTATGCTGCATTCTGGCATGGCTTATCTGAGCGTATTAAAGATGAGTTAGCTACCAGAGACTTACCTTCTAAGTTAGATGAGCTAATCTCACTCTGCACGAAAGTTGATTTACGTTTCAGAGAGAGAGCAACTGAGCGTGGAAGATCATCTGCTCCAAAATCTTCTGCTCCTCCTCCTCGTCAACTGTCACCATCTAAAGATGAGCCCATGCAACTTGGCCGTTCCCGTTTAACTCCTGCTGAGCGCCGAAGACGTCTCTCCGAGTTTCTCTGTCTCTATTGTGCAGCTCCGTCTCACACCATTAATGCCTGTCCCAAACGTCCGGGAAACTCCAAATCCTAGCTCGCCAAGGAGAGGGCCGGCTAGGAGTAATGATCTCCTCTCCATCTCCTCAAGATTGTAATCTCCCAGTCTCGCTTCAAGTTGCTCAACGTTATCGGAACGTCATTGCCCTCCTTGATTCCGGAGCAGCTGGGAACTTTATTACCGAAGCCTATGTTAAACGGTGGTCCCTACCCACCGAGAGACTTCCTTCGTCCATTTCTTTAACTGCCGTGGATGGCAGCAAAATTTTTGATGCAGTTATTTCTTTAAGGACTCTACCAGTTCGTCTGAGAGTGGGAGTTCTTCATTCCGAACTTATTTCTTTTTTAGTGATTCCAAGAGCCACACATCCTGTGGTCCTGGGCCTTCCATGGCTCCGTCTTCACAATCCTACAATTGATTGGACGACTACGCAAATCCTGGCATGGGGTTCCTCCTGTGCTGAGACATGTTTGTTTAAAGTATTGCCTGTCTGTTCTTCCTCCCCCAGGTCGTCTGATGTTCCACCTCCTCCATATCAAGATTTCACGGATGTGTTCAGTAAAGCTTCTGCTGATATCCTTCCTCCTCATAGAGAATGGGACTGTCCGATTGATCTCGTTCCAGGGAAGGTTCCACCTCGAGGCCGAACTTATCCGTTGTCTCTGCCTGAGACGCATTCTATGGAGGAATATATTAAAGAGAACCTAGCAAAGGGGTTCATTCGACCTTCTTCTTCTCCAGCCGGCGCAGGCTTCTTTTTTGTAAAAAAGAAAGATGGTGGTCTGCGGCCGTGCATCGACTACAGAGGTTTGAACGACATTACCATCAAGAACCGTTATCCTTTACCCCTGATTACTGAGCTCTTTGACAGAGTTAGCGGAGCTACCATCTTTACAAAGCTGGACTTGCGAGGTGCATACAATCTCATCCGGATCCGTGAGGGTGACGAGTGGAAGACCGCCTTTAACACCCGTGACGGACATTATGAGTACCTCGTCATGCCCTTCGGATTGAGCAATGCTCCAGCTGTCTTCCAGCATTTTGTCAATGAGATCTTCAGAGACATTCTATACCGTCATGTCGTGGTCTATCTAGACGATATCCTCATTTTTGCCAACGATTTAGAGGAACATCGTTTTTGAGTTAAAGAGGTTCTGTCCCGTCTCCGTGTCAATCATCTCTATTGCAAATTCGAAAAATGCGTCTTTGAAGTCAAGTCCATTCCGTTTCTAGGGTACATTGTGTCCGGTTCCGGACTAGAGATGGATCCTGAGAAACTACAAGCAATCCAAAATTGGCCGGTACCCTTAACCCTCAAAGGGGTCCAGAGGTTCTTAGGGTTCGCCAACTATTACCGAAAGTTTATACAAGACTTTTCCACCATTGTGGCGCCTATTACTGCTTTCACTAAGAAGGGTGCTAACCCGTCCAAGTGGTCTGAAGAAGCCATGCAAGCATTTCATCTTTTAAAACAAAGGTTCATCTCTGCGCCTGTTCTGAAACAGCCTGACATCGACTCTCCTTTCATCTTAGAGGTGGATGCCTCCTCCGTTGGAGTAGGAGCGGTGTTATCTCAGAGGGCTAAAGATGGCCATTTACACCCTTGCAGTTTCTTCTCCCGGAAGTTCTCCCCAGCTGAGCGCAACTATGCCATTGGCGACCAGGAGTTGCTAGCCATCAAGCTCGCTCTAGAAGAGTGGAGGTATCTGTTGGAGGGAGCCTCTCATTCAATCACCATACTTACAGACCACAAGAACCTTTTATACCTGAAGGGCGCACAATGTCTCAACCCTCGTCAGGCCAGATGGGCACTTTTCTTTTCCAGGTTCGACTTTAAACTCCAGTTCTGTCCGGGCTCTCAGAATCGCAAGGCCGATGCCCTTTCCCGCTCATGGGAGCAAGAAAATGAGTCAGAGTCTTCAGACAAGCATCCTATTATAAATCCGTTGGCATTCTCCACGGTAGGGATGGACTCTACGCCCCCATCAGGGAAAAGTTTTGTGAAGCCGATGCTAAGGAAGAAGCTCATGCATTGGGCCCATGCTTCCCGTTTTGCCGGACATACAGGTATCCAAAAAACCCTGGAGTTTATCTCTAGGTCCTATTGGTGGCCAACTCTGAAAAAGGACGTCTTGGAGTTTATTGCATCTTGCCCAAAGTGTGCCCAACATAAAGTATCCCGCCAGTCGCCTGCGGGGCAACTGGTTCCACTATCCGTTCCCCGTCGACCATGGACCCACTTGTCGATGGATTTCATTACAGACTTACCCATGTGCAACAAGTTCAATACCATCTGGGTGGTAGTTGACCGGTTCACCAAGATGGCACACTTCATTCCTCTCACCGGTCTTCCGTCAGCTTCCAAGTTGGCTCAAGTATTCATACAAGAGATCTTCCGACTCCACGGTCTTCCTGAAGAAATTATCTCAGATCGAGGAGTTCAATTCACAGCCAAATTCTGGCGAAGTTTATGTCAAGTCCTCCAAGTCAAGCTAAAGTTTTCCACGGCTTACCATCCTCAGACCAATGGTCAAACCGAGAGGGTGAATCAGGACTTGGAGGCCTTCCTCCGCATCTATGTGTCCTCCTCTCAAGATGACTGGGTTCAATTACTTCCCTGGGCCGAGTTCTGTCATAACAACCAGTATCATTCTTCATCTGCTTCAACACCATTCTTCACTAACTTTGGATTCCACCCTAAAGTCCCTGAGTTCCAACCGCTTCCAGCAACTTCTGTTCCCGCAGTGGATATCACCTTGCATCAGTTTGCCAATATCTGGAAGAGCGTACGATCAGCTCTGCTCAAGGCATCGTTCAGGTACAAGAAGTTTGCGGATAAGAAGCGTCGAGCAGTTCCTGCTCTCAAGGTGGGTGATCGGGTATGGTTATCCACGAAGAATTTGAGGTTAAGAGTTCCCAGTATGAAGTTTGCACCTCGCTATATCGGTCCTTTCAAGATTGAACAAGTCATCAATCCTGTTGCTTACAGACTCCAGTTGCCTCCCTTCTTAAAAATACCCAGTCCATTCCATGTTTCCCTGTTGAAACCGCTGATCTTGAATCGGTTTCATTCCTCACTTCCTCCAACTCCGAAAGTCCAAACTCAACGAGGCGTTGAGTATGAAGTGGCCAAGATCCTGGACTCACGTCACCGTTACGGTCAACTACAATATCTTATTGACTGGAAGGGTTACGGTCCTGAGGAACGTTCATGGACCAATGCTTCTGATGTCCATGCTCCTGCCTTGGTCCGGAGATTCCATTCCAAGTTTCCTCAAAAGCCAAAGAAGTGTCCTGGGGCCACTCCTAAAGGGGGGGGTGCTGTCACGATCCGGGTATCTGGACGCCATTTCTTACCCATCAGATGCCTCCTAAGGCTGGCTCAGCGCTCCAGGACCGGATCCCATCTGTTATCCTGATGTGTACATTCCTGTATCCTCTCCTGTCACTCTGGGACGCTGTCACAGTAAACGCCATATTACACCTGGCATGGCGTCTCCCGCGGCCGCCGTCCCTGAACTTCTGCATGCAGAGTGTCTGAGTGGCGATTACGTCAGCCGCGGCCTCCGCTGTGTCCGCGTGGTTGGATGTGCATCTGTCAGCCTGGCGCCTCCTGTCTCCGGTGGCCGGCGCCGCCATTACTGTTTTCATTACCACATGGATTACAAACCAAACTTCCCTCCAAGTGTCTGCATGGGCGCAGCCATCTTGGATTCTGTCAGCTGATCATTTCCACCAATCTGTTCTCAGTATTGATAATCTGCATAATTGCCTAGCCAATCCCTTCCTTGCTGCAGGTATAAATACACTGTGCCTGAGCAAGGAAGGCGTCAGTGCTTTGGTTGTCAAACCTAGTTCCTGTTTGTCTCTCTCCTGTGATTGTCTTCCAGGTTCCAGCTCCTGTCTCAAGACTTCCACCATAGAGACCCGCACCAGCATTCCACCTGCGGTGTAGCCTGACTCTCCAATCCATTGTGGATTCATCTGTTTCCAGCTACAACATTACCTGCTTCCAGCTCAGCTTCCAGCAGAGTACAGCTTCCCTTAAAGGGCCGGTGTCCTTTCTACACTTTACCACTCTCCACCGGTATTATTATTTCTCCGCTCTCAAGTTCTACATTTCAGTTCATATTTCATCGCTCCCAAGTTCATTTATTATTTAACTGGTTCCAGCCAGTATCCACTCCGTGCTAACAACAGTCTGGTTCCAGCCAGTATCCACAGCAGCTGTTTTATCTTCAGCAACCCAGCTTTTCCTGGAACACCAGCTGGCACAATCCTGGGTTATCTCCATTGCTACAGTCGGGCCTGGTAAGGACTTTCCATCTAGAAGATCATAAGAACTATCTCACACTACCAGTGCCCTGTGGCTCCTGCCATCCTGTAGTACCCAGGAACTGTATTTATTCTTTGCTGACTTTTACGTTTTCTTTTACTGCTGCTGTGTTGCGGAGTTGTCATAAATAAACATCATTGACTTTTATCCAAGTTGTCGTGGTCACGCCTTCGGGCAGTTATTATTCATGTTACTTACATGTCGAGGGGTCTGATACAACCTCCCAGGTTCCGGTACATCTCAGCCCCTACAACTGAGGCTGCCTCCCGTCAGCTCAGGCCCTCAGTTGTGACAATTTCATCATTTTGAATAAGAAGCTGTAGCTGTGCAAGGGTTAAACAGCGTTGGTCAAAAGATTTGACACTTGAACCTCACACAGGGTGGTCACTTACATATCACCCACTTGCAGTTTGTCTTGACCAACAAGCATTTGGGCATGAAAATGGTGTTAAAGCGGGCACAGACACCAGATTTCATCATTTTGAATAAGAAGCTGTAGCTGTGCAAGGGTTAAACAGCGTTGATCAAAAGATTTGACACTTGAAACTCACACAGGGTGGTCACTTACATATCACCCACTTGCAGTTTGTCTTGACCAACAAGCATTTGGGCATGAAAATGGTGGTAAAGCGGGCACAGACACCAGATTTCATCATTTTGAATAAGAAGCTGTAGCTGTGCAAGGGTTAAACAGCGTTGGTCAAAAGATTTGACACTTGAACCTCACACAGGGTGGTCACTTACATATCACCCACTTGCAGTTTGTCTTGACCAACAAGCATTTGGGCATGAAAATGGTGGTAAAGCGGGCACAGACACCAGATTTCATCATTTTAAATAAGAAGCTGTAGCTGTGCAAGGGTTAAACAGCGTTGGTCAAAAGATTTTATACTTGAAACTCACACAGGGTGGTCACTTACATATCACCCACTTGCAGTTTGTCTTGACCAACAAGCATTTGGGCATGAAAATGGTGGTAAAGCGGGCACAGACACCAGATTTCATCATTTTGAATAAGAAGCTGTAGCTGTGCAAGGGTTAAACAGCGTTGGTCAAAAGATTTGACACTTGAACCTCACACAGGGTGGTCACTTACATATCACCCACTTGCAGTTTGTCTTGACCAACAAGCATTTGGGTATGAAAATGGTGGTAAAGCGGGCACAGACACCAGATTTCATCATTTTGAATAAGAAGCTGTAGCTGTGCAAAGGTTAAACAGCATTGGTCAAAAGATTTGACACTTGAACCTCACACAGGGTGGTCACTTACATATCACCCACTTGCAGTTTGTCTTGACCAACAAGCATTTGGGCATGAAAATGGTGGTAAAGCGGGCACAGACACCAGATTTCATCATTTTGAATAAGAAGCTGTAGCTGTGCAAGGGTTAAACAGCGTTGGTCAACAGATTTGACACTGGAAACCCACACAGGGTGGTCACTTGCATATCACCCACATGCAATTTGCCTTGACCAACAAGCATTTGGGCATGGAAATGGTGGTAAAGCGGGCACAGGCACCAGATTTCATCATTTTGAATAAGAAGCTGTAGTTCTGCAAGGGTTAAACAGCGTTGGTCAAAAGATTTGACACTTGAAACTCACACAGGGTGGTCACTTACATATCACCCACTTGCAGTTTGTCTTGACCAACAAGCATTTGGCATGAAAATGGTGGTCAAGCGGGCACAGACACCAGATTTCATCATTTTGAATAAAGCTGTAGCTGTGCAAGGGTTAAACAGCGTTGGTCAAAAGATTTGTCACTTGAACCTCACACAGGGTGGTCAATTACATATCACCCACTTGCAAGTTGCCTTGACCAACAAGCATTTGGGCATGAAAATGGTGGTAAATTTGCAAGTGGGTGATATGTAAGTAACCACCCTGTGTGAGTTTCAAGTGTCAAATCTTTTGACCAATGCTATTTAACCCTTGCACAGCTACAGCTTCTTATTCAAAATGATGAAATCTGGTGCCTGTGCCCGCTTTACCACCATTTTCATGCCCAAATGCTTGTTGGTCAAGGCAAATTGCAAGTGGGTGATATGTAAGTGACCACCCTGTGTGAGGTTCAAGTGTCAAATCTTTTGACCAATGCTGTTTAACCCTTGCACAGCTACAGCTTCTTATTCAAAATGATGAAATCTGGTGTCTGTGCCCGCTTTACCACCATTTTCATGCCCAAATGCTTGTTGGTCAAGACAAACTGCAAGTGGGTGATATGTAAGTGACCACCCTGTGTGAGGTTCAAGTGTCAAATCTTTTGACCAACGCTGTTTAACCCTTGCACAGCTACAGCTTCTTATTCAAAATGATGAAATCTGGTGTCTGTGCCCGCTTTACCACCATTTTCATGCCCAAATGCTTGTTGGTCAAGACAAACTGCAAGTGGGTGATATGTAAGTGACCACCCTGTGTGAGTTTCAAGTGTCAAATCTTTTGACCAACGCTGTTTAACCCTTGCACAGCTACAGCTTCTTATTCAAAATGATGAAATCTGGTGCCTGTGCCCGCTTTACCACCATTTTCATGCCCAAATGCTTGTTGGTCAAGGCAAATTGCAAGTGGGTGATATGTAAGTGACCACCCTGTGTGAGTTTCAAGTGTCAAATCTTTTGACCAACGCTGTTTAACCCTTGCACAGCTACAGCTTCTTATTCAAAATGATGAAATCTGGTGTCTGTGCCCGCCTTGCCACCATTTTCATGCCCAAATGCTTGTTGGTCAAGGCAAATTGCAAGTGGGTGATATGTAAGTGACCACCCTGTGTGAGGTTCAAGTGTCAAATCTTTTGACCAACGCTGTTTAACCCTTGCACAGCTACAGCTTCTTATTCAAAATGATGAAATCTGGTGTCTGTGCCCGCTTTACCACCATTTTCATGCCCAAATGCTTGTTGGTCAAGACAAACTGCAAGTGGGTGATATGTAAGTGACCACCCTGTGTGAGTTTCAAGTGTCAAATCTTTTGACCAACGCTGTTTAACCCTTGCGCAACTACAGCTTCTTATTCAAAATGATGAAACCTGGTGTCTGTACCCACTTTACCAACATTTCCATGCCCAAATGCTTGTTGGTCAAGGCAAATTGCAAGTGGGTGATATGTAAGTGACCACCCTGTGTGAGTTTCAAGGTTCAAATCTTTTGACCAACGCTGTTTAACCCTTGCACAGCTACAGCTTCTTATTCAAAATGATGAAATCTGGTGTCTGTGCCCGCTTTACCGCCATTTTCATGCCCAAATGCTTGTTGGTCAAGACAAACTGCAAGTGGGTGATATGTAAGTGACCACCCTGTGTGAGGTTCAAGTGTCAAATCTTTTGACCAACGCTGTTTAACCCTTGCACAGCTACAGCTTCTTATTCAAAATGATGAAATCTGGTGTCTGTGCCCGCTTTACCACCATTTTCATGCCCATATGCTTGTTGGTCAAGACAAACTGCAAGTGGGTGATATGTAAGTGACCACCCTGTGTGAGTTTCAAGTATCAAATCTTTTGACCAACGCTGTTTAACCCTTGCAGAACTACAGCTTCTTATTCAAAATGATGAAATCTGGTGCCTGTGCCCGCTTTACCACCATTTCCATGCCCAAATGCTTGTTGGTCAAGGCAAATTGCAAGTGGGTGATATGTAAGTGACCACCCTGTGTGAGGTTCAAGTGTCAAATCTTTTGACCAACGCTGTTTAACCCTTGCACAACTACAGCTTCTTATTCAAAATGATGAAATCTGGTGTCTGTGCCCGCCTTGCCACCATTTTCATGCCCAAATGCTTGTTGGTCAAGGCAAATTGCAAGTGGGTGATATGTAAGTGACCACCCTGTGTGAGGTTCAAGTGTCAAATCTTTTGACCAACGCTGTTTAACCCTTGCACAGCTACAGCTTCTTATTCAAAATGATGAAATCTGGTGTCTGTGCCCGCTTTACCACCATTTTCATGCCCAAATGCTTGTTGGTCAAGACAAACTGCAAGTGGGTGATATGTAAGTGACCACCCTGTGTGAGGTTCAAGTGTCAAATCTTTTGACCAACGCTGTTTAACCCTTGCACAGCTACAACTTCTTATTCGAAATTATGAAATCTGGTGTCTGTTCCCGCTTTACCACCATTTTCATGCCCAAATGCTTGTTGGTCAAGACAAACTGCAAGTGGGTGATATGTAAGTGACCACCCTGTGTGAGTTTCAAGTATCAAATCTTTTGACCAACGCTGTTTAACCCTTGCACAACTACAGCCTCTTATTCAAAATTATGAAATCTGGTGTCTGTGCCCGCTTTACCACCATTTTCATGCCCAAATGCTTGTTGGTCAAGACAAACTGCAAGTGGGTGATATGTAAGTGACCACCCTGTGTGAGGTTCAAGTGTCAAATCTTTTGACCAACGCTGTTTAACCCTTGCACAGCTACAGCTTCTTATTCAAAATGATGAAATCTGGTGTCTGTGCCCGCTTTACCACCATTTTCATGCCCAAATGCTTGTTGGTCAAGACAAACTGCAAGTGGGTGATATGTAAGTGACCACCCTGTGTGAGTTTCAAGTGTCAAATCTTTTGACCAACGCTGTTTAACCCTTGCAGAACTACAGCTTCTTATTCAAAATGATGAAATCTGGTGCCTGTGCCCGCTTTACCACCATTTCCATGCCCAAATGCTTGTTGGTCAAGGCAAATTGCATGTGGGTGATATGTAAGTGACCACCCTGTGTGAGGTTCAAGTGTCAAATCTTTTGACCAACGCTGTTTAACCCTTGCACAGCTACAGCTTCTTATTCAAAATGATGAAATCTGGTGTCTGTGCCCGCTTTACCACCATTTTCATGCCCAAATGCTTGTTGGTCAAGACAAACTGCAAGTGGGTGATATGTAAGTGACCACCCTGTGTGAGGTTCAAGTGTCAAATCTTTTGACCAACGCTGTTTAACCCTTGCACAGCTACAGCTTCTTATTCAAAATGATGAAATCTGGTGTCTGTGCCCGCTTTACCACCATTTTCATGCCCAAATGCTTGTTGGTCAAGACAAACTGCAAGTGGGTGATATGTAAGTGACCACCCTGTGTGAGTTTCAAGTGTCAAATCTTTTGACCAACGCTGTTTAACCCTTGCACAGCTACAGCTTCTTATTCAAAATGATGAAATCTGGTGCCTGTGCCCGCTTTACCACCATTTTCATGCCCAAATGCTTGTTGGTCAAGGCAAATTGCAAGTGGGTGATATGTAAGTGACCACCCTGTGTGAGTTTCAAGTGTCAAATCTTTTGACCAACGCTGTTTAACCCTTGCACAGCTACAGCTTCTTATTCAAAATGATGAAATCTGGTGTCTGTGCCCGCCTTGCCACCATTTTCATGCCCAAATGCTTGTTGGTCAAGGCAAATTGCAAGTGGGTGATATGTAAGTGACCATCCTGTGTGAGGTTCAAGTGTCAAATCTTTTGACCAACGCTGTTTAACCCTTGCACAGCTACAGCTTCTTATTCAAAATGATGAAATCTGGTGTCTGTGCCCGCTTTACCACCATTTTCATGCCCAAATGCTTGTTGGTCAAGACAAACTGCAAGTGGGTGATATGTAAGTGACCACCCTGTGTGAGTTTCAAGTGTCAAATCTTTTGACCAACGCTGTTTAACCCTTGCGCAACTACAGCTTCTTATTCAAAATGATGAAATCTGGTGTCTGTACCCACTTTACCAACATTTCCATGCCCAAATGCTTGTTGGTCAAGGCAAATTGCAAGTGGGTGATATGTAAGTGACCACCCTGTGTGAGTTTCAAGGTTCAAATCTTTTGACCAACGCTGTTTAACCCTTGCACAGCTACAGCTTCTTATTCAAAATGATGAAATCTGGTGTCTGTGCCCGCTTTACCGCCATTTTCATGCCCAAATGCTTGTTGGTCAAGACAAACTGCAAGTGGGTGATATGTAAGTGACCACCCTGTGTGAGGTTCAAGTGTCAAATCTTTTGACCAACGCTGTTTAACCCTTGCACAGCTACAGCTTCTTATTCAAAATGATGAAATCTGGTGTCTGTGCCCGCTTTACCACCATTTTCATGCCCATATGCTTGTTGGTCAAGACAAACTGCAAGTGGGTGATATGTAAGTGACCACCCTGTGTGAGTTTCAAGTATCAAATCTTTTGACCAACGCTGTTTAACCCTTGCAGAACTACAGCTTCTTATTCAAAATGATGAAATCTGGTGCCTGTGCCCGCTTTACCACCATTTCCATGCCCAAATGCTTGTTGGTCAAGGCAAATTGCAAGTGGGTGATATGTAAGTGACCACCCTGTGTGAGGTTCAAGTGTCAAATCTTTTGACCAACGCTGTTTAACCCTTGCACAGCTACAGCTTCTTATTCAAAATGATGAAATCTGGTGTCTGTGCCCGCTTTACCACCATTTTCATGCCCAAATGCTTGTTGGTCAAGACAAACTGCAAGTGGCTGATATGTAAGTGACCACCCTGTGTGAGTTTCAAGTGTCAAATCTTTTGACCAACGCTGTTTAACCCTTGCACAGCTACAGCTTCTTATTCAAAATGATGAAATCTGGTGCCTGTGCCAGCTTTACCACCATTTTCATGCCCAAATGCTTGTTGGTCAAGGCAAATTGCAAGTGGGTGATATGTAAGTGACCACCCTGTGTGAGTTTCAAGTGTCAAATCTTTTGACCAACGCTGTTTAACCCTTGCACAACTACAGCTTCTTATTCAAAATGATGAAATCTGGTGTCTGTGCCCGCCTTGCCACCATTTTCATGCCCAAATGCTTGTTGGTCAAGGCAAATTGCAAGTGGGTGATATGTAAGTGACCACCCTGTGTGAGGTTCAAGTGTCAAATCTTTTGACCAACGCTGTTTAACCCTTGCACAGCTACAGCTTCTTATTCAAAATGATGAAATCTGGTGTCTGTGCCCGCTTTACCACCATTTTCATGCCCAAATGCTTGTTGGTCAAGACAAACTGCAAGTGGGTGATATGTAAGTGACCACCCTGTGTGAGGTTCAAGTGTCAAATCTTTTGACCAACGCTGTTTAACCCTTGCACAGCTACAACTTCTTATTCGAAATTATGAAATCTGGTGTCTGTTCCCGCTTTACCACCATTTTCATGCCCAAGTGCTTGTTGGTCAAGACAAACTGCAAGTGGGTGATATGTAAGTGACCACCCTGTGTGAGTTTCAAGTATCAAATCTTTTGACCAACGCTGTTTAACCCTTGCACAACTACAGCCTCTTATTCAAAATTATGAAATCTGGTGTCTGTGCCCGCTTTACCACCTTTTTCATGCCCAAATGCTTGTTGGTCAAGACAAACTGCAAGTGGGTGATATGTAAGTGACCACCCTGTGTGAGGTTCAAGTGTCAAATCTTTTGACCAACGCTGTTTAACCCTTGCACAGCTACAGCTTCTTATTCAAAATGAAGAAATCTGGTGTCTGTGCCCGCTTTACCACCATTTTCATGCCCAAATGCTTGTTGGTCAAGACAAACTGCAAGTGGGTGATATGTAAGTGACCACCCTGTGTGAGTTTCAAGTGTCAAATCTTTTGACCAACGCTGTTTAACCCTTGCAGAACTACAGCTTCTTATTCAAAATGATGAAATCTGGTGCCTGTGCCCGCTTTACCACCATTTCCATGCCCAAATGCTTGTTGGTCAAGGCAAATTGCATGTGGGTGATATGTAAGTGACCACCCTGTGTGGGTTTCAAGTGTGAAATCTGTTGACCAACGCTGTTTAACCCTTGCACAGCTACAGCTTCTTATTCAAAATGATGAAATCTGGTGCCTGTGCCCGCTTTACCACCATTTTCATGCCCAAATGCTTGTTGGTCAAGACAAACTGCAAGTGGGTGATATGTAAGTGACCACCCTGTGTGAGTTTCAAGTGTCAAATCTTTTGACCAACGCTGTTTAACCCTTGCAGAACTACAGCTTCTTATTCAAAATGATGAAATCTGGTGTCTGTGCCCGCTTTACCACCATTTTCATGCCCAAATGCTTGTTGGTCAAGACAAACTGCAAGTGGGTGATATGTAAGTGACCACCCTGTGTGAGTTTCAAGTGTCAAATCTTTTGACCAACGCTGTTTAACCCTTGCGCAACTACAGCTTCTTATTCAAAATGATGAAATCTGGTGTCTGTACCCACTTTACCACCATTTTCATGCCCAAATGCTTGTTGGTCAAGACAAACTGCAAGTGGGTGATATGTAAGTGACCACCCTGTGTGAGTTTCAAGTATCAAATCTTTTGACCAACGCTGTTTAACCCTTGCAGAACTACAGCTTCTTATTCAAAATGATGAAATCTGGTGCCTGTGCCCGGTTTACCACCATTTCCATGCCCAAATGCTTGTTGGTCAAGGCAAATTGCAAGTGGGTGATATGTAAGTGACCACCCTGTGTGAGGTTCAAGTGTCAAATCTTTTGACCAACGCTGTTTAACCCTTGCACAGCTACAGCTTCTTATTCAAAATGATGAAATCTGGTGTCTGTGCCCGCTTTACCACCATTTTCATGCCCAAGTGCTTGTTGGTCAAGACAAACTGCAAGTGGCTGATATGTAAGTGACCACCCTGTGTGAGTTTCAAGTGTCAAATCTTTTGACCAACGCTGTTTAACCCTTGCACAGCTACAGCTTCTTATTCAAAATGATGAAATCTGGTGCCTGTGCCAGCTTTACCACCATTTTCATGCCCAAATGCTTGTTGGTCAAGGCAAATTGCAAGTGGGTGATATGTAAGTGACCACCCTGTGTGAGTTTCAAGTGTCAAATCTTTTGACCAACGCTGTTTAACCCTTGCACAACTACAGCTTCTTATTCAAAATGATGAAATCTGGTGTCTGTGCCCGCCTTGCCACCATTTTCATGCCCAAATGCTTGTTGGTCAAGGCAAATTGCAAGTGGGTGATATGTAAGTGACCACCCTGTGTGAGGTTCAAGTGTCAAATCTTTTGACCAACGCTGTTTAACCCTTGCACAGCTACAGCTTCTTATTCAAAATGATGAAATCTGGTGTCTGTGCCCGCTTTACCACCATTTTCATGCCCAAATGCTTGTTGGTCAAGACAAACTGCAAGTGGGTGATATGTAAGTGACCACCCTGTGTGAGGTTCAAGTGTCAAATCTTTTGACCAACGCTGTTTAACCCTTGCACAGCTACAACTTCTTATTCGAAATTATGAAATCTGGTGTCTGTTCCCGCTTTACCACCATTTTCATGCCCAAATGCTTGTTGGTCAAGACAAACTGCAAGTGGGTGATATGTAAGTGACCACCCTGTGTGAGTTTCAAGTATCAAATCTTTTGACCAACGCTGTTTAACCCTTGCACAACTACAGCCTCTTATTCAAAATTATGAAATCTGGTGTCTGTGCCCGCTTTACCACCATTTTCATGCCCAAATGCTTGTTGGTCAAGACAAACTGCAAGTGGGTGATATGTAAGTGACCACCCTGTGTGAGGTTCAAGTGTCAAATCTTTTGATCAACGCTGTTTAACCCTTGCACAGCTACAGCTTCTTATTCAAAATGATGAAATCTGGTGTCTGTGCCCGCTTTACCACCATTTTCATGCCCAAATGCTTGTTGGTCAAGACAAACTGCAAGTGGGTGATATGTAAGTGACCACCCTGTGTGAGTTTCAAGTGTCAAATCTTTTGACCAACGCTGTTTAACCCTTGCAGAACTACAGCTTCTTATTCAAAATGATGAAATCTGGTGCCTGTGCCCGCTTTACCACCATTTCCATGCCCAAATGCTTGTTGGTCAAGGCAAATTGCATGTGGGTGATATGTAAGTGACCACCCTGTGTGGGTTTCAAGTGTGAAATCTGTTGACCAACGCTGTTTAACCCTTGCACAGCTACAGCTTCTTATTCAAAATGATGAAATCTGGTGCCTGTGCCCGCTTTACCACCATTTTCATGCCCAAATGCTTGTTGGTCAAGACAAACTGCAAGTGGGTGATATGTAAGTGACCACCCTGTGTGAGTTTCAAGTGTCAAATCTTTTGACCAACGCTGTTTAACCCTTGCAGAACTACAGCTTCTTATTCAAAATGATGAAATCTGGTGTCTGTGCCCGCTTTACCACCATTTTCATGCCCAAATGCTTGTTGGTCAAGACAAACTGCAAGTGGGTGATATGTAAGTGACCACCCTGTGTGAGTTTCAAGTGTCAAATCTTTTGACCAACGCTGTTTAACCCTTGCGCAACTACAGCTTCTTATTCAAAATGATGAAATCTGGTGTCTGTACCCACTTTACCACCATTTTCATGCCCAAATGCTTGTTTGTCAAGGCAAATTGCATGTGGGTGATATGTAAGTGACCACCCTGTGTGAGGTTCAAGTGTCAAATCTTTTGACCAACGCTCTTTAACCCTTGCACAGCTACAGCTTCTTATTCAAAATGATGAAATCTGGTGTCTGTGCCCACTTTACCACCATTTTCATGCCCAAATGCTTGTTGGTCAAGACAAACTGCAAGTGGGTGATATGTAAGTGACCACCCTGTGTGAGGTTCAAGTGTCAAATCTTTTGACCAACGCTCTTTAACCCTTGCACAGCTACAGCTTCTTATTCAAAATGATGAAATCTGGTGTCTGTGCCCACTTTACCACCATTTTCATGCCCAAATGCTTGTTGGTCAAGACAAACTGCAAGTGGGTGATATGTAAGTGACCACCCTGTGTGAGGTTCAAGTGTCAAATCTTTTGACCAACGCTGTTTAACCCTTACACAGCTACAGCTTCTTATTCAAAATGATGAAATCTGGTGTCTGTGCCCGCTTTACCACCATTTTCATGCCCAAATGCTTGTTGGTCAAGACAAACTGCAAGTGGGTGATATGTAAGTGACCACCCTGTGTGAGTTTCAAGTATCAAATCTTTTGACCAACGCTCTTTAACCCTTGCACAGCTACAGCTTCTTATTCAAAATGATGAAATCTGGTGTCTGTGCCCGCTTTACCACCATTTTCATGCCCAAATGCTTGTTGGTCAAGACAAACTGCAAGTGGGTGATATGTAAGTGACCACCCTGTGTGAGTTTCAAGTATCAAATCTTTTGACCAACGCTCTTTAACCCTTGCACAGCTACAGCTTCTTATTCAAAATGATGAAATCTGGTGTCTGTGCCCGCTTTACCACCATTTTCATGCCCAAATGCTTGTTGGTCAAGACAAACTGCAAGTGGGTGATATGTAAGTGACCACCCCGTGTGAGGTTCAAGTGTCAAATCTTTTGACCAACGCTGTTTAACCCTTACACAGCTACAGCTTCTTATTCAAAATGATGAAATCTGGTGTCTGTGCCCGCTTTACCACCATTTTCATGCCCAAATGCTTGTTGGTCAAGACAAACTGCAAGTGGGTGATATGTAAGTGACCACCCTGTGTGAGGTTCAAGTGTCAAATCTTTTGACCAGCGCTGTTTAACCCTTGCACAGCTACAGCTTCTTATTCAAAATGATGAAATCTGGTGTCTGTGCCCTCTTTACCACCATTTTCATGCCCAAATGCTTGTTGGTCAAGACAAACTGCAAGTGGGTGATATGTAAGTGACCACCCTGTGTGAGTTTCAAGTATCAAATCTTTTGACCAACGCTGTTTAACCCTTGCACAACTACAGCTTCTTATTCAAAATGATGAAATCTGGTGTCTGTGCCCGCTTTACCACCATTTTCATGCCCAAATGCTTGTTGGTCAAGACAAACTTCAAGTGGGTGATATGTAAGTGACCACCCTGTGTGAGTTTCAAGTATCAAATCTTTTGACCAACGCTCTTTAACCCTTGCACAGCTACAGCTTCTTATTCAAAATGATGAAATCTGGTGTCTGTGCCCGCTTTACCACCATTTTCATGCCCAAATGCTTGTTGGTCAAGACAAACTGCAAGTGGGTGATATGTAAGTGACCACCCTGTGTGAGGTTCAAGTGTCAAATCTTTTGACCAACGCTGTTTAACCCTTGCACAGCTACAGCTTCTTATTCAAAATAATGAAATCTGGTGTCTGTGCCCGCTTTACCACCATTTTCATGCCCAAATGCTTGTTGGTCAAGACAAACTGCAAGTGGGTGATATGTAAGTGACCACCCTGTGTGAGGTTCAAGTGTCAAATCTTTTGACCAACGCTGTTTAACCCTTGCACAGCTACAGCTTCTTATTCAAAATGATGAAATCTGGTGTCTGTGCCCGCTTTACCACCATTTTCATGCCCAAATCATTTTTGTTTAATGCAAAATGTCATGTAAATTGGTGTAAGGGACACTATTTGAAGTTTATGCAATGTTAACTTAGTGATCTATCCTTATTTAATTTATTTTAATATAATAATTTCTGAATAAGAAGCTGGAGCCGAATAAGAAGCTGGAGCCGAATAAGAAGCTAACTTCAGCCTCGTGAGGGGATAAGGAGAAGTATCCTCCGGATCCCTTCATGAACAAATCCCTGATAGAGTAACCCATTGTCTACTATCCTCTTTTACAATTTGTAGACTGTTTTTACGTTAGACACCTGGTTTATTAGTGAAATGTAATTATAGTTAGTATATTAATTATATTAAAAACAACCACACAGACTGTGATGCTAAACTAAAAAAAGTTTAATGTACAAACAAGTTTATGTTTTAATTAGAATGATATACTAGCTTTATAGGTCAAATTTGATTATACTGAACACATTGTTTACAGTAAAGAATTGGAGCCACAACTACAGAGCTATTTACAGTACAGTATAGGAGTGCCATTTTCAAGGTAGATTTAGTGTCACAATTATTTATAATACAACATATTTAAAGAATTTGAACCACGCCTAATATGGTGAATGAAAGCTGGGTAAAGTAAAACAACCATCAGCATTAATTTACAATTCAGTATATATAATATGGCTACATTCTGTCCAGGTCGACAATTCCAGGTGCCAACAATTATTATATGGACATTTTAACCACGTTGATATCATAAATGTCCACAGTCTGGTGTGACATAGTGTTCAATATGACTGCATGTGTGCCAGATGTTTTAGAATATATTAGTGCGACCCCCCGAACTTCACCTATTTTACACGGTTCCGAGGCAGCCTCGGATCTTCCCGCCTTGCTCGGTTAACCCGAACACTCCCGAACGTCATCATCCCGCTGTCGGATTCTCGCGAGATTCGTATTCTATATAAAAAGCCGCGCATCGCCGCCATTTTCACTCGTGCATTGGAGATTGAACGGAGAGGACGTGGCTGCGTTCTCTCCCAGAAAAGCTCCGTAATCTGTGCTCAGTGTGCTGCAAATATCTGTGCTCAGTGTGCTGCAAATATCTGTGCTCAGTGTGCTACATTGTGCTCTGTGTCAAGTATACTATCTCTGTGCTGCATTATTGTGAGCAGTATATAGTAGGACAGTGCAGCATTTTCGTGACCAGCAGTATACATATATAGTACAGTACAGTAGGCCATTGCTGTATCTTGCAGCTCTGTGTCAAGTATACTATCTCTGTGCTGCATTATTGTGAGTAGTATATAGTAGGACAGTGCAGCATTTTGGTGACCAGCATTATACATATATAGTACAGTACAGTAGGCCATTGCTGTATCTTGCAGCTCTGTGTCAAGTATACTATCTCTGTGCTGCATTATTGTGAGCAGTATATAGTAGGACAGTGCAGCATTTTGGTGACCAGCAGTATACATATATAGTACAGTACAGTAGGCCATTGCTGTATCTTGCAGCTCTGTGTCAAGTATACTATCTCTGTGCTGCATTATTGTGAGCAGTATATAGTAGGACAGTGCAGCATTTTGGTGACCAGCAGTATACATGTAGTACAGTACAGTAGGCCATTGCTGTATCTTGCAGCTCTGTGTCACTTCTAGTATCCTGATCAGTGCTCAATATCTGCTGCATTGTTGTGACCAGTATGTATACTGTACTGTGCGACGTGTGTTATACACCTGGTGATTTTATACATCCTGTAATCTGTGCTAAGCGATGTGTGAGATACACCTTGGGATTAAACACCCTGTATACTGTACTGTGCAACGTTTGTGATACACCTGGTGATTATACACCCTGTATACTGTACTGAGCGATGTGTGAGATACACCTTGGGATTATACACCCTATATACTGTACTATGAGATGTGTGTTATACACCTGGTGATCATACATCCTGTAATCTGTACTGAGCGATGTGTGAGATACACCTGGGGATTATACACCCTATATACTGTACTGTGTGATGTGTGAGATACACCTTGGGATTAAACACCCTGTATACTGTACTGTGCAACGTTTGTGATACACCTGGTGATTATACACCCTGTATACTGTACTGAGCGATGTGTGAGATACACCTTGGGATTATACACCCTATATACTGTACTATGAGATGTGTGTTATACACCTGGTGATCATACATCCTGTAATCTGTACTGAGCGATGTGTGAGATACACCTGGGGATTATACACCCTATATACTGTACTGTGTGATGTGTGAGATACACCTGGGGATTATACACCCTGTATACTGTACTGTGCAACGTTTGTGATACACCTGGTGATTATACACCCTGTATACTGTACTGAGCGATGTGTGAGATGCACTTTGGGATTATACACCCTATATACTGTACTGTGCAATGTGTGTTATACACCTGGTGATTATACATCCTGTAATCTGTGCTGTGCGATGTGTGAGATACACCTGGGGATTATATACCCTGTTTTCTGTACTGTGCAACATTTGTGATACACCTGGTGATTATACACCCTGTATACTGTACTGTGCAATGTTTGTGATACACCTGGTGATTATACACCCTGTATACTGTACTGAGCGATGTGTGAGATACACTTTGGGATTATACACCCTATATACTGTACTGTGCAATGTGTGTTATACACCTGGTGTTTATACATCCTGTAATCTGTACTGAGCGATGTGTGAGATACACCTGAGTATTATACACCCTATATACTGTACTGTGTGATGTGTGAGATACACCTGAGGATTATACACCCTGTATACTGTATTGTGCAATGTTTGTGATACACCTGGTGATTATACACCCTGTATACTGTGCTGAGCGATGTGTGAGATACATGTTGGGATTATACACCTTATATACTGTACTGTGCGATGTGTGTTATACACCTGGTGATTATACATCCTGTAATCTGTACTGAGCGATGTGTGAGATACACCTGGGGATTATACACCCTATATACTGTACTGTGTGATGTGTGAGATACACCTGGGGATTATACACCCTGTATACTGTACTGTGAAACGTTTGTGATACACCTGGTGATTATACACCCTGTATACTGTACTGAGCGATGTGTGAGATACACTTTGGAATTATACACCCTATATACTGTACTGTGCAATGTGTGTTATACACCTGGTGATTATACATCCTGTAATCTGTACTGTGCGATGTGTGAGATACACCTGGGGATTATACACCCTATATACTGTACTGTGTGATGTGTGAGATACACCTGGGGATTATATACCCTGTTTTCTGTACTGTGCAACATTTGTGATACACCTGGTGATTGATTATACACCCTGTATACTGTACTGTGCAATGTTTGTGATACACCTGGTGATTATACACCCTGTATACTGTACTGAGCAATGTGTGAGATACAACTTGGGATTATACACTTTATATACTGTACTGTGCGATGTATGTTATACACCTGGTGATTATACATCCTGTAATCTGTACTGAGCGATGTGTGAGATACACCTGGGCAGGGCCGGATTAAGCCCTTGGGGGGCCCAGGGCACACAAGACAGGGGGCCCACCCACCAGCAACCACCCCCCGCAGGGGGGAAAGCAGGATTCGGAAGGGGGGTTTCCTTTGAAGCACACAAGTGTGTGTGTGTGTGTGTGTGTGTGTGTGTGTGTGTGTGTGTGTGTGTGTATACACACACACACACACACACACACACACACACACATTACATAGAACTCATGCACCCCCATACACACAAATACATATACACATACATATACACGAATAGAACATATACACATATATACAGTATACACAGATAGAACACATACACACATAGATCACAAACTGTGCGTACACGTACACTTACATTAAAGCCTGCCCTGAGAAAAAGGATGAGGATGCTGCAGCCAGGACATATTGCTGGGAGCCAGGGGCACAGTTCACCATTAGGCCCCGCCCCCACGACAATAATGCCGTGATTCGCGGGTCGGCGGGGAGGGGGCGGAGCCAATATGACATGATTCTATAACAATTATCTTATATTACCTCCGTCTCCTCTGCTCCGACCCCCGAATCGCAGCATACCCCCGCACAAAGACCCCACGCTGCAGTGGGGAGAAGACTACCGGCTGCAAGGGAGGGAGGTTTCCGCGCTGCCAGCGGGTGTGTTATGTCCCGCTCGCGGCTGTGCGTGTGGCTCCCTCCCCCTCCTAATGGGCAGCTCGGATCAGGGATTGATACAGGCAGCAATCTCCAGCCTCCACTGCAGCCAGGAGAGCTGCTGCTGGTGGTGGAGGCTGGAGAGGGGACAGCAGCACCAGAGCGGGGCAGCGCAGCTTTGGCTGGGGGCCCCTTATGACAGGGGGGCCCGGGGTACTGACCCCCTGGGCCCCCCCCCCTTATTCCGGCTCTGCACCTGGGGATTATACACCCTATATACTGTACTGTGTGATGTGTGAGATACACCTGGGGATTATACACCCTATTTTATTATTATTATTATCCTTTATTTATATGGCGGCACAAGGGTTCCGCAGCACCCAATTACAGAGTACATAAATAATCAAACAGGAAAATAGCAATTTATAGTTGATGACAGTATAGGACAAGTACAGGGTAAATAAACATAGTTACATCAGCAGATGACACTGGAATAAGTATCAAGTGGCAGAAGACTGCTGGATGTGGTACAGTTGAAGATTATTAAAGTAAGACAAAGGATAAACACATGAGGGAAGAGGGCCCTGCTCGTGAGAGTTTACAATCTAAAGGGGAGGGGTAGACAGACATGGGTGACATAGATGGGGTACATAGAGAACGTGGAACAGAGGGTTAGGATGAGATTTGGCTGGGTTTGGTGAAGAAGTGGACCCCTAGAAGGCACAAGTCAATACTTAACATTGCAACATTTTACTGGGCTATGCAGGAGAAAATTAAAAATAGGGGGGGGGGGGGGGGGGGGAAGAATTGATAACTTCTACCGCTTTTAAAAAGGTTAATGGAAGCTGAAATAATGGACAACTACCTCATGGAAGCCAGATACAGTATACCAAACAGTACTTAGCAGAGTTAGGAATGAGTGCTTATGAAATACAGTAACATTTTGTCATAATATTTCAGAAACTGCATGGCTGGTCTCTTGCACTCTTTTGCTCTAATACACCACCTGCTTTAGGATTTATATTCAAAAACATTATGTCTCCATAATCCCAAAAACGTCAGTCTTCTTGGAAAGTGGTTTGTTCCTTTGTAAGCAGTGCCGTTCCTTGCGGCGGGCGAGCCGTGCAACTGCACGGGGCGCCCGCCGCGGCACTTCTTGAACACTTTAAAATCCCCCCTCCTTCCTCCTCCCGAGTACCCAGCTCGGGGATCAGAGTTTTGTGGAATGACGCGGTGCGTCGTGATGTCACGACGCAATCGTGTCATTCCACAAAGCTCCACCCCCCAAGTTGGGTACTCAATAGGAGGGGGAGCCAAGCCGGCCGGCGCCGCGAAGAGGAGGGAGAGGCGGCGAAGAGCGGGAAGAACCGCTTCAACTGTAAGTCAGCCTCTCCCTCTCTCTCCCCCTCCTCTGCCACCTGCCATCATGTATAAAAAGGGGACACTCTCCTGCCATAATGTGTTAAATGGGGACACCTGCCTGCCATACTGTGTAACATGGGGACACCTGCCTGCCGTACGGTGTAAAATGGGGACACCTACTTGCCATACTGTGTAAAATGGGGACACCTACCTGCCGTACTGTGTAAAATGGAGACACTCGCCTGCCATAATGTGTAAAATGGGGACACCTACCTGCCGTATTGTGTAAAATGGGGACACTTGCCTGCCGTATTGTGTAAAATATGGTCACTTGCCTGCCATACTGTGTAAAATGGGGACACCTACCTGCCGTATTGTGTAAAATGGCGAAACTTGCCTGCCGTATTGTGTAAAATATTGACACTTGCCTGCCGTACTGTGTAAAATGGGGACACTTGCCTGCCGTACTGTGTAAAATGGGGACACTTGCCTGCCGCACTGTGTAAAATGGGGACACGTGCCTGCCGCACTGTGTAAAATGGGGACACTTGCCTCCCGTACTGTGTAAAATGGGGACACTTGCCTGCCGCACTGTGTAAAATGGGGACTCTTGCCTGCCGTGCTGTGTAAAATGGGGACACTTGCCTGCCGTGCTGTGTAAAATGGGGACACGTGCCTGCCGTACTGTGTAAAATGGGGACTCTTGCCTGCCGTACTGTGTAAAATGGGGACACTTGCCTGTCACACTGTGTAAAATGGGGACACGTGTCTGCCGTATTGTGTAAAATGGGGACACGTGCCTGCCGTAATGTGGAAAATGGGGACTCTTGCCCGCCGTATTGTGGAAAATGGGGACTCTTGCCTGCCGTAACGTGTAAAATGGGGATTTAACGTATCAAGGGCATTGCGGTGTATGGCATAATATATATATTTATTTTTTTCCTGTGCTCGCCGTGATCTGTCGGTGCAAGGTGAAAAACTGGGGTGTAAGGTAGTCGATTCAGACGAGGTCACGCCCATTTTACAGAGACCGCGCCCATTTTATTGAGGCCACGCCCCCTTTGTCGGGAGTGCTCGAGCCTTCGGCGCACACATACCTTTTACTTTTCATATCTATGGGGGGGGGGCACATTTTTTTGTTATGCCAATGGGGGGGGGTGCATTTTTAAATCTCACACTGGGAGCCCTGTTTGTAAGGGAAAGAGAACAAATGTTCTCAAACAACGGTTTCTCAATTTCTTTTTCCTCTGGTAAGGGATTGTGGATTCGCAGAAATATCTGAGCATTTCTGTAGTCAGAAAGCAGCGACTTTCTACAAATGTTTACGAATAATTCCAGTGATTTGTCATTTTCTTCCAGTGATTTGGACCAATAATACCATTGATAAGAAAGAATGAATAATTCCTGTGATTTTGTCATTTTCTTCCAGTGATTTGCACCACTAATACCATTGATTAGAACAAATAATTCCTGTGATTTTGTTATTTTCTTCCAGTGATTTGGACCAATTATACCATTGATTAGAACAAATAATTCCTGTGATATTGAGGTGTTTGTGTCGCTTAGCTTAGCCGTCCAGTGACCACAGTGCACCTCTTTTTCTCTTTTCTTTGCATCATGTGCTGTTTGGGGCCAATTTTTTTAAGTGCCATCCTGTCTGACACTGCAGTGCCACTCCTAGATGGGCCAGGTGTTTGTGCCGCCCTCTTGGGTCGCTTTGCTTAGTCATCCAGCGACCTCGGTGCAAATTTTAGGACTAAAAATAGTAGTGTGAGGTGTTCAGAATAGACTGGAAATGAGTGGAAATTGTGGTTATTGAGGTTAATAATACTATAGGATCAAAATTACCCCCAAATTCTATGATTTAAACTGTTTTTGAGGGTTTTTTGAAAAAATACACCCAAATCCAAAACACACCCGAATCCGACAAAAAATTTTCAGGGAGGTTTTGCCAAAACGAATCCGAATCCAAAACACGGCCGCGGAACCGAATCCAAAACCAAAACACAAAACCCGAAAAATTTCCGGTGCACATCTCTAGTATGAATGCATATACATACAAGCGTACATATGGGATAGATTCAGTGGCGTAACTACCAAGGGTGTAGGGCCTGCAACTGCCCCTGCACCCTGCCAATGGGTATCCCCGAGGCCCGCCGCTCCCCCTCACCCCCGGGTGCAGGGAAGAACATTCGTGGGGGATGCAGCTGGTTCCACACAACGGCAAACATCGCCTAAGTCTGTGCAATCTGCTCTGCCCCGCCCCCTACGTGGCCGTCAGCATGGAGTGCAGTAAGTAAGGGGGCGGGACCTAATGTTGTGCAATGCCTACTCCTATCAGAGGCCTGTGAAGTGTGCAGTCATTAGGTAATGTCTCTCCTGCTCACTTCCCCTTCCCTCTCTCTCACTCCTGCTCACTCCCACTCCCTCTCTCTCCCACTCTCTCTCTCCTGCTCACTCCCCCTCCCTCTCCCCCTCACTCCCTCTCTCTCCTGCTCACTCCCCCTCTCTCTCCCTATCTCTCTCCTGCTCACTCCCACTCTTTCCCCCCCTCTCTCTCTCCTCTGCTCACCCCGTCCCCTCTCTCTCCTCCTCTCTCTCTCCTGCTCAATCCCCCTCCCTCTTCCCCTTCTCCTCACTCCTTCTCACTCTCTCGCTCCCTGACACTGTCTCTCTCTCTCTCCCTCTCTCTCTGACACTGTCTCTCTGTCACTGTCTCTCTCTCCCTGACGCTGCCTCTCTTTCTGTCACTTACTCTCTCTCTCTCCGACACACACTCTCTCTATGCCTGACACCTCCTCTCTCTCCCTCTATCGCCATGACACTCTCTCTATCTCTTGTTCCCCTCTCTTTCTCTCCCTCCCTAATGCTCTGTCTCTCTCTCCCACTCACTCCCTCTCTCTCTCTGACACTCTTTCTCAATCTCTCGCCCCCTGACACTCTTTGCATCTCTCTCTACTTGACACTCTCTCTCTCTCCCTCTCTCCTCCTGATACTGTATTTCTCTTTCTTGCGCACACTATTTCTCTCCCTCTCTCTCTCTAACACTGTCTTTCTCCCTCACTCTCCCTGACACTGTAATTTCATTTCTCTCTCTGACACTGTTTCTCAGTCTCTCTCTCTCTGACACTGTTTCTGTCTCCCTGACACTTTCTCTCCCTGACTCTCTCTCTCTCTCTCATTCTCTCTCTCTCCTGACACCCTTTATATCTACCTCTCTGTCTCTCACTGATGCTCTCACTCTCTCATTCCCCTCTCTTTCGCTTTCCTTCCCTCCCTGACACACTTTCTTTCGCTCTCCCACTTGCTCCCCTCCCTCTCTCTCTTACTCCTCCCACCTCTCTCTCACACCCTCTCTCTCTGATGTCCTGTCACTCTCCTCTCATGCCTTTCTTTATCTTTCTCCCTGACAACCTCTCTCTCCCTTTCTCCTATGTCTTGCTCTCATTCTCTCTTCTTCCATGAAACCAGATTTTGCTACAGGGCCCACACAGTTCTAATTACTCTCCTGGATGGATTCTTTGAATGTACAGTAGCTATTTTGCAACAGTTCTGGCAAATGCATATATTAGGACCAAACTGGAGCACTTGTAGGGTAGTGACCATTCTAGGAAGGGTAAGAACAATAACAAGAGATTTGATTACATTTAATAATGACCTTGTTTGTGTTGTGATACTGTATGGGCTAAATGTAATAGGTTGGTTTTGCCGTGTAAAGGATTGCCGCTTTAAAAATGTTAAAGTCCCGCACTTCCTGCTTCTCACAGGCTAGTACATTTAACCCCATATATCAGAAATATTAGACATTAATAGAAAGACATCTCACAGATTTGAGTGAAATGAAAAGGCTTTATGAATTTTTATATATATATATATATATATATAAAGATTGCAGTGTGTATGTACACAATACTTTATATTACCTATTTTAAACGTCTACAATTTAGGACACCTTTTTAAAGCCCCCGAGACAAAGCAATTTAGTAGTATCGATTAGCTATATCTATTAGCTACAGTAAGCGGTGCTAAATATATCCAGCTCACCACAGACCAGGTATAGTTGGGTCAGGCTTGCTTTTACAGATTTCCCTCTGAAAGCCTCAGATCTATGACATTTTCAGAAGAAGAGAAAGCAATCTTCACGTGACATTTAGCACACCTGCAAATTACACTGATCCAGCACAAGCTTACTAAAAGAATTACGTGACTCCTGCTTTAACAAACTATTTATTGCTCCTCATGGTAAATTACTGTTCCAAACCCTTCCCTCAGGAAGCCACAGGTGGGTGATGGACAGTAATCCAATATTGCAGATACTTGTCTTTGAGCAAGATTTATCTTCCTTAAGTGGGTTAAGGCATTACCTATCCCATTCATAGAGCTCCATTAACACATCTGTGATCTGATAAGATGGATTTTCATTATTTACCAACAGCACACATGAGTGGGCAAGACATATCCCTGCTTACCTCAAAAATATATATACCTTTCAAATGACGATCTAAGTCTTTTACTTACACAAGTTTAGGTTTTTAAGCATTGAGTAATGCATAAATACAGTAAGTGATTTTAGTTAACTAATAGTGTTAGGTAACTGCTGCAAAAACTGAAATTATGGGTCTGATTCTGCATCTCATGCAGTGTCGATGCCGCATGTAACAGGGACGGAACTGCTGGAGGCAATGGAGTCAGTTGCCGTTGGGCTCCAGAGGCAGATCTAACTAAAATTCCTTCAAAGGGAGATTTTGTTGCGCCAACCCCCATCTCACCTTGGAGGCAGAAGTCTTACTATTTTCTTACTAGCGGCCTGAGTTGTGCAACAAACCCGATGGTGGGTGGACTGCGCATGCAGAGCACCTGTACTGCACATGTGCAGAATGGGTCCTGCAAGACTGCTTGCAGTGCCTGCTAAGTTGCAGCATGATTGACATGCTGAAACCATTTGGGGGTGGGGCAGAGCAACAACGAGGACCATTAAAGGTGGGGGGTGGGGGGGTCTGAGGCCAGGATCTGCATCTTCCAATGCAGATTTTCTGGCCCTAGCAAAGGGTTTCTGGCAGCCATTCGGAGTAAGCTTAGGCTTACTTAAATGGCCAATGGCTGCCTGATTGTGATCTGATGCTTTGTCTTCAGACTCAGCAGCGGATCACAGAGGCCACAGGTGGCTTCACACAAGAGGCATCCTGTGGCTTTTACATATTGTCGCACAGCAGCTGCGTCTAAGGACACAAACAGTATCCACCTCTGAATCACCCCTTAGGTTCATGTGCTTGCTTAGCAACTGCTAATACTTTACACATTACTGTTACAAACACCTCACAAAAGAGGAAGGGTGTCGATCTTGCCCACTGTCTACCTTTTACCTGTCAAGATTTTGATCTTGTCCACCGGGCCCCCTTCTGTCTTGCCAATGCAGGTCAGTAAACAATGGCACTGTGCCAAATATAATGTGCATGCGCAGGTCTCCAGGAACATGGTGCCTCAGCCTTGTTCCCTATGACAATTCCACTGTGCATGTGCAAATTGCTGGGGAAATGGCTGCTGCTTCATTTCCCAAATGTTTCCCTGCTACGGGTCTCTGTAGAGGTATTAAACATGGGTCCAGGGTGTCAATCCTGCACCCATTATAGGTATGCCACTTCTCTTGATTATAAGGATACCCTGTTCTTATTGTTAGCTTCTGTTCATACGCCTGGTTGATTTCTCATGATGTTCATGATGCCGGGTTGCCATCTCTGTGAAAAACTTCTGCTAAACGGAGGTGTCCCGACAATAAATCGGTGTCACTTTTGCTGACATTGGTTAGTTTACTTATGACGATTCACTCCTGTTGAAGTATGACACTATGCCAGTGGTTCTCAAACTGTGTGCCGTGGCACCCTGGGGTGCCTCGGGACACTTGCAGGGGTGCCTTGGATAAGTGGCCCAGGGCCAATTCAAATTATTTATGGTCAATGTAATAAGCAAAACTAATACTGGTGGCTGTCAATCATCAAATATGGGGACAAACAGAAGCAAAGCTTTGCCCAAATGTAGTACGCCTTAAAAAGTTATGAAGTGGAGACGATAAAGAGTGATAAATGACCAGCCAATCAACTTCCTAAGGCTGAGTACACACTTGCCGATGTGCACCTGATATATCGTCCGAACCAGTGGATCGGACGATATATCTCACATCGGCGAGTGTGTATACCAGAGATGTGCACCGGACATTTTTCGGGTTTGGTGTTTTGGTTTTGGATTCAGTTCCGCGGCCGTGTTTTGGATTCGGACGCGTTTTGGCAAAACCTCCCTGAAATTTTTTTGTCGGATTCGGGTGTGTTTTGGATTCGGGTGTTTTTTTTCAAAAAACCCTCAAAAACCTCTTAAATCATAGAATTTGGGGAGTAATTTTGATCCCAATGTATTATTAACCTCAATAACCATAATTTCCACTCATTTCCAGTCTATTCTGAAAACCTCACACCTCACAATATTATTTTTAGTCCTAAAATTTGCACCGAGGTCGCTGGATGACTAAGCTAAGCGACCAAAGTGGGCGGCACAAACACCTGGCCCATCTAGGAGTGGCACTGCAGTGTCAGACAGGATGGCACTTAAAAAAATTGGCCCCAAACATCACATGATGCAAAGATAAATTAAAGAAAAAAGAGGTGCAAGATGGAATTGTCCTTGGGCCCTCCCACCCACCCTTATGTTGTATAAACAGGACATGCACACTTTAACAAAGCCATCATTTCAGTGACAGGGTCTGCCATACGACTGTGGCTGAAATGACTGGTTGGTTTGGGCCCCCACCAAAAAAGAAGCAATCAATCTCTCCTTGCACAAACTGGCTCTACAGAGGCAAGATGTCCACCTCCTCCTCATCGTCCGATTCCTCACCCCTTTCACTGTGTACATCCCCCTCCTCACAGATTATTAATTCGTCCCCACTGGAATCCACCATCTCAGGTCCCTGTGTACATTCTGGAGGCAATTGATGGTTAATGTCTCCACGGAGGAATTGATTACTATTCATTTTGATGAACATCATCTTCTCCACATTTTCTGGAAGTAACCTCGTACGCCGATTGCTGACAAGGTGAGCGGCTGCACTAAACACTCTTTCGGAGTACACACTGGAGGGGGGGGCAACTTAGGTAAAATAAAGCCAGTTTGTGCAAGGGCCTCCAAATTGCCTCTTTTTCCTGCCAGTATACGTACGGACTGTCTGACGTGCCTACTTGGATGCGGTCACTCATATAATCCTCCACCATTCTTTCAATGGTGACAGAATCATATGCAGTGACAGTAGACGACATGTCAGTAATCGTTGGCAGGTCCTTCAGTCCGGACCAGATGTCAGCATTCGCTTCAGACTGCCTTGCATCACCGCCAGCGGGTGGGCTCGGAATTCTTAGCCTTTTCCTCGCAGCCCCAGTTGCGGGAGAATGTGAAGGAGGAGCTGTTGGCGGGTCACGTTCCGCTTGACTTGACAATTTTCTCACCAGCAGGTCTTTGAACCTCTGCAGACTTGTGTCTGCCGGAAAGAGAGATACAATGTAGGCTTTAAACCTAGGATCGAGCACGGTGGGCAAAATGTAGTGCTCTGATTTCAACAGATTGACCACCCGTGAATCCTGGTGAAGTGAATTAAGGGCTCCATCCACAAGTCTCACATGCCTAGCGGAATCGCTCTGTTTTAGCTCCTCCTTCAATCTCTCCAGCTTCTTCTGCAAAAGCCTGATGAGGGGAATGACCTGACTCAGGCTGGCAGTGTCTGAACTGACTTCACGTGTGGCAAGTTCAAAGGGTTGCAGAACCTTGCACAACGTTGAAATCATTCTCCACCGCGCTTGAGACAGGTGCATTCCCCCTCCTTTGCCTATATCGTAGGTAGATGTATAGGCTTGAATGGCCTTTTGCTGCTCCTCCATCCTCTGAAGCATATAGAGGGTTGAATTCCACCTCGTTACCACCTCTTGTTTCAGCTGATGGCGGGGCAGGTTCAGGAGTGTTTGCTGGTGCTCCAGTCTTCGGCACGCGGTGGCTGAATGCCGAAAGTGGCCCGCAATTCTTCGGGCCACCGACAGCATCTCTTGCACGCCCCTGTAGTTTTTTAAATAATTCTGCACCATCAAATTCAATGTATGTGCAAAACATGGGACGTGCTGGAATTTGCCCACATGTAATGCCCGCACAATGTTGGTGGCATTGTCCATTGTCACAAATCCCCAAGAGAGTCCAATTGGGGTAAGCCATTCTGCGATGATGTTCCTCAGTTTCCGTAAGAGGTTGTCAGCAGTGTGCCTCTTACTGTGTCCCCCAGTCAGCTGACTGGGGACACAGCTGACTGGGGGACACAGTACCTCAAGCAATTCTCTAATTCCCTGTGATTTAACGGTGGATACCGGACACACGTTTAACACCAACGCAGCTGCCAGGGCCTGAGTTATCCGCTTTGCAGCAGGATGACTGCTCTGATATTTCATCTTCCTCGCAAAGGACTGTTGGACAGTCAATTGCTTACTGGAAGTAGTACAAGTGGTCTTCCGACTTCCCCTCTGAGATGACAATCGACTCCCAGCAGCAACAACAGCAGCGCCAGCAGCAGTAGGCGTTACACTCAAGGATGCATCGGAGGAATCCCAGGCAGGAGAGGACTCGTCAGACTTGCCAGTGACATGGCCTGCAGGACTATTGGATTTCCTGTCTAATGAGGAAATTGACACTGAGGGAGTTGGTGGTGTGGTTTGTAGGAGCTGGGTTACAACTTACAAGAGGAAGGGATTTAGTTGTCAGTGGACTGCTTCCGCTGTCACCCAAAGTTTTTTAACTTGTCAATGACTTCTGATGAATGCGCTCCCAGGGAGGATGTTCCTAGGTGGTTAACATCCTTACCCCTACTTATTACAGCTTGACAAAGGCAACACACGGCTTGACACCTGTTGTCCGCATTTCTGTTAAAATAATTCCACACCGAAGAGGTGATTTTTTTTGTAATTTGACCAGGCATGTCAATGGCCATATTCGTCCCACGGACAACAGGTGTCTCCCCGGGTGCCTGACTTAAACAAACCACCTCACTATCAGAATCCTCCTTGTCAATTTCCTCGTCAGCGCCAGCAACAGCCATATCCTCATCCTGGTGTACTTCAACAGTGATATCTTCAATTTGACTATCAGGAACTGGTGGAAGGCGCCACCTCTTTCCGTCCAGTGTTGGGAAGGTCAGGCATCGCAACCGACACAATTGGACTCTCCTTGGGTATTTGTGATTTAGAAGAACGCACAGTTCTTTGCTGTGCTTTTGCCAGCTTAAGTCTTTTCATTTTTCTAGCCGGAGGATGAGTGCTTCCATCCTCATGTGAAGCTGAACCACTAGCAATGAACATAGGGGAGGGCCTCAGCCTTCCCTTGCCACTCCGTGTCGTAAATGGCATATTGGCAAGTTTACGCTTCTCCTCAGACGCTTTTAATTTAGATTTTTGGGTCATTTTACTGAACTTTTGTTTTTTGGATTTTACATGCTCTCTACTATGACATTGGGCATCGGCCTTGGCAGGCGACGTTGATGGCATTTCATCGTCTCGGCCATGACTAGTGGCATCAGCTTCAGCACGAGTTGGAAGTGGATCTTGATCTTTCCCTATTTTACCCTCCACATTTTTGTTCTCCATTTTTTAATGTGTGGAATTATATGCCAGTAATATATCAATAGCAATGGCCTACTGTACTGTACTATATATGTATACTGTTGGTCACCAAAATGCTGCACTGTAATACTATATATACTGCTCACAAAAATGGTGCACAGATATGGAATGGATACGTGCAGTGACACAGAGCTGCAAGATACAGCAATGGCCTACTGTACACAACTATATACTGTTGGGTCACCAAAATGTTGCACTGTAGTACTATATATACTGCTCACAAAAATGCTGCACAGATATGGAATGGATACGTGCAGTGACACAGAGCTGCAAGATACAGCAATGGCCTACTGTACACAACTATATACTGTTGGGTCACCAAAATGCTGCACTGTAATACTATATATACTGCTCACAAAAATGGCGCACAGATATGGAATGGATACGTGCAGTGACACAGAGCTGCAAGATACAGCAATGGCCTACTGTACACAACTATATACTGTTGGGTCACCAAAATGCTGCACTGTAATACTATATATACTGCTCACAAAAATGGTGCACAGATATGGAATGGATACGTGCAGTGACACAGAGCTGCAAGATACAGCAATGGCCTACTGTACACAACTATATACTGTTGGGTCACCAAAATGCTGCACTGTAATACTATATATACTGCTCACAAAAATGGCGCACAGATATGGAATGGATACGTGCAGTGACACAGAGCTGCAAGATACAGCAATGGCCTACTGTACACAACTATATACTGTTGGGTCACCAAAATGCTGCACTGTAATACTAGTATATATACTGCTCACAAAAATGCTGCACAGATATGGAATGGATACGTGCAGTGACACAGAGCTGCAAGATACAGCAATGGCCTACTGTACACAACTATATACTGTTGGGTCACCAAAATGCTGCACTGTAATACTATATATACTGCTCACAAAAATGCTGCACAGATATGGAATGGATACGTGCAGTGACACAGAGCTGCAAGATACAGCAATGGCCTACTGTACACAACTATATACTGTTGGGTCACCAAAATGCTGCACTGTAATACTAGTATATATACTGCTCACAAAAATGCCGCACAGATATGGAATGGATACGTGCAGTGACACAGAGCTGCAAGATACAGCAATGGCCTACTGTACTGTACTACTATAATTATTATATACTGGTGGTCCCCAGTCCCCACAATGCAGCAAACTGATCAGATATTTGAAGCACACTGTGCACAGATATGGAGCGTTTTCAGGCAGAGAACGTAGATAGTTTCAGCACACTGAGCACAGATTATTTGCAGCACACTGAGCACAGATATTTGCAGCACACTGAGCACAGATTACGGAGCTTTTCAGGGAGAGAACGCAGCCACGTCCTCTCCGTTCAACCTCCAAAGCACGAGTGAAAATGGCGGCGATGCGCGGCTCCTTATATAGAATACGAATTTCGCGAGAATCCGACTGCGGGATGATGACGTTCGGGCGCGTTCGGGTTAACCGAGCAAGGCGGGAGGATCCGAGGCTGCCTCAGACTTGTGTAAAATAGGTGAAGTTCGGGGGGTTCGGATCCCGAGGAACCGAACCCGCTCATCTCTAGTGTATACCCTATATCGTTAACAATATACCTGTATCCCGCGAGTTGTTAATGAGGTACAATATCTTTCGTTTTCAAAGATATTGCACGAGACGGCATGCACCTGGATGTGGTTGAATGCCGTCACCTACGAGATGCAAACTAAAACTATGTCATTCAGTGTTTATATGAACCAGTGCCGTAACTAGGTATTTTAACACTGTGTGCAAGAAACAGCATTGGCGCCCCCCCATGCAAGATAGGGGCAGTGCGCGCCGCAGGGGGGTGAAAAATATATAGGGGCGTGGCTTCATGGGAAAGTGGCGTGGTCACAAAATAATACCAATTCATACTACGGTGCACAGTAGTCTCCATTATTCAAATTACGCTGCACAGTAGCTCCACTACACCAGGTAGAGCCCCTTTTTACACATTACGGCAGACAGTCCCCCTTTTTACACATTACAGCAGGCAGCGTTCCCTTTTTACACATTACGGCAGACAGTGTCCCCCTTTTTACACATTACGGCAGACAGTGTCCCCCTTTTTACACATTACGGCAGACAGCATCCCCTTTTTTACACATTACGGCAGACAGCGTCCCCTTTTCACACATTACGGCAGACAGCGTCCCCCTTATTCCACATTACAGCAGACAGCGTCCCCCTTTTTACACATTACGGCAGACAGTGTCCCCCTTTTTACACATTATGGCAGACAGCGTCCCCCTTATTACACATTACGGCAGACAGTGCCCCCTTTTTTACACATTGCGACAGACAGCGTCCCCCTTTTTACACATTACAGCAGACAGCGTCCCCCTTTTTACACATTACGGCAGGCAGCATCCCCCTTTTTACACATTACGGCAGCTAGTCCCCCTTTTTACACATTACAGCAGACAGAAGAGAGAGAGAAAGAAAGAGAAAGAGAGAGAGAGAGAGAGACACTTACCATCTCTCCCTGCTGGCAGTCAGGCTCCTCTTGTAGGCAGATCCATTCCCGGGCAGCGGAGAAGGAGGAGGAGGGAGGGGGACTGGAGCCGCAGCAGCACTATGTAATTGATAGATGCGCCGCTGCAGCAGCCCCCTCTCCTTCCGCATTGTCTGGCTGCCGCTGTGAATGCTGGGATGAGGGAAACGCACTATGCTTATAGGAAAGGATGTAGTGCACGCACAATGCAATTTAGCACAGTGTATAAAAGATAAGCACAGTCCAACTCCTTAATCTATATACAGAAATGTGATTTGCTCCCAGTTCCAGGGGCAAACATAGGATTTCCAGAGTTGGTTTCCAAATGCTTGCATAGGGAATAAAGCATTTTTTTTTACTGAATGAGGATTTGAATTAGATTTAATGGTGGAAATTCAATTGTTTGAAAAGTCAGTTGGGTGTCTGTTTTTTCCTGTCTATTACACAGATACCCAACTGACTTTTCAATAAATTGAATATTGCCCAATGTGTCATTTGGTGCTAATAAATGGAGGCGGATTGTTCCTTCAAGTGTAACCTTGGGTACAGATGGGATGATAGGAGAGTAAGAGAATAAGGGCTTGATTCAGAGGTGGAAGCAGCACTGGCGAATTTCCCATTAGGCATGTGAGGATGTTTGGGGGCAGTTCTTGGATGCTTGGGTTGGTACTGTCAGGCTGAAAAGCAGCAGTAACTGCAAAATATTTTCCATGTACTGTACCATATACCATCTTGAATGGAGTGTAAATGGGTAGGACGTGCACATACTGCCCCTGTAAGCTGCCCTACTTAGTAAATATGTATACATAATAAAAATAAAAAAAGTCAGTTTCTTTTTTTATTACTGTAATAAATTGGCTATCATTAATGAGAGCTTATAACTAATCAATAAAAAATAATAAAATTAGGCAGGCGGGGGTGGGGGTCGTTGCTGTTGTGCTTAGGTGCGCCCTCACCCCTACATCCACCCCTGGGAAGCAGTTGAACCGCTACTGCCTATTTTTCTACCGCAGTGTCTGCATCTTTATGCAAATGCCATTCTCAGCCTACTGAGCAGAGACGTGCGGTCAGGTAAATGGCTGAGGAGGCACTGGCTAGCACCAGAGCTAGATTTACACACAATACAGTATATGAGCCAAAGGGCACATGTGGGCATACACAGCTGCAGTATATACTGCAGGAAATTTGGTGAGTTTTGATCAGAGATGTGTGGAAAAGATAATCAGGAGAGGCACTACCCCACCTCTCATAGACTTTTTACTCCAGAGATCTGACTCTAAAAATCATTAGAATAATAAAAAGATATTTATAATATATTCTTTGTATTTGTCATATACTTTATACAGTCAAACCTCTAGTTTAAACATCAGTATGGCAGGTAAGGCTCTGCCTCACCCCACCACACTCCACTGCTACTGAGAGCTCACTGGCAGCAGCGTTATTCAGTCGAGGCACGCATTAAATCACAATATCATTGCACCACTGAAGATATCACCTACAGTATTGCAGGTGCAATTGTGCTTTCTGAACATGGTGACCTATGTCAGTGCAATTGCGTGTTTAGATGTATTACAGACCGTGATACACCTGCATCTGGCTAGTCACCATCTTGTTACCTCCCTGAAATTCCCATCAATATTGCATCTTTCTGTGTGCAATCTCGATCAGCATCTTAACGGGTTATTCAGGTTTGTTAGCAGACCAAAAAAGTTAGCAATTGGGCAAAACAATGTTGCACTGCAGGTGGGGCAGATGTTTTAAGAGGGCTCTACACAAATTGCCCAGACACCCACTAAGGCTTGAGGAGAGGAAATTCTGTACTCAGCGCAGGAAGGGATTCTTCATTGTAAGAGCAATACGAATATGGAATTCACTGCCAGAGAAAGTTGTAATGGCGGACTCAGTCAAAGCGTTTAAAAATGGGTTATATACATTTCTAACGGAAAAAGATATCCGAGGATATTGCTTTTAACCAGAATAGAATAGGGAATATAATATAATTCAGGTTGAACTCGATGGACTACTGGTCTTTTTCAACCTCACCAACTATGTTACTATGTTACTTCCTGAACTCAGATTTGCCTTTGCCAAAGACTCCCTTTCAGACAGGTTGCATTCCCTACAATGGCTTAACATCTTTCCTATGTGACCCCGCTCTCACACTCCTTCCTTTCGTTCTGATGCCAAACACATCACTAGTGGCGGGTTCTGATGTCACTTCCTGTCTCTGTTCTTTGAGCATGCTTGGAGCTATGCACATGCATGAGGAGGCATTGGACAGCCCCCGGCCAACAGGTCCAAGGCAACAGTTCAATTTAATTCTTACCAATAAATAAATCCTCACGCTTTATTAATGGTGATTCACAATATTTAAATATTTATGTTTTAAATAATTCTAGCACCCATACAGAGTTTACAGATTATCCTGTTATATAGTATATAAAAGCAGAAGCAGAAAAGTTTTTTGACAATGATATCTTTTGCAAAATACTATAATTTTCCACGTTAATCTTTATACGCAGAGACATAAAGCCTTGCACGTCAGGTGTAAAAAGCCAGGGATTAAATGGCTTTTGCGCTCATTAGCAATAGGCCAGTCTGTTGTAAATATCCCCTCCCAAGGGCTTTGTTATTTCACTTGTTGGTTCAGTTTCTGTAACCGCGGCTACATTTCGGTGAGCTGATTTTTCTTTGTTCCCATTACATAAATAAACCACGCTGTTAACCTTTACAAACAGCATAAAGTTAAAAGCATGTCTATCTAGAGAAGGGCACACTGCTGCAGGGACCTCATTGCTTTGTGTCTCTTTGTTCCATGTAGCACTTCCTGTCAATGTCGTTTACCATCAGTATCACATTCACTTGTTTATATAATATTTAATCCACAGAAAAAAATAGAATTGAAAGAGATTGGCATTTGCCTCTACTGCCCTTTTCTCATCTTTGCTAATGCTTGCAAGGCCAAAAGCTGGTAAAATATAGGGGACATGCATCACTGCACCATACTAAGGAGATACAATACTGAAAACAATTATTTTGAAAGAATAATGCTTCAATTTGTGACCAAACATTATTTTTTGTGTTTTTTTGCTTTTGTTTTTCAAAGTTCTTATGAGGAGCTCTGTTAATTAATTTAATGATTAGGAAAATGGCAGTTGCAGTATGTGGAACGACAGGGGTAATTTTTCAATGTGTTTTAGTAGATTTACAGAAAAAACACCCAGTACAGTTCTTTAAACAGCAGGTTTTTTTTTTTTTTTTTTTTTTGCTATTTAATGTCTGTTTTGTAAACTGTGTATTTTACTGTAGGCAAAGTCACATAGCATGTAGCAAAATCTACAAGGGCTATATTTATTAAGCTTCGGGCTATCAGTAGCTTTGACCAGAGGCATAATCTTGTCTGCGGCACCCAGAGCAAAATTAAAATTTGGCATCCCCCAACACACACCACACACACAAATATAAAGCACATGAAAATGTGGGCGTGGTGACATACTGGAAGGGACGTGGACACTGAAAATGGTCTGTGCCAACATGACACGCCACCTGTCTATTATCACTCTGGGAACATTCCTCTCCATTACATATGCACCTTACCTATATGGTGGTTTCTCACAATGTGGAACCTCTGAAGAAATGTATCCTCCCTGGGAAGACAGTGTCTTCAGTTGGTATTCACTATTCATGTAGGTCACATCGTCCGGAAGATTCCTGTTAGAAATATTAACAAAGTCATCATCATACAACAGCGGTTCAGCCAGACTAGTGCCCCCTGTGTCACTTCCTGCTCCTTTTGTCTCTCAGCCGCATTATCTCCCCCCTACATCTCTCAGCCACACCATCTCCCGCTGTGTCTCTCAGCCACACCATCATCTCCCCACTGTGTCATTTCTCAGCACACCATCACCTACCCCCTCCCCTTCCCCGCGCGGAGTCTCCCTTTTCATTCTATGACTTGCTGTATCCCTTCTCCCTTCATTATTTGCCTATCGGTGTCCCCCCTCCCCTTCATTCTATGCCTCTCTGTGTGTCTCCCTTCATTATATGCCTCTCTGTCTCCTCTCCCCCCACCCCTTATTCTATGCAGCTCTGTCTGTGTCCCTACATTCTATGCATCCCTGTTCCCCCCCCCCCTTATTCTATGCCTCTCTGTCTGTCTCCCTTCATTCTATGCCTCTCTGTCCCCCCCCCCCCCCCATTCTATGCCTCTCTCCGTCCGTCTCCCTTCATTCTATGCCTCTCTGTCTCCTCCCCGTTATTCAATGCCTCTCTGTCTGCATCCCCCCCCCCCCTTGCCCAGGGAGCGTGACGCTGGCATCACGAACACATACCCAGCAGCAGCCATAGCAAAGTGGGAGGCTGGGCGTGGCTGCACTTGTAATGGGGGCGGCTGCAGCACAGTGGTGGCAGGCAGGTGCGGTGCAGGTATGTTGCCCTGGCTGTCGGAATCCCCCTCTGCTGACCCTGCCACGTGCCCAGGGCACACACCCTGCTCGACCCTAGTTATGTCTCTGGCTTTGACAGTGGGATTTATAATATAATATGGAATTCAGAACCATCATATTAAATATTATTGCCATTTTAAATCTGCCAAAAATCAGTATCTTTATAAACCCACCACTTAATAAATATAGCTCATGGTCTAAAACCACATTTGTAAACTACCACACTTCAGATGCATTTTGAGATTTTACCTTCCAAACCACACGATGATAAATCTTGATATTTGTATCTAGGAAAAATCTATCCAGACTGTGGGAGTTTGTATATCACACAATAAACCACTGTTTAATACATCATGCCATAAGTCCCAATAATTTTGGATACTAGAGGGCTGTAAAAAACTTAGGGCAGTATCCAATTACATGCAGTGATTTACCACACAGTAATAATGGTCTTTTTAGGCCGATTATACTATAGGGTTATCCAATTACAGTCCATTTTTACTGTGCAGTAAATCACCCATTATCGGACGATAGCACATGGTATCCGTGATAAAATTGTGGACCCATGTGTTACAGTCTGAAAACGTGTCTCCTGGGGCTGTTTATCGGAGATTCTGCTTTGCGTGTCTGAGGCACGCAAAGCAAAATCCCCGATAAGTGCCGGGCTACGGGGCTAATAGGATAGCACCGGGGGCAGGCCTTCTTAACAGCAGTGTATGCCCCTGGGCAGAGCAATGCATTGGGGCCCCTACCCATCCTGCAGCGGTGGGAGTGCTGTCAGCGGTAGCTTTGATGTCCCATGGGCGGTAGGGGGTGTTCTATCTTCCGCACAGCATGTAGGACCAGGAGCAGTAATTTCTGCTAATTACTCTTTTGCTGCACAGATGGTGGGAGGTGGGGTGGGAGGGAGAATACTAAACTGTAGAAGGGAGCATTAGGCTGAATGAAGGGCCCTGGTACATGACTTACAGGGTAGTAGGGTGTGTTAATACACAGGGGAGAGGTGGATATTGGAATGGGCTTAATATTAATCATTTTTCGGTGGAAGGGCAGCTTCCTTGACTGCAGTATCTCCAGTTCCTGGTAACAGATTTCTTAGCTTTGAATGGGATAAAACACTAGATAATCCCACCTTTCAGGAGATACTGGGGACTTGGGAATCAGAGTTCAGGAGCCAGAGCAATCCACCAACGAATATATAAAACTGTATACCAGGTGTGTGGAGCAGGAGGAGGGACCGGCTGCTGGAAGGCTGATATCTCTGGTTCTGGGCATAGTAGAGACAAGCTGTCAGTTTTCACCAAAAAGAGAGAGTCACAGCTTTTAATTATACCCTCAGAAAAACTCTATGTGTTAGACAGAACCAAAAATATCTATCTGGGAAAAGCAATTAACAGGCTCGGATTGGGATCACTCCTTAGAAGTCGGATATCTCAGGTTCCCCAGGGATGATTTTCAAAAATCTGGTACCCCAGGAAAAAGGGGACCCTCAGCTACAGTATAAGCCTAGTGCCCTTCGACTCCTGGGACCCTTGGGAAAGTGCCCACTGAGCCCATACGAAAGGACAGCCCTGACCGGGGGAATCCATTAGCTGCGGTAATTCACTACAGCTAATAGGATACCGGCCATAAAGAGAGCTGCCAGTTTAACAGAGAGCCAGGAGCATTCAATTTAACAGGGAGAACTGCCATGTCACTAGAGAAGTGCAAGCCACGGGTCCAGAGCGAGCATAGGGCCAGTCAATAGGTCCAGTGAGAGTCTGGAATCTTTCTACTTGCTTGGAGAATGTCCTGATTTTTTCCCATGCTGAATTACTCGGGCCCTTTGGTATTCAGTGCCTCAACTCATGGCAAGTTGGATATCTAATTAATGTGGGCAACTGGGGCTTGATGATGAATAGGCCCCAAAAGCTCCCACAAGTTAACAAAAATAAAAAAAATGGAGATACATTTTTTGAGCAAATATTAACAACATTACCATTTATATAGATACAATATTATGATGGAATCAGCCATAAATAGTTCTAAGTATGTAAACAGTTATTTGAGGAAGATCTCGCTAAGTATGTCTTATATAATCAGGCTTTAAGTTGCTTTGTTCACACTAATGGATTTGCTGCTTGTGAACACGTCTGCAGGTTTGTTAAAGCTTTCCAATGTTTAGCAACAAGCAGAAGCTATAAAAGTTTACACAACATGAAGCATGCAATGAATGTGCCACTGTGAAAGAAGTCCTACAAAACTGGGAAATATTTTCTGGCCAATTGCAAGTCACACATGAGGACGCATTTACTGTCTTGATACGTGATCTCTTCAACTTTCCATAGCAAAGACAAAGTGCAGGGACCAGAAAAGGAAGTTCTTAGCAGGTTGTTGGGATTGTGGAGACAACAGTCAGGAAAGTTCAGACAAAGGTCAGAGTGCAGCAAATTAGACCATTTGTCAACTAAATTTAGGCCACCCCACCTTGGCCAAAGCATGATAATCTTTCTCCTCCTCAGCACAAACAAATAGTTTGTGCAACTCCTGCTCTTTTCTGATTTTCCTAAACGTGCCCAGTTGCCCACACACTAGAAAGACTTGCAAAAGATGCAAGTCTTTAAGATTTCCCTTGAACTCCCTGACAGCTCCCATGCAGTCCTGGACAAATGATTTTGTGCATACACATAAAGATAGATCTTAAGATAGATCTTAAGGCCAGTACTCACCAGCCGATGTCAGAGAGATGTGTGCTGAGCGAACCGCTCAGCACACATCTCTCCCGGCGCTCAGCACAGCGCGATCTGTGCTGAGCGTGCGGGGGGAGACGGGGGGGCCGCTCACTTCAGCCAGCGGGTGAAGTGAGCGACCCGCTAGATTGGCCTGCATGCAGGCCAATCTAGCAGCAGCGATAGCGATGCGCGGGGCTGCGCATCGCTATCGCTGAGGGGGCTACACACGGAGCGATCGTGCTTAAAATCTAAGCAATCTAGTCAGATTGCTTAGATTTTAAGCAGCGATCGCTCCGTGAGTACCCCCCTTTAAGATCTGAGGAATGGCCACATCCAGGAGCATGCTGTCACTAAAGGGGAGTACACACGGAGAGATCCATACTTAAAGTCTAAGCAATCTGACTAGATTGCTTAGAAATTAAGCACGGATCTCTCGTGTGTATGCCCCCCAGCAATAGCGAGCTATCGCCAGTGCTAGATTGAGCCTGCATGCAGGCTCAATCTAGCAGGTTGCTCACTTCATTGCTGTGTGAAGTGAGCTGCCCCACGTCCCTCCCACCCCCTCGTTCAACACATATCGCGCTGAGTGCTGAGCGGGGGGAAAGATGTGTGCTGAGCGGTATGTGATAGATCGCTCAGCACACATCTCTAGTGTGTACCCTCCTTAACGATAGCTTCAGATCTTCGCTGCAGTAGGGAAGATGTAAAGATACATCAAACGACGCACAGGACTGTGCCTCAGATCAAACGATTTGCACTTTCACTAAAGATACTGTATATCTATCCGATATATCAATATCGTACGCATCGGCCCAACAAACGTTCTAGTGTGTGTGGGGTATGTCGCTGATGATGCGGGTCATCAGCGACATCCTCCGTCAGCCCTAAATGCAGGACCAACAGTGGATGTTTTTAGCGACGACCATGCTGCCGAATACAGCATAGCCGCCGTCATCACTCCTTTGCTGACAGCATCAGCAAGTGTGTATGCACTTGCTGATGCCGACTCCCCCGCCAGGTCCCGTCGCTGGGGGGTATTCAGTTAGCCGCAATAGTGCGGTGGCAGCAAAAAATGGGGGCTTTGGCAATTTTTTTCCCCTTTTTCAATTATCTGTTTATAATGCGAAAATACATAGGACCCACAATATGCCACTAACCTATGTACTTTTGTGGCACTTATTTCAGAAAAAAGGGACACTTATCGCAGATTTGGATATACCTGTTTGAGGAAGGCAAACCGGACACCCGATAAGTGCCGGGTATCGTGGCTAAATGAATAGACTCGGCGAATCAATTAGCTGCAGTAAATTACCGCGTTGCTACTGCAAAGCTCTTTCTGGAACTTAGCTCTTTCCCAAGGCCAGCAGTCGCACCCCCTCGTTGTGATGTCATTCTGTCACATGTTCAGGGGTGGGGCCAACACAGGGCAGAATATCACCATACTACTGTCCTGAGCCCAATATTGTCTATGGAGCAACACTGAAGCAGCCATACTGTACCTCTACTTTAGTTATATAATAATAATAATAATTTTATTTATATAGCACTCTTTCTCCAATAGGACTCAAGGCGCTTAACAGATACATAGCATAATATAGTACAGAAAATAATGAAGTACATTTTCATAAAATACAGAAGCATGAAGATACTAAAAGGGACATTATGGAAATGCTTGAGTAAACAGGAAAGTCTTGAGTCTACTTTTGGAGGATTCTATAGTTGGGGCCTCTCGTACTGTGCGGGGAAGTGAGACTAAAAGCTCGACTCCCAGATGAATTACGGGAGATTCTAGGTACTGCTAAAAGTCCGTCATCTACAGATCGCAGTAATCGAGTGGGGCAGTATGGGGTCAGAAGCTGCTTCAGGTACCTTGGGCCCTGGTCATATACTTGCTTTTGATAAGTACCATGTCTGCCCTTAAGGCAGTTCACAGGTTAAATAGATCATGGCAATTTGTTTTTGACACATTTAAATAAACCCACCATTTAATGAAAGCATTTTTCTACTACCCACTGTTACTGTGCTGCCAGTAATAATTACCTGCTCTCATCTCCTGAATAAAGTCTCTGTAATGTGAACCTGAGCAGATCTGAATGCCTCTGACCTTTTTAAAAGAGGATTCTGTGTGTAACAATTTGTTTATTTGGCTCTGAAAGGACACTGATTGCTTCTGACACACATTCGGCAACCTGGCTCAGACAGACTGTGACGTATGAGCTGGAGAGTGTAATGTCTATAGAACTGCACAGAGCATTTATTGTGTATTCATGGCATTAGTTTACATGAATATCTGCTCTCTCAAAGGAGACATCATCTACTGGGCATACATTTTGAGTGGTCCCACATAATATATACTGTATATATATTAGAGATGTGCTGGTTCGGTTTTACTCGGATTTACTCGGGTCTCGAAACGACATCTTATTGGCTCACGGATGTCACGCGTTTTGGATAGTCAATAAGCAAAACCCGAAAAACCTGAGTAAATCCGAGTAAAACCGAACCCGCACATCTCTAATATATATTAGAGATGAGCGCCTGAAATTTTTCGGGTTTTGTGTTTTGGTTTTGGGTTCGGTTCCGCGGCCGTGTTTTGGGTTCGACCGCGTTTTGGCAAAACCTCACCGAATTTTTTTTGTCGGATTCGGGTGTGTTTTGGATTCGGGTGTTTTTTTCAAAAAACCCTAAAAAACAGCTTAAATCATAGAATTTGGGGGTCATTTTGATCCCATATTATTATTAACCTCAAAAACCATAATTTCCACTCATTTTCAGTCTATTCTGAATACCTCACACCTCACAATATTATTTTTAGTCCTAAAATTTGCACCGAGGTCGCTGGATGACTAAGCTAAGCGACCCTAGTGGCCGACACAAACACCTGGCCCATCTAGGAGTGGCACTGCAGTGTCACGCAGGATGTCCCTTCCAAAAAACCCTCCCCAAACAGCACATGACGCAAAGAAAAAAAGAGGCGCAATGAGGTAGCTGACTGTGTGAGTAAGATAAGCGACCCTAGTGGCCGACACAAACACCGGGCCCATTTAGGAGTGGCACTGCAGTGTCACGCAGGATGTCCCTTCCAAAAAACCCTCCCCAAACAGCACATGACGCAAAGAAAAAAAGAGGCGCAATGAGGTAGCTGACTGTGTGAGTAAGATAAGCGACCCTAGTGGCTGACACAAACACCGGGCCCATTTAGGAGTGGCACTGCAGTGTCACGCAGGATGTCCCTTCCAAAAAACCCTCCCCAAACAGCACATGACGCAAAGAAAAAAAGAGGCGCAATGAGGTAGCTGACTGTGTGAGTAAGATAAGCGACCCTAGTGGCCGACACAAACACCGGGCCCATTTAGGAGTGGCACTGCAGTGTCACGCAGGATGTCTCTTCCAAAAAACCCTCCCCAATCAGCACATGACGCAAAGAAAAAAAGAGGTGCAATGAGGTAGCTGTGTGAGTAAGATTAGCGACCCTAGTGGCCGACACAAACACCGGGCCCATTTAGGAGTGGCACTGCAGTGTCACGCAGGATGTCCCTTCCAAAAAACCCTCCCCAATCAGCACATGACGCAAAGAAAAAAAGAGGCGCAATGAGGTAGCTGTGTGAGTAAGATTAGCGACCCTAGTGGCCGACACAAACACCGGGCCCATTTAGGAGTGGCACTGCAGTGTCACGCAGGATGTCCCTTCCAAAAAACCCTCCCCAATCAGCACATGACGCAAAGAAAAAAAGAGGCGCAATGAGGTAGCTGTGTGAGTAAGATTAGCGACCCTAGTGGCTGACACAAACACCGGGCCCATTTAGGAGTGGCACTGCAGTGTCACGCAGGATGTCCCTTCCAAAAAACCCTCCCCAATCAGCACATGACGCAAAGAAAAAAAGAGGCGCAATGAGGTAGCTGTGTGAGTAAGATTAGCGACCCTAGTGGCCGACACAAACACCGGGCCCATTTAGTAGTGGCACTGCAGTGTCACGCAGGATGTCCCTTCCAAAAAACCCTCCCCAAACAGCACATGACGCAAAGAAAAATAAAAGAAAAAAGAGGTGCAAGATGGAATTGTCCTTGGGCCCTCCCACCCACCCTTATGTTGTATAAACAGGACATGCACACTTTAACCAACCCATCATTTCAGTGACAGGGTCTGCCACGTGACTGAAATGACGGGATGGTTTGGACCCCCACCAAAAAAGAAGCAATTAATCTCTCCTTGCACAAACTGGCTCTACAGAGGCAAGATGTCCACCTCATCATCATCCTCCGATATATCACCGTGTACATCCCCCTCCTCACAGATTATCAATTCGTCCCCACTGGAATCCACCATCTCAGCTCCCTGTGTACTTTGTGGAGGCAATTGCTGCTGGTCAATGTCTCCGCGGAGGAATTGATTATAATTCATTTTAATGAACATCATCTTCTCCACATTTTCTGGATGTAACCTCGTACGCCGATTGCTGACAAGGTGAGCGGCGGCACTAAACACTCTTTCGGAGTACACACTTGTGGGAGGGCAACTTAGGTAGAATAAAGCCAGTTTGTGCAAGGGCCTCCAAATTGCCTCTTTTTCCTGCCAGTATAAGTACGGACTGTGTGACGTGCCTACTTGGATGCGGTCACTCATATAATCCTCCACCATTCTTTCAATGGGGAGAGAATCATATGCAGTGCCAGTAGACGACATGTCCGTATCCGTAAACGTTGTCAGGTCCTTCAGTCCGGACCAGATGTCAGCATCAGCAGTCGCTCCAGACTGCCCTGCATCACCGCCAGCGGGTGGGCTCGGAATTCTGAGCCTTTTCCTCGCACCCCCAGTTGCGGGAGAATGTGAAGGAGGAGATGTTGGCAGGTCGCGTTCCGCTTGACTTGACAATTTTCTCACCAGCAGGTCTTTCAACCCCAGCAGACTTGTGTCTGCCGGAAAGAGAGATCCAAGGTAGGCTTTAAATCTAGGATCGAGCACGGTGGCCAAAATGTAGTGCTCTGATTTCAACAGATTGACCACCCGTGAATCCTTGTTAAGCGAATTAAGGGCTCCATCCACAAGTCCCACATGCCTAGCGGAATCGCTCCGTGTTAGCTCCTCCTTCAATGTCTCCAGCTTCTTCTGCAAAAGCCTGATGAGGGGAATGACCTGACTCAGGCTGGCAGTGTCTGAACTGACTTCACGTGTGGCAAGTTCAAAGGGCATCAGAACCTTGCACAACGTTGAAATCATTCTCCACTGCGCTTGAGACAGGTGCATTCCACCTCCTATATCGTGCTCAATTGTATAGGCTTGAATGGCCTTTTGCTGCTCCTCCAACCTCTGAAGCATATAGAGGGTTGAATTCCACCTCGTTACCACTTCTTGCTTCAGATGATGGCAGGGCAGGTTCAGTAGTTTTTGGTGGTGCTCCAGTCTTCTGTACGTGGTGCCTGTACGCCGAAAGTGTCCCGCAATTCTTCTGGCCACCGACAGCATCTCTTGCACGCCCCTGTCGTTTTTTAAATAATTCTGCACCACCAAATTCAAGGTATGTGCAAAACATGGGACGTGCTGGAATTTGCCCATATTTAATGCACACACAATATTGCTGGCGTTGTCCGATGCCACAAATCCACAGGAGAGTCCAATTGGGGTAAGCCATTCCGCGATTATCTTCCTCAGTTGCCGTAAGAGGTTTTCAGCTGTGTGCGTATTCTGGAAAGCGGTGATACAAAGCGTAGCCTGCCTAGGAAAGAGTTGGCGTTTGCGAGATGCTGCTACTGGTGCCGCCGCTGCTGTTCTTGCGGCGGGAGTCCATACATCTACCCAGTGGGCTGTCACAGTCATATAGTCCTGACCCTGCCCTGCTCCACTTGTCCACATGTCCGTGGTTAAGTGGACATTGGGTCCAGCTGCATTTTTTAGGACACTGGTGAGTCTTTTTCTGAGGTCCGTGTACATTTTCGGTATCGCCTGCCTAGAGAAGTGGAACCTAGATGGTATTTGGTAACGGGGGCACACTGCCTCAATAAATTGTCTAGTTCCCTGTGAACTAACGGCGGATACCGGACGCACGTCTAACACCAACATAGTTGTCAAGGCCTCAGTTATCCGCTTTGCAGCAGGATGACTGCTGTGATATTTCATCTTCCTCGCAAAGGACTGTTGAACAGTCAATTGCTTACTGGAAGTAGTACAAGTGGGCTTACGACTTCCCCTCTGGGATGACCATCGACTCCCAGCAGCAACAACAGCAGCGCCAGCAGCAGTAGGCGTTACACGCAAGGATGCATCGGAGGAATCCCAGGCAGGAGAGGACTCGTCAGAATTGCCAGTGACATGGCCTGCAGGACTATTGGCATTCCTGGGGAAGGAGGAAATTGACACTGAGGGAGTTGGTGGGGTGGTTTGCGTGAGCTTGGTTACAAGAGGAAGGGATTTACTGGTCAGTGGACTGCTTCCGCTGTCACCCAAAGTTTTTGAACTTGTCACTGACTTATTATGAATGCGCTGCAGGTGATGTATAAGGGAGGATGTTCCGAGGTGGTTAACGTCCTTACCCCTACTTATTACAGCTTGACAAAGGGAACACACGGCTTGACACCTGTTGTCCGCATTTCTGTTGAAATAGTTCCACACCGAAGAGCTGATTTTTTTGGTATTTTCACCAGGCATGTCAACGGCCATATTCCTCCCACGGACAACAGGTGTCTCCCCGGGTGCCTGACTTAAACAAACCACCTCACCATCAGAATCCTCCTGGTCAATTTCCTCCCCAGCGCCAGCAACACCCATATCCTCCTCATCCTGGTGTACTTCAACACTGACATCTTCAATCTGACTATCAGGAACTGGACTGCGGGTGCTCCTTCCAGCACTTGCAGGGGGCGTGCAAATGGTGGAAGGCGCATGCTCTTCACGTCCAGTGTTGGGAAGGTCAGGCATCGCAACCGACACAATTGGACTCTCCTTGTGGATTTGGGATTTCGAAGAACGCACAGTTCTTTGCGGTGCTTTTGCCAGCTTGAGTCTTTTCAGTTTTCTAGCGAGAGGCTGAGTGCTTCCATCCTCATGTGAAGCTGAACCACTAGCCATGAACATAGGCCAGGGCCTCAGCCGTTCCTTGCCACTCCGTGTGGTAAATGGCATATTGGCAAGTTTACGCTTCTCCTCCGACAATTTTATTTTAGGTTTTGGAGTCCTTTTTTTACTGATATTTGGTGTTTTGGATTTGACATGCTCTGTACTATGACATTGGGCATCGGCCTTGGCAGACGACGTTGCTGGCATTTCATCGTCTCGGCCATGACTATTGGCAGCAGCTTCAGCACGAGGTGGAAGTGGATCTTGATCTTTCCCTAATTTTGGAACCTCAACATTTTTGTTCTCCATATTTTAATAGGCACAACTAAAAGGCACCTCAGGTAAACAATGGAGATGGATGGATACTAGTATACAATTATGGACGGACTGCCGAGTGCCGACACAGAGGTAGCCACAGCCGTGAACTACCGTACTGTACTGTGTCTGCTGCTAATATAGACTGGTTGATAAAGAGATGTCGTAGTATGTATGTATAAAGAAGAAAGAAAAAAAACCACGGTTAGGTGGTATACAATTATGGACGGACTGCCGAGTGCCGACACAGAGGTAGCCACAGCCGTGAACTACCGTACTGTACTGTGTCTGCTGCTAATATAGACTGGTTGATAAAGAGATGTCGTAGTATGTACGTATAAAGAAGAAAGAAAAAAAAAACACGGTTAGGTGGTATACAATTATGGACGGACTGCCGAGTGCCGACACAGAGGTAGCCACAGCCGTGAACTACCGTACTGTACTGTGTCTGCTGCTAATATAGACTGGTTGATAAAGAGATGTCGTAGTATGTATGTATAAAGAAGAAAGAAAAAAAAACCACGGTTAGGTGGTATACAATTATGGACGGACTGCCGAGTGCCGACACAGAGGTAGCCACAGCCGTGAACTACCGTACTGTACTGTGTCTGCTGCTAATATAGACTGGTTGATAAAGAGATGTCGTAGTATGTACGTATAAAGAAGAAAGAAAAAAAAACCACGGTTAGGTGGTATACAATTATGGACGGACTGCCGAGTGCCGACACAGAGGTAGCCACAGCCGTGAACTACCGTACTGTACTGTGTCTGCTGCTAATATAGACTGGTTGATAAAGAGATGTCGTAGTATGTATGTATAAAGAAGAAAGAAAAAAAAACCACGGTTAGGTGGTATACAATTATGGACGGACTGCCGAGTGCCGACACAGAGGTAGCCACAGCCATGAACTACCGTACTGTACTGTGTCTGCTGCTAATATAGACTGGTTGATAAAGAGATGTCGTAGTATGTACGTATAAAGAAGAAAGAAAAAAAAACCACGGTTAGGTGGTATACAATTATGGACGGACTGCCGAGTGCCGACACAGAGGTAGCCACAGCCGTGAACTACCGTACTGTACTGTGTCTGCTGCTAATATAGACTGGTTGATAAAGAGATGTCGTAGTATGTATGTATAAAGAAGAAAGAAAAAAAAACCACGGTTAGGTGGTATACAATTATGGACGGACTGCCGAGTGCCGACACAGAGGTAGCCACAGCCGTGAACTACCGTACTGTACTGTGTCTGCTGCTAATATAGACTGGTTGATAAAGAGATGTCGTAGTATGTATGTATAAAGAAGAAAGAAAAAAAAACCACGGTTAGGTGGTATACAATTATGGACGGACTGCCGAGTGCCGACACAGAGGTAGCTACAGCCGTGAACTACCGTACTGTGTCTGCTGCGACTGGATGATAAATAATGATATAAAAAATATATATATATCACTACTGCAGCCGGACAGGTATATATATTATATAATGACGGACCTGCTGGACACTGTCTGTCAGCAGAATGAGTTTTTTATAGAATAAAAAAAAAACACCACACAAGTGAAGTCACACGACGAGTGTTTAACTTTTTCAGGCAATCACAATATAGTATACTACTAACTATACTGGTGGTCAGTGTGGTCAGGTCACTGGTCAGTCACACTGGCAGTGGCACTCCTGCAGCAAAAGTGTGCACTGTTTAATTTTAATATAATATGTACTCCTGGCTCCTGCTATAACCTATAACTGGCACTGCAGTGCTCCCCAGTCTCCCCCACAATTATAAGCTGTGTGAGCTGAGCACAGTCAGATATATAATATATACATAGATGATGCAGCACACTGGGCTGAGCAGTGCACACAGATATGGTATGTGACTGTCTTGTACTCATGGCTCCTGCTATAACCTATAACTGGCACTGCAGTGCTCCCCAGTCTCCCCCACAATTATAAGCTGTGTGAGCTGAGCACAGTCAGATATATAATATATACATAGATGATGCAGCACACTGGGATGAGCAGTGCACACAGATATGGTATGTGACTGAGTCACTGTGTGTATCGTTTTTTTCAGGCAGAGAACGGATATATTAAATAAAACTGCACTGTCTGGTGGTCACTGTGGTCAGTCACTAGTAAACTCTGCACTCTCTTCTACAGTACTCCTAAGCTCCAGTAAATCAGGTCAATCTCTCTCTCTCTCTCTCTCTCCTAATCTAAATCACTGTACTCCCTAACAGCTGCTCCCTGTCCCCAATCCTCCCCACAATTATAACTAAGTCACTCAGTCTTTACTCTTTTCTACTATAACGGAGAGGACGCCAGCCACGTCCTCTCCCTATCAATCTCAATGCACGTGTGAAAATGGCGGCGACGCGCGGCTCCTTATATAGAATCCGAGTCTCGCGAGAATCCGACAGCGTCATGATGACGTTCGGGCGCGCTCGGGTTAACCGAGCAAGGCGGGAAGATCCGAGTCGCTCGGACCCGTGAAAAAAAACATGAAGTTCGTGCGGGTTCGGATTCAGAGAAACCGAACCCGCTCATCTCTAATATATATGTGTATAGGTATTTGTCTAAAATGTTTTAATTCTGATCTTAGTGCTTTTTGGGTGTGTTTGTTTAAGGAAACAGCTATTGCACTGTCAAACAGCCCAGCAAATTTACGGCATCCTCCTGAACCAAAATACACTATTTAGAACACATTAGGGGTAATTCTGAGTTGATCGCAGCCTCAAGTTTGTTAGCAATTGGGCAAAACCATGTGCACTCACTGCAGGGGGGACAGATATAACATGTGCAGAGAGAGTTAGATTTGGGTGAGGTGTATTCAAACTGAAATCTAAATTGCAGTGTAAAAATAAAGCAGCCAGTATTTACCCTGCACAGAAACAAAATAACCCACCCAAATCTAACTCTCTCTGCACAAGTTATATCTGCCTCCCCTGCAGTCAGGGTCGGACTGGCCCACAGGGGTACAGGGGAAACCACCGGTGGGCCCCACTGCCTGGGGACCCACTCCTTCCTCTAGGGATCGTATTCTATATAAGGAGCCGCATGTCGCCGCCATTTTCACTCGTACATTGGAGATGATAGGGAGAGGACGTGCAGCGTTCTCTCCGTTTCTGTGTTCAGTGTGCTGCAAATATCTGTGCTCAGTGTGCTGCAAATATCTGTGCTCAGTGTGCTGAAAATATCTACGTTCTCTGCCTGAAAAACGCTCCATATCTGTGCTGCATTGTAGTATATATAGTAGGACAGTGCAGAATTTTGCTGACCACCAGTATTAAATAGCAGTACGGTACAGTAGTCCACTGCTCTACCTACCTCTGTGTCGTCAAGTATACTATCCATCCATACCTGTGGTGCATTTTAGTTGTGCGCAGTATATATAGTAGGAGGACAGTGCAGAATTTTGCTGACCACCAGTATATAATATATAGCAGTACGGTACAGTTGGCCACTGCTCTACCTACCTCTGTGTCGTCAAGTATACTATCCATCCATACCTGTGGTGCATTTTAGTTGTGTGCAGTATATATAGTAGGAGGACAGTGCAGAATTTTGCTGACCACCAGTATATAATATATAGTAGTACGGTACAGTAGGCCACTGCTCTACCTACCTCTGTGTCGTCAAGTATACTATCCATCCATACCTGTGGTGTATTTTAGTTGTGCGCAGTATATATAGTAGGAGGACAGTGCAGAATTTTGCTGACCACCAGTATATAATATATAGCAGTACGGTACTGTAGGCCACTGCTCTACCTACCTCTGTGTCGTCAAGTATACTATCCATCCATACCTGTGGTGCATTTTAGTTGTGCGCAGTATATATAGTAGGAGGACAGTGCAGAATTTTGCTGACCACCAGTATATAATATTTAGCAGTACGGTACAGGAGGCCACTGCTCTACCTACCTCTGTGTCATCTAGTATACTATCCATCCATACCTGTGGTGCATTTTAGTTGCGCGCAGTATATATAGTAGGAGGACAGTGCAGAATTTTGCTGACCACCAGTATATAATATAGAGCAGTACGGTACAGTAGTCCACTGCTCTACCTACCTCTGTGTCATCAAGTATACTATCCATCCATACCTGTGGTGCATTTTAGTTGCGCGCAGTATATATAGCAGGATGACAGTGGAGAATTTTGCTGATCACCAGTATATAATATATAGCAGTACAGTACAGTAGTCCACTGCTCTACCTACCTCTGTGTCGTCAAGTATACTATCCATCCATACCTGTGGTGCATTTTGGTTGTGCGCAGTATATATAGTAGGAGGACAGTGCAGAATTTTGCTGACCACCAGTATACAATATATAGCAGTACAGTACAGTAGTCCACTGCTCTACCTACCTCTGTGTCGTCAAGTATACTATCCATCCATACCTGTGGTGCATTTTAATTGTGCGCAGTATATATAGTAGGAGGACAGTGCAGAATTTTGCTGACCATCAGTATATAATATATAGTAGTACGGTACAGTAGGCCACTGCTCTACCTACCTCTGTGTCGTCAAGTATACTATCCATCCATACCTGTGGTGCATTTTAGTTGTGCGCAGTATATATAGTAGGAGGACAGTGCAGAATTTTGCTGACCACCAGTATACAATATATAGCATTACATTACAGTAGTCCACTGCTCTACCTACCTCTGTGTCGTCAAGTATACTATCCATCCATACCTGTGGTGCATTTTAGTTGTGCGCAGTATATATAGTAGGAGGACAGTGCAGAATTTTGCTGACCAACAGTATATAATATATAGTAGTACGGTACAGTAGGCCACTGCTCTACCTACCTCTGTGTCGTCAAGTATACTATCCATCCATACCTGTGGTGCATTTTAGTTGTGCGCAGTATATATAGTAGGAGGACAGTGCAGAATTTTGCTGACCACCGGTATACAATATATAGCAGTACAGTACAGTAGTCCACTGCTCTACCTACCTCTGTGTCGTCAAGTATACTATCCATCCATGCCTGTGGTGCATTTTAGTTGTGCGCAGTATATATAGTAGGAGGACAGTGCAGAATTTTGCTGACCACCAGTATATAATATATAGCAGTATGGTACAGTAGGCCACTGCTCTACCTACCTCTGTGTCGTCAAGTATACTATCCATCCATACCTGTGGTGCATTTTAGTTGTGCACAGTATATTTAGTAGGAGGACAGTGCAGAATTTTGCTGACCATCAATATATAATATATAGTAGTACGGAACAGTAGGCCACTGCTCTACCTACCTCTGTGTCGTCAAGTATACTATCCATCCATACCTGTGGTGCATTTTAGTTGTGCGCAGTATATATAGTAGGAGGACAGTGCAGAATTTTGCTGACCACCAGTATACAATATATAGCAGTACAGTACAGTAGTCCACTGCTCTACCTACCTCTGTGTCGTCAAGTATACTATCTATCCATACCTGTGGTGCATTTTAGTTGTGCGCAGTATATATAGTAGGAGGACAGTGCAGAATTTTGCTGACCACCAGTATATAATATATAGCAGTACGGTACAGTAGGCCACAGCTCTACCTACCTCTGTGTCGTCAAGTATACTATCCATCCATACCTGTGGTGCATTTTAGTTGTGCGCAGCATATATAGTAGGAGGATAGTGCAGAATTTTGCTGACCACTAGTATATAATATATATCAGTACGGTACAGTAGGCCATTGCTATTGATATATTACTGGCATATAATTCCACACATTAAAAAATGGAGAACAAAAATGTGGAGGGTAAAATAGGGAAAGATCAAGATCCACTTCCACCTCGTGCTGAAGCTGCTGCCACTAGTTATGGCAGAGACAATGAAATGCCATCAACGTCGTCTGCCAAACCGATGCCCAATGTCATAGTAGAGAGCATGTAAAATCCAAAAAACAAAAGTTCAGTAAAATGACCCAAAAATCTAAATTAAAAGCGTCTGATGAGAAGCGTAAACTTGCCAATATGCCATTTACGACACGGAGTGGCAAGGAACGGCTGAGGCCCTGGCCTATGTTCATGGCTAGTGGTTCAGATTCACATGAGGATGGAAGCACTCATCCTCTCGCTAGAAAAATTAAAAGACTTAAGCTGGCAAAAGCACAGCAAAGAACTGTGCGTTCTTCTAAATCACAAATCCCCAAGGAGAGTCCAATTGTGTCGGTTGCGATGCCTGACCTTCCCAACACTGGACGGGAAGAGGTGGCGCCTTCCACCATTTGCACGCCCCCTGCAAGTGCTGGAAGGAGCACCCGCACTCCAGTTCCTGATAGTCAAATTGAAGATGTCACTGTTGAAGTACACCAGGATGAGGATATGGGTGTTGCTAGCGCTGAGGAGGAAATTGACAAAGAGGATTCTGATGGTGAGGTGGTTTGTTTAAGTCAGGCACCCGGGGAGACACCTGTTGTCTGTGGGATGAATATGGCCATTGACATGCCTGGTCAAATTACAAAAAAAATCACCTCGTCAGTGTGGAATTATTTTAACAGAAATGCGGACAACATTTGTCAAGCCGTGTGTTGCCTTTGTCAAGCTGTAATAAGTAGGGGTAAGGACATTAACCACCTAGGAACATCGTCCCTTATACGTCACCTGGAGCGCATTCATTAGAAGTCATTGACAAGTTCAAAAACTTTGGGTGAGAGCGGAAGCAGTACACTGACAACTAAATCCCTTCCTCTTGTAACCAAGCTCCTGCAAACCACACCACCAACTCCCTCAGTGTCAATTTCCTCCTTAGACAGGAAAGCCAATAGTCCTGCAGGCCATGTCACTGTCAAGTCTGAAGAGTGCTCTCCTGCCTGGGATTCCTCTGATGCATCGTTGAGTGTAACGCCTACTGCTGCTGGCGCTGCTGTTGTTGCTGCTGGGAGTTGATCGTCATCCCAGAGGGGAAGTCGGAAGACAACTTGTACTACTTACAGTAAGCAATTGACTGTCCTTTGCGAGGAAGATGAAATATCACAGCAGTCATCCTGCTGCAAAGCAGATAACTCAGGCCTTGGCAGCCTGGGTGGTGTTAAACGTGTGTCCGGTATCCACCGTTAATTCACAGGGAATTAGAGAATTTATTGCGTTAGTGTGTCTCCGGTACCAAATACCATCTAGGTTCCACTTCTCTAGGCAGGCGATACCGAGAATGTACACAGACCTCAGAAAAAGAGTCACCAGTGTCCTAAAAAATGCAGTTGTACCCAATGTCCACTTAACCACGGACATGTGGACAAGTGGAGCAGGGCAGACTCAGGACTATATGACTGTGACAGCCCACTGGGTAGATTTATTGCCTCCCGCAGCAAGAACAGCAGCGGCGGCACCAGTAGCAGCATCTCGCAAACGCCAACTCGTTCCTAGGCAGGCTACGCTTTGTATCACCGCTTTCCATAAGAGGCACACAGCTGACAACCTCTTACGGAAACTGAGGAACATCATCGCAGAATGGCTTACCCCAATTGGACTCTCCTGGGGATTTGTGACATCGGACAACGCCACCAATATTGTGCGTGCATTACATGTGGGCAAATTCCAGCACGTCCCATGTTTTGCACATACATTGAATTTGGTGGTGCAGAATTATTTAAAAAATGACAGGGGCGTGCAAGAGATGCTGCCGGTGGCCACCGCGTGCCGAAGACTGGACCACCAGCAAACACTCCTGAACCTGCCCCGCCATCATCTGAAGCAAGAGGTGGTAACGAGGTGGAATTCAACCCTCTATATGCTTCAGAGGATGGAGGAGCAGCAAAAGGCCATTCAAGCCTATACAGCTACCTACGATATAGGCAGAGGAGGGGGAATGCACCTGACTCAAGCGCAGTGTAGAATGATTTCAACATTGTGCAAGGTTCGGCATAGGAGGTTACTTCCAGAAAATGTGGAGAAGATGATGTTCATCAAAATTAATTATAATCAATTCCTCCGTCGAGACATTCACCAGCAATTGCCTCCAGAAAGTACACAGGGACTTGAGATGGTGGATTCCAGTGGGGACGAATTAATAATCTGTGAGGAGGGGGATGTACACAGTGAAAGGGGTGAGGAATCGGAGGATGAGGAGGAGGTGGACATCTTGCCTCTGTAGAGCCAGTTTGTGCACGGAGAGATTGATTGCTTCTTTTTTGGTGGGGGCCCAAACCAACCATTTATCTTTGCATCATGTGCTGTTTGGGGACTATTTTTTGAAGTGCAATCCTGTCTGACACTACAGTGCCACTCCTAGATGGGCCATGTGTTTGTGTCGGCCACTTGGGTCGCTTAGCTTAGCCATCCAGCGACCTTGGTGCACCTCTTTTTTTCTTTGCATCATGTGCTGTTTGGGGACTATTTTTTAAATCGGCCATCCTGTCTGACACTGCAGTGCTACTCCTAGATGGGCCAGGTGTTTGTGTCGGCCACTTGGGTCGCTTATCTTAGTCATCCAGCGACCTCGGTGCAAATTTTAGGACTAAAAATAATATTGTGAGGTGTGAGGTGTTCAGAATAGACTGGAAATGAGTGGAAATTATGGTTATTGAGGTTAATAATACTATGGGATCAAAATGACCCCCAAATTCTATGATTTAAGCTGTTTTTGAGGGTTTTTTGTAAAAAAAAAAAAACCGAATCCAAAACACACCCGAATCCGACAAAAAATTTTCAGGGAGGTTTTGCCAAAACGCGTCCGAATCCAAAACACGGCCGCGGAACCGAATCCAAAACTAAAACACAAAACCCAAAAAAATTTCGGTGCACATCACTAAGAGATAGAATGATATATTAGGTATATAGATAGAGTGATATATTTATATACAGTAACCACAAGTCCAGCACTCCAGCACAGCTTCCAGCAACCTGATCTGGTGCACGAATAGGTAAATATATAAATCAGCCAACAAGTCGGGCACTCGGGATTCCCCAAAATAATGCTCAGGGAAACTGTAGATAGTTTGTCAATGTTTCAGGGACCTAATTGTAATCCCTTTAATGAGGCTGTCCTAACAAAAAGAATACAGTATATAGGGTGTATAATTAATTACCAGGTGTATCACACACATCGCACAGTACAGTACACAAGGTGTATAATCACCATGTGAATCTCACACGTCGCACAGTACAGTATAAAGGGTGTATAATTACCGTGTGTATCACACACGTCGCACAGTACAGTATACAGGGTGTATAATCACCAGGTGTATCCAGAGCCGGCCCTAACCAATATGATGCCCTAGGCAAGATTTTGGCTGGTGCCCCCTAGCACCGCCGCTAGTTCCGCCTCTGACCTTGCACCTCTTTCCCAGCACCATCACCCCTCACCCATAGCAGTCCTTATTTTGGTGTTTGTACCCCCCTTTACTTTAAATAGGAACAGTTTGCATAGCCCAAAAAGGGGTGTGTTGTTGCTGGCAAGGGGCAGGGCCACACAATAGTAACCCCAATTCCAAGTACGCCACACAGTACTGCAACTTTATTCACATTTGATCATGCGATAGTGTCCATAATTCATATTACATCCCACAGTAGTATCACTTTACCTTATAAACGTTACTCCTCACAGTAGAGCCCCTTATTCACATTACATCACACTGAATTGCTCCTTATTCACATTACACCACACCCTATTGGTCTTTATTCACATTAGATGACACAGTAGTGCCATTTCTATACGCAACGCCACATAGTAGAGCACCTTATACACATAATGCCACACATTAGTAATGCATTTATATACATAATTCCACACAGTAATGCCCCTTACACATATGAGACACATTATTAATGTCCTTATAAACATAATGCACCTTACACATATGCCGCATATTATTAATGCCCTTATACACATAATGACACACATAGTGCCCCCTACACATTTGCTGCACATCATTAGTACCCCTATACACATAATGACACACATACAGTAGTACCCTGTTACACATATGCCGCACATTATTAATGCCCTTATACACATAATGACACACATAGTGCCCCTTACACATATGTTGCACATTATTAATGCATTTTTACATGACACACATAATGCTCCTTACACATATTCCGAACACTACTGCACAACCAACCCACTCACATGCACACAGCACTCACACTGCCACTAACACTGTGACCTCTGCCTCTGCTTGGAAACAGATGTGTCCTCATAAATCTTGCCTCAATGCTAACAACGGGCACATTTTTTTTCATGAGAATGCATCTTATTTGCATTTCTATGTGGCTAGGATGCACAAGCAGCTTCTGGTGATTAAACTGATATGCAGCATGCCTATATACTGTGTGAGACTGTGGCTGTATCTGCATATGAAATGCTACACACAGAATATAGGCATGCCGCATATCATTTTAATCAGCAGAAGCTGCTGATGCCCCTAGGCATATCAAATGCCCTAGGCAATTGCCTAGTTTGCCTATGCCTATGGCCGGCTCTGGGTGTATCACACACGTCGCACAGTACAGTATACAGGGTGTATAATTACCATGTGAATCTCACACGTCGCACAATACAGTATACAGGGTGTATAATTACCAGTTGTATCACCCACGTCGCACAGTACGGTATACAGAGTGTATAATTACAAGGTGTATCTCACAAGTCACACATTACAGTAAACAGGGTGTATTACCAGGTGTATCACACACGTCGTATAGTACAGTATACAGGTTGTATAATCACCATGTGTATCTCACACGTCGCACAGTACAGTATACAGGGTGTTTAATTACCAGGTGTATCACACACATCGTACAGTACAGTATACAGGGTGTATAATGACCACGTGAATCTCACACGTCGCACAGTACAGTATACAGGCTGTATAATTACCAGGTGTATCTCACACGTCGCACAGTACAGTAAACAAGGTGTATAATAATTATTAGAGACGAGCGGGTTCTTGAGAACCGAACCCCCCTCCCGAATATCACGTCCCGAGCCCGGATCAGAGTCCGGATCAGAGTCCGGCTCGGGACTTCCCGCCAAACTCGGAAACCAGAACGAGGCAAAACGTCATCATCCCGATGTCGGATTCTCACGGGTTTTGGATTCCATATAAGGAGCCACGCATCGCCGACATTTTCACTCCAGTCCTGGAGAGTGTAGCGAGAGGACGTGTCTCTCTCCTCAGTGTCTGTCTGTGCGGGAAAGTGGTGTGGCAAGTTGACCTGCTCTTATGTGTCATTCCAGTGCTGTCTTGTGCTACTTCAGTCCAGTGGTGGTGTCTTGTACTGCATCAGTCCAGTCACAGTGCTGTGTCCTGTGCTACCTGCCATAAGTCCAGTGCTGCTATATAAGTCCAGTGCAGTGGTGCTGTGTTGTGTTGCATCAGTCCAGTGGTGGTGTCCTGTGCTGCCATAAGTCCAGTGGTGGCGTCCTGTGCTGCCATAAGTATAGTGCTGCTGCTGTAAAGGTCCAGTGCAGGGGTGCTGTGCTGCATCAGTCCATTGGTGGTGTCCTGTGCTGCCATAAGTCCAGTGCTACTGCCGTATAAGTCCAGGGGTACTGCCGTGTAAGTCCAGTCTAGTGGTACTGCCGTATAAGTCCAGTGATACTGCCGTATAAGTCCAGTCCAGTGGTATTGCCATATAAATCCAGTCCAGAGGTACTGTCATATAAGTCCAGTGATACTGCCGTATAAGTCCAGTGGTATTGCTGTATAAGTCCAGTGATACTGCCGTATAAGTCCAGTGGTACTGCCATATAAGTCAAGTGATACTGCCGTATAAGTCCAGTCCAGTGTTACTGCCGTATAAGTCCAGTGATATTGCCGTATAAGTCCAGTCCAGTGGTAAAGCCATATAAGTCCAGTCCAGTGGTACCGCCGTATATGTCCAGTGATACTGCCATATAAGTCCAGTGCTACTGCTCTATGGGGGTCATTCCGAGTTGTTCGCTCGTTGACGATTTTCGCAACGGAGCGATTAAGGCAAAAATGCGCATGCGCTAAGTATTTTAGCACAAAACTTAGTAGATTTACTCACGTCCGAACGAAGAATTTTCATCGTTGAAGTGATCGGAGTGTGATTGAGAGGAAGTGGGTGTTTCTGGGCGGAAACTGACCGTTTTCTGGGAGTGTGCGGAAAAACGCAGGCGTGCCAGGATAAAACGCGGGAGTGGCTGGAGAAACGGGGGAGTGGCTGGCCGAACGCAGGGCGTGTTTGTGACGTCAAACCTGGAACGAAACGAGCTGAGCTGATCGCAGTGTAGTCTCAAGCTACTCAGAAACTGCTAAGAATTTTCTATTCACAATTCTGCTAATCTTTCGTTTGCTATTCTGCTAAGCTAAGATACACTCCCAAAGGGCGGCGGCCTAGCGTGTGCAATGCTGCTAAAATCTGCTAGCGAGCAAACAACTCGGAATGAGGGCCTATAAGTCCAGTGGTATCACCGTATAAGTCCAGTGATACTGCCGTATAAGCCCAGTCCAGTGGTACTGCCATATAAGTCCAGTGATACTGCCGTATAAGTCCAGTCCAGTGGTACTGCCATATAAGTCCAGTGATACTGCCGTATAAATCCAGTGATACTGCCGTATATGTCCAGTCCAGTGGTACTGCCATATAAGTCCAGTAATACTGCTGTATAAGTCCAGTCCAGTGGTACTGCCGTATAAGTCCAGTCCAGTGGTACTGCTGTATAAGTCCAGTGATACTGCCATATAAGTCCAGCCCAGTGGTATTGCTGTATAAGTCCAATACAGTGGTACTGCCATATAATTCCAGTGATACTGACTTATATGTCCAGTCCAGTGGTACTGCAGTATAAGTCCAGTGGTGCTGCAGTATAAGTCCAGTGATACTGCCGTATAAGTCCAGTCCAGTGGTACTGCCGTATAAGTCCAGTGATACTGCCATATAAGTCCAGTCCAGTGGTACTGCCGTATAAGTCCAGTACAGTGGTCCTGCCGTATAGTCCAGTGATACTGCAGTATAAATCTAGTAATACTGCCGTATAAGTCCAGTCCAGTGGTACTGATGAATAAGTCCAGTGATACTGCCATATAAGTCCAGTGGTACTGCCATATAAGTCTAGTTCAGTGGTACTGCTGTATAAGTCCAGTGATACTGCCGTATAAGTCCAGTGATACTGCTGTATAAGAAAAGGGGTACTGCTGTATAAGTCCAGTCCAATGGTACTGCCAAATAAATCCAGTGATACTGCCGTATAAGTCCAGTCCAGTAGTACTGCCGTATAAGTCCAGTGATACTGCTGTCTAAGTCCAATCTAGTGGTACTGTCATATAAGTCCAGTGATACTGCTATATAAGTCCAGTGGCAATGCCGTAAAAGTCCAGTCCAGTGGTACTGCCGTATATAAGTCCAGTGATGCTGCCGTATAAGTCTGGTCCAGTGGTTCGGCCATATAAGTCCAGTGATACTGCCGTATAAGCCCAGTGGTACTGCCATACAAGTCCAGTCCAGTGGTACTGACGTATAAGTCCAGTCCAGTGGTACTGCCGTATAAGTCCAGTGATACTGCCGTATAAGTTCAGTGGTACTGCCGTATAAGTCCAGTACAGTGGTACTGCCGTATAAGTCCAGTGATACTGCCGTATAAGTCCAGTCCAGTGGTACTGCCATATAAGTCCAGTGATACTGCCGTATAAGTCCAGTGGTACTTCCGTATAAATCCACCAGTGGTTCTGCCGTATAAGTCTAGTGATACTGTCGTATAAGTCCAGTCCAATGGTACTGCCTTATAAGTCTAGTGATACTGCCGTATAAGTCCCGTCCAGTGTTACTGCCGTATAAGTCCAGTGATACTGCTGTACAAGTCCAGTGGTACTGCCGTATAAGTCCAGTCCAGTGGTACTGCCTTATAAATCCAGTGATACTGCCGTATAAGTCTGGTGATACTGCCTTTTAAGTCCAGTGTTACTTACGTATAAGTTTAGTCCAGTGGTACTCCTGTATAAGTCCAGTCCAGTGGTGCTGCCGTATAAGTTCAGTGGTGCTGTCCTGTGCTGTATATTATTTACTACACATAAAGGGGTTATTAATATTTAACCCAAATCATTTTTACATGGCTTGCCCTGTGTGGTGTAGAGGTATGCTCTCCTGTGCCGCATATTGTTATATAACTCCAGAAAAATAAAGGAGAACAAAAATTTGGAGGATAAAAAAGGGAAAGATCAAGAAAAACTTCCTCCTACTACTGCTGCTGCTGCTGTTGCTCCTGGGATTCGATCGTCATCCCAGAGGGAAGTCAGAAGACCACTTGTACTACTTCAACTAAGTAATTGACTGTGCAACAGTCCTTTGTGAGGAAGATGAAATAGGACAACAGTCATCCTGTTGCAAAGCGAATAACTGAGGCCTTGACAGCTATGTTGATGTTAGACATGCATCCGGTATTAACCATTAGTGCAGTGGGATTTAGACAATTGATGGAGGTAGTGTGTCCCCGGTACCAAATCCTATCTAGATTCCACTTCACTAGGAAAGCGATTCCAGGACTGTACAGGGACATTAAGGAAAGTGTCCTCAGTGTCCTGAAAAATGCAGTTGTACCCAGTGTCCACTTAACCACAGACATGTGGACAAGTGGAGTAGGGCAAACTACATGACTGACAGCCCACTGGGTAGATGTATTGCCTCCCACAGCAACAACAGAAGCGGCACCAGTAGCAGCATCTCACAAACTCCAGCTCGTTCCTAGGCAGGCTACGCTGTGTATCACCGGTTTCTGTAAGAGGCACACCGCTGGCAACCTCTTACGGAATCTGATGGACATCATCGCACAATGGCTTACCCCACTTAGACTCTTCTGGGGATTTGTGATATTGGACAACGCCACGAATATTGTGCGTGCATTAAATCTGGGCAAATTCCAGCACGTCCCATGTTTTGCACATACAATTAATTTGGTGGTGCAGAATTTTTTGAGAAATGCCAGGGGCATGCAGGGGTTGCTGTTGGTGGCTCGGAAAATTGCGGGCCACTTTTGACATTCAGCCACCGCGTGCCACTCCTAGATGGGCCAGGTGTTTGTGCCGCACACTTGTGTCGCTTAGCTTAGTCATACAGCAACCTCGGTGCACCTCTTTTTCTTATTTGCATCATGTGCTGTCTGGGGACTAGATTTTTAAGTGCCATCCTGTCTGACACTGCAGTGCCACTCCTAGATGGGCCAGGTGTTTGTGCCTCACACTTGGTCGCTGGATGGCTAAGCTAAGCGACACTTGTTGCACCTCTTTTTCTTCTTTGCATCATGTGCTGTTTGGGGACTAGTTTTTTTTAAGTGCCATCCAGTCTGACACTGCAGTGCCACTCCTAGATGGGCCAGGTGTTTGTGCCACATACTTGTGTTGCTTAGCTTAGCTTAGCCATCTAGCGACCTTGGTGCACCTCTTTTTCTTCTTTGCATCATGTGCTGTTTGGGAACTAGTTTTTTTAAGTGCCATCCAGTCTGACATTGCAGTGCCACTCCTAGATGGGCCAGGTGTTTGTGCCACATACTTGTGTTGCTTAGCTTAGCCATTTAGCGACCTTGGTGCACCTCTTTTTCTTCTTTGCATCATGTGCTGTTTGGGGACTAGTTTTTTTTAAGTGCCATCCTGTCTGACACTGCAGTGCTACTCCTACATGGGCCAGGTGTTTGTGCCACACACTTGTGTCACTTAGCTTAGCCATCCAGCTACCTCATTGCACCTCTTTTTCTTCTTTGCATCATGTGCTGTTTGGGGCCTATTTTTTAAATCTACTATCCTGTCTGCCACTGCAATGCCACTCCTAGATGGGCCAGGTGTTTGTGCCGCCCACTTGGGTCGCTTATTTAGTCATCCAGCGACCTCGGTGCAACCTTTTGGCCTAAAAAAAATATTGTGAGGTGTGAGGTGTTCAGAATAGACTGGAAATGAGTGGAAATTAATGTTATTGAGGTTAATAATACCATAGTATCAAAATTACTCCCAAATTCTGTGATTTTAGCTGTTTTGTGTTTTTTTCAAAAATCATCCAGATCCAAAACCCGAGCGAGGATCCAGATCCAAAACCAAAACACAAAACACGTAAAGTGCCCGCCGCACATCTCTACAATATACATATTTGTTAAATTCCTGAGCCAAATATTAATGTCCAATTGTACAATATTTGTAAAAATAATATCTGAAGACACGATCTGCAGTAATTTCCGTACTTCTTGTCTTTGGAAATTATTTTGCTATTTATTTTTAAAAATATATATATATTTTTTGTAATCCCAGTTTGATCACGCTTAATAACAGTTGGATGGGCTGGATTATGCCAGCAAAGAACGAATGCCAAAGGTTTAAAATTTGTGAGCCCCTGATAATCAGGATGGCTGTATCCAAAAGGGCTTCTTCAGACCCTCTCGCGAGAGATCAGCCGGCTGCCAGCTGCTACTCTGGGCACTGAAATCAATCAATCAGAGCAGGGATTTTTATATGTAGAACAGATGGGCCCAAATCCATCCATGGGAGGCTATTTACAGATTAGTTATGGGATCAGAGAACACATACTGAGCTTGGCACTGAAGAGCACTTTTCAGTTACTTTTCCAAAAATGTCCACACAAGTTGCTGATTGAGTCTGCCCAGTAAAGATGAGCAAAGCCACAACAATACATTATGTTAAACTACTTGGGTCATCGTTATATCCCAGACTCCTCCAAAATATGTGGGAAGATATTTTATACTTTATTTTGTTACTGAAACGGTGCATTTTATAGCTGAAAACCTTTGATTTTGCTTCTTTGTTCATGCTATTAACACTATGAGGCTAAAGCAGACTTTAACGCAATTAACCTGATTTATAGTCAGATTGTTCTCATAGCATGGGCACAAATGGTGACTATTTGCATACAGCACACACGCAGATGCCAATTCATGCATTGTTTTTTATCTGTCCATCCTATTCTGTCCTTCCATGAAATAAGTGTTTTGGGCTAGGGACTGACAATGTGATTGCGTGTAACCCCCTGACTTGTGGGAGTGTCAAAATCTCTGTGTGAGTCATGCGTATGGGGAAGGGAAGCCTGTTTCTGGATCTCTTGCATCTAGCATGGGGCTGGTGCAATTGCCGATACTAATTATATTTGTTGCGGCAGCTGGTGTAAAATCAATGAGTGGCACAGCTTCCCATTTGCAGATGCACACACCTGCCATTATCAGGATGGAATCTTACATTAAGGGGGTTATTCAGAGTTGATTGCAGTTTTGCTAAATTAGCAAAAACAGCGATTGTTCCACTCACATGCTGGGGGCCTCCCAGCACAGGGCAAGGCCACCCACAATGTGTGGTGCCGTCCCATGATGCAAACGCAATTCCGTTGCGATCCCATCAAATTGAGGTTGACCCTTGCCTATGCAGCATGGCTGCGTAAGCAGGGGTATCACTGTATGTTTCACAGGAACACAGGCAATGTCATCGGCCAGCCTCGAAAATGGCCATGACACTCCTGCATTTCCTGCTATCTTCCCTCCCAACACTGCATTTCCATAATATAGTCACAAATCGCAGATCTGCGCACCCACTGGGATCATGCAGGGTCAATATTCAATTTCTTAGGGATCTTGCTATGACCCTATTGGAAGTGGGGGTGACCACTTCAGCAGAGGTTGCAGCACTATTGTCTTGGAGCGCTGGTTTGAAATCTTTTTGCATTTCATTTGACTGCGTTTCCATCCCCGGATGCCCATTGCCTGTCAATCACTGTGCGATTGCATCCTTCCGGGATGCAATCGTATAGTGAAGGGTCGTGCATATGCACTACAGCTGTGTCCCACCCTGAATAAGGTAGTAAATCAGTCTTTAGAAGCTGTCTATGTTGTTTGCACGGAACTAGATACGTATATTCAACTGTATGCCGAGATGCATGCATCTATGCAAGTTGAGCACCCCTATCTGTACGCCTAGTTTGACACCTGTCATCCTTATCATCAATATCATTAGTGCGCACTTGCACCAGCCATATTTTGGTGTAAAAGATAAGCCTGAAAACAGCTGCAGTTATGCTTCCTGCCAACAGTGCATAGACGGCAATTTAATTGACACATTCTAACTACATGTTAGCCCAAACTGCATTGTTACCTGTCAGAGCATAGGCGTTTCTCAAGGTGTGCAGTGCACATGGGCCCCTAGGCACATCTGCAACCATATATTATACTTACCCCTTCACAGTCCTGCAGCGTGGCCCAACACTGCAGACACAAATCACTTGGAAAGTGGTTGCCATGGCCATTTTTGAGTGATTTGCACATGTGTACTAGAGATGTCCCCGGGAAGAAGATGTGGGCGCCATGTTTTTGGAGACCTGTGCATGTGCAGTAGACTCTGCCATAATGCCAGAGTCTACTCACTGCCAGAGAGGAGGGAGCCCTCAAAGGAGGCTGCGCATGGGCCCTTGCCTCTCTTAAAATGCCCCTTTGTGCATACCCTATTACAGTCCAGTTACGCCACTTTAATCGCAAGTGTAAATGTGCCTGAAATGTGTAAGACTCTGCATTGCCCGTGATTGTTTATGTGAAAAACATGCAGAATAAGCTTTGTTAACAGGTGTAAATTCAGCTGTGCTTCAGCTACACAAATAGGTATAGACAACTACAGTGCGACAGGACTGACATCAGGGGAGTGGCGACAGGACTGACATCAGGGGAGTACAGGTGATATAAATATAAATGGCCTGGCTGACAAGTCTTTATGTCAGCAGCAGTATCAGCTGGGATTAACAGCACCAACAAGGCTGAATAAAGTGGGGGCACAGGGTTGGGCCCCTCCTCTCTCATGAATTCCCCTCCTCGCCCAGACCACATGCCTCAACTGCACCACCAGCTTTCACTGTATTGGTTGGACCCTCAGTTCTGCGGCGCACAGCCTGGGCAGAAGAAGACAATTTGGGGGATATTTAATTGTTTGAAAAGTCGGTTGGGTGTCTGTTTTTTCCTGTCTATTAGATAGGAAAAAACAGACACCCAACTGATTTTTTAAACAATTGAATATCCCTGTAGGGCAGTGTAGGGCTGGGGCATGAAGCAGTGGTGGAACTAGCGAGCGGTGGGCCCAGGTGCGACAAAATGCTTTGGGTACCCCCCACCCCCATCCCATCCAAGTCCACCCCCTCACCCCTGGAGAGGATCTGGTGAGGGGGACGTGCTCAGGGCCAGAGAAATGGAAACCTAGCAACAGTGCCGTAACTAGACATTTTAGCACTGTGTGCAAGAAACGGCATCGGAGCCCCACTCCTGCATGCAAAACAGGGGCAGTGCGCGCCGTAGGCGTGCGCAAAAATACATACTGCATGGCTTCGTGGGGAAGGGGTGTGGCCACAAAATAATACCAATTCATAAAACGGTGCACAGTAGTCTCCATTATTCAAATTACGCCGCACAGTAGCACCACTACACCAGGGAGAGACCCTTTTACACGTTACGGCGGACAGATTCCCCTTTTTACACATTACGGCAGACAGCGTCCCCTTTTTACACATTACGGCAGACAGCGTCCCCTTTTTACACATAACGGCAGACAGCGTGCCTTTGTTACACATTACGGCAGACAGCGTCCCCTTTTTACACATTACGGCAGACAGCGTCCCCTTTTTACACATCACGGCAGGCAGATTCCCCCTTTTTACACATCACGTTAGACAGATTCAGTTTTTACACATTACGTCAGGCAGATTCCCCCTTTTTTACACATTACGGCAGACAGTGCCCCTTTTTACACATTATGGCAGACAGCATCCCCCTTTTTTACACATTACGGCAGACAGCGTGCCCTTTTTACACATTACGTCAGGCAGATTCCCCCTGTTTTACACATTACGGCAGACAGCGTGCCCTTTTTACACATTACGGCAGGCAGATTCCCCCTTTTTACACATTGCGGCAGACAGCGTCCCCTTTTTACACATTGCGGCAGACAGCGTCCCCTTTTAACACATCACGGCAGGCAGATTCCCCCTTTTTTACACATTACGGCAGACAGTCCCCCTTTTTGCACATGAAGAAAGAAAGAAAGAAAGAAAGAAAGAAAGACTTATACTTACATACTGTCTCCACTGACTCAGGCTCCTCGGTGCAGCTTCTGGCAGAGATCCCGGGCAGGAGAGAAGGAGGAGGAGGAAGGTGGAGGAGGGAGCCGCAGCAGCGCTGTGTTATTGGTGGAGGCGCTGCTGCTGTCCATCTCCTTCACCATAGGCTGTCCACTGCGGCGGAAGACAGCCTATAGCGAAGCAGAGGGACAGCAGCAGCAGCGCCTCCACCAGTAACAAAGCGCTGCTGCGGCTCCCTCCTCCACCTCCCTCCTCCTCGTTCCCCCCGTGTCCCCTGCGCTCCTCTCCTCTCTGGGCGGCTGTGTGCTGCGGGCAGCGGTTGCCCACAGCACACAGCAGCATGTAATGAGTCAGATTGACTCATTACATGCTTTGGGCCCCTCGACAGTGGCGGGCCCCAGTGCAATGCACTGGTTGCACTGGCGGTAGTTCCACCTCTGGCATGAAGGGCTCACTGAGGCATCCAGTGGTAGGGGCCTATGTTAAGGGATGTAACATAGTTAATGAAGTTGAAAAGAGGCAAAATGCCCATCAGGTTCAACCTGTATTCTGTATTAAGCTGAGCTCACTATCATGTCCCTGCTAAAGTAAAGTTTTTAGGATTAATTAACAACTATAATTCATGTACCTCCCAGTTTATCAATGTCAATTTATTTTTATGCAATAACTTTGGATATCTTTTTTAGTTAGAAATTTATCCAATCCGTTTTTGAATGTATTTACCAAGTTCGCCATTACCACCTTCTCTGGCAGGGAGTTCCAAATCTTTATTGCCCTAACTGTGAAGAACCCTTTCCTACGTTGTGTGCGGAATTTTTCTCCTCTAGACTCAGCTAGTGCCCACGTGTCCTATGCAGAGTTTTTTTTAATGAACACATCCCTTGATAACTCCTTGTATTGTACCTTTACATCAAGATATTAATAATGTCTCCTCTTAGACGCCTCTTTTCTAGAGTATACATATTCAACCTAATAAGTCTTTCTTCATAATCCAGTGCCTCAAGCTCTTTAATCAATTTAGTAGCTCGCCTTTGAATTCTTTCGATTTCCCAAATATCTTTTTTATAATGTGGTGCCCAAAACTGTACACAATATTCCAGGTGAGGACGTACCAATGATTTGTACAGTGGCAGGATTACACTCTCGTCCCTTGCCTCAATTCCCTGTTTTATGCACGCTAGCACCTTACTTGCCTTCTTTGTTGCACTTTGACATTGTGTACTATTATTAAGCCTATTATCTGAGTACCCACAAGTCTTTTCCAATAATGTTACCCAGTGTCGGACTGCGGAATGAAGGGCCTAGCAGGGGAATGCTGTGGTAGGGACCTGTGTTTAAGGGTGTGGCCAGTTTCTAAAGGGGGTGTGGCCACTCACCACAGAGGCTTGCCTAACTATTAGTGAGTTCATGGTCTGGGCCCCTTGATAAATATACACAGTAATTACTGCTAGTGCGTCCATGATAATGTACCAGATTAATAACAGCAATGCACTGTAGAAAATACACCATAGTACTGTGCAGTATAATATAACATATCTATAATGTATAATTAGTGTACAGTCTGGAACCTGATCCCTAGCGGTTGAAGAGGGGTCCCCAGGCAATAGGGCCCACCGGGGGTTTCTCTCGTACCCCTGTGGGCCGATCCTGATGTTACCCCTAGATTTTCCCCATTTAATGTGTAGGATGCTAGTTTATTCTTTGTCCCAAATGCATAACTTTGCATTTTTCTATATTAAACCTCATTCTTCATTTGGATGCCCAAATTTAAAGTTTAAATAAGTCATTCCGTAGAGACTCCACATCGATTTCTGAATTAATTACCCTACATAGTTTAGTATTATCAGCAAAGATTGACACTGTGCTTTCCAGGCCTGTTCCTAGGTCATTAATAAATATATTGAACAATAGTGGCCCTAGTACGGACCCTTGTGGTATTCCGCTGACTACTGTTGCCCAGCTGGAGAATATCCCATTGACCACTACTCGCTGTTCCCTGTTATCCAGCCAATTACTTATCCATATACAAATAGTTTTTCCTAGGCCAAGCTCCATTAATTGGACAATCAGTCTTCTATGTGGCTTTTGCAAAATCTAAATAGACCACATCCACAGCTTTCCCCTGTTCAAGATTGTCGCTCACTTCCTCGTAGAAGTTAGTTTGGCATGATCTGTTTTTCACAAAACCATGCTGGTTTATGCTAATAATTTTAGCAGTCTGCAGATAATCCTCTATGCTGTCTCTTAAAATTCCTTCCAATATTTTTCCCACTATAGATGTCAAACTAACTGATCTGTAGTTACCAGGATGATTTTTACTTCCTTTTTTAAATAATGGCACTACCTCCGCTAATCTTTTAGTACCATACTTGATCGAATTGAACTTTAAAAGATCAAGTATAGGGGTCTTGCTAGTTGTGACTTAAGCTCCATAAGAACCCTCGGATGAAGTCCATCTGGGCCCGATGATTTATTAATCTTAATTTTGTTTAGTCTCTCCTGGACTACATCCTCACTTAAGCAAGTATCTAGCCATGTGTCATTATCATCACTGTCATTATGGACTACTCCCACCATCTGTTCTTCTCTGGTAAACACTGATGAAAAAAATGTGTTCAGTATTTTTGCTTTTATTTTGTCATCATTAATTAAGACTCCCAATTCATCTTTTATTGGACCTACATTCTCCTTTTTTAACCTTTCACTGTTTGTGTATTTTAAAAACTTTTTAGGATTGGTTTGACTCTCTATAGCGATTTGCTTTTCGTTATCTGTTTTAGCTGCTCTTATTACTTTTTTGCATCTATTATTGCATTCTTTGTAGTTCTGGAATGACTCCACCGTTCCATTAGATTTAAATGCTTTAAAAGCATGCCTCTTTTTAACCATTTTTTACTTGACCTTCTTATTAAATCACATCATTTTGATTTTAGTACTCCTGCGTTTACTGACCATTGGAATGAATTTGCGAATGTTGCTATCGAGCAACCCTTTTAAAGCCTCCCACATTTCCATAGTATTCTTACCATGAAGCAAAACTTCCCAATGTCGTTTAGTGCATATCTAAGCATACTAAAGTTAGCTTTTCTAAAGTTAAATGTTTTGGTTGATCCCTTATAGCTATGTTTCTTGAAACTGATGTCAAATGTGATCACATAGTGATCACGGTTACCCAAGGTCCCCCCAACTCAACTTCAGTGTTTGATATAATGTCCACATTATTGGTAATTACTAGATCCAGAATAGTATTACTTCTAGTCGGGTCCTCGACTAATTGAGACAGGTAGTGATCCTTTAACATATTTAAGAACCTGTTACCCCTAGCTTTTACATATGAATCGTTACTCCAATTTATATCAGGATAATTAAAATCCCCAATCACTAGGATGTCCCGTAAACACGCAGATTTTTCAATTTGCTGCAAGAGTTGTCCTTCCTCTTGTATGCTAACATCTGGCTGTTTGTAACACGTGCCTATGCCAATTTTTTTTAGCATCAGTACCCCCACTTAAGATTTCAACCCCCTAATGACACCATGTTTTCTCCTGTCCCTTCATAAATAACCTCCTTTAAGTACGATTTTAGAGATGGTTTAACATAAAGACATACACCTCCTCCCCTTTTGTTAGCTCTGTCCCTCCTGAAAAGACTATAACCCTCCAAGTTTTCAACCCAGTCATTAGAGTCGTCTAACCATGTTTCCATTATACCTATAATATCATACTGATCCTTTAATGCAAGTAATCCCAATTCCCCCATTTTACCTGATGGGCTTCTTGCATTCGCAAGCGTACATTTTAGTGAACTATTTCCCTTGCCTGTTTGTTTTTTTAATGGTATACTATCGTTATTTATTAATGCCTACCCGTACTTACTCTTACCGACAGTTATTCTCCTCCCTTCCTCTCCACCCTCATAATACTTAATACAGCCCTCCTTACTCATTTCTGTGATCGATCCATCAAGTCTTAACCCCCCCCCCCCCCCCCCCCGACATAAGTGTTTTCCCTTGTGATAAGGACATCATTTTCTTTATGCCGTAGTGCTGACCCACAGTCGTTGTTAGTTAACGTCTTGGCAATACCTTTGGTACTACCCTTGTTAGAACCCATATTAATATCCTTACCAGCTGCTCTTTTCTTCCCCCCTTCTCCACCCCCATTTAGTTCGCTACCTCCATCCTTACTATTCTCACTGCATGACCCATATATTCTAGCTAAGCCCTCGCCCCAGGCTCCTAGTTTAAAAACTCTTCCAACCCTGTGACCATCCTTCCCCCCCAGCACCACAGCCCCCTCCTCATTCAGGTGCAATCCATCGCGACAAAAATATGGCACCTGACTGAGAAATCCGCCCAATGTTCCAGGAACACAAACCTCTCCTTCCTACACCAGTCTTTAAGCCACACATTTACCTCTCTAATCTCCCTCTGCCTCCCTGGGCTAGCGTGTGGCACAGGTAATAATTCAGAGAATATTACCTTGGATGTTTCTGGCCTAAGTCCCTTTAACTTTTCTTAAGGACATCCCACCTTCCACTAACTTTGTTGTTGGTGCAAAGTGCACCAAGACCGCCGGGTCTTTCTCAGCCCCTTCCAACAATCTGTCTACCCGGTCCGCGATGTGCCATACTCGAGCACCCGGGAGACAACAGATTGTACGGTGATCACAGTCCCGGTAGCAGATTGCCCTGTCTGGCTTCCTGATAATTGAATCCCCTACCACCACGATCTGACTAGGTATCTTGCTTTCTTTTTTCCCATCTGTGCCGGAGGGACCACTCCTCTGGTTGCTAGAGGGAACAGTTTCCTCCAGCCCCGTCATTACCTCACTATCATCCACCGAATCTTCATCCAATCGGGCAAACTTGTTCGGGTTTGATAGTTCAGAGATGTTGTGCCTACCCCTCTTACCCCTCTTTTCTAATGCCTAGCCATTAGAGAATGCATGGGCTGGGCATAGGGTTGGACTGGCTGACAGAGGTACAGGGGAAACCCTTGGTCCCCACCCGCCCCACCCCCTCTCACCTGGGGGTTACACCTCCTTCTCTAGCGATCAGGATCCAGAATGTGCACTTGAATTATACATTATACATATGTTACCTTATCCTGCACAGTAACATGAAGTATTTTTTACAGTTCATTACTGGTACATTATCATGCATTCCCTACATTGTTTGCTATATTTATCAAGGGGCCAAGACATTCACTCTCTAATGGTTAGCTAAGCCTCTGTGGTAGCTGGCCACACCACCTCTGGAGACACACCCCTAAACATGGGCCCCTACCACTGCATTGACCTGGTGGGCCCTTCATGCCACAGTCCGACACTGCCTGGGCCCCTTGATAAATATATACAGTAAATACTGGTAGTGCACATATGATTATGTATCAGATTAATAACAGCAATGCACTGTAACATATGTATAATGTATAATTCAAGTGCACAGTCTGGAACCTAATACTTAGAGGAGGGGATGGGGGCTTCCTCTGTATACCTGTGAACCATTCCAATCCTGCTGTAGGGGTTGGCTACAAAATCCAGGCAGTCACAGACTCACAATCCCAACTGTCAGGATTACGACAGCTGTATCCTGACAGTCAGAATCTAGATGGATCCCGTTAAGTATGTTAACCATATCCTAACCTTAGCCCACCCCTCCCGCAGCCTAACCCTAACTGTTCCCTTCCACAGCCTAACCCTAACCTTCCCCCTAGTGTAGTGGTTCTCAAACTGTGTGCCTAGGAACCCTGGAGTGCCACGAGACACTTGCTGGGGTACCTCGGTTTAGTGATCTAGGACCAATTCAAATTATTTATGGTCAATGTAATAGGCAAAACCAGTGTTTGTGGCTGTCAATCATAAAATATTTGGGCAAACAGAAGCAAATTTTGTCCCTCACCACAAAATTGAACCTAAGGAAAACGTATAAACACAATTTACTTTATTTAATATTTCTTTCTAAACTTCTCAATAAGAAACTTTTGACCTAGGGGGGTCCGTGAAAAAAATTCTGATACTTTAGGGCGCCGTGATTCAAAAAAGTTTGGGAACCACTGCCCTAGTGCCTTGTCCCTAACCCCAGCATTTACCATTGTAATCCATCAGGATTCTGACCGTCAGGATTCCGCTATTGGTATTCTGATTGTCAGGATCCCGACTGCTGGAATCCTGACCACATCCGCTCTGTAGTTCTCAGCCCCCTCTACTTTGTGTATACATTACAGAGGTTATCTGCACTAAAATTTAGTTATTTCATTATTAAGATTATACTCAACCGATAAGCAATATTAGTTATTTTGAGATAAGTTACTTTGGAGCAATTATTAAAACAATTTGGTTTGTGCTCATTCTCATAACAAAAGCTGTGTACCCCACTTGTTTTTAATGTAATTTAATTTGGGGCATATTTACTAAAATGTGGCTCTGAAATGTAAAGCCCAATTTTCTCGCATTCTAATCTCAACCTGTAGATGGTGATACAGGTTCACATAGAGTTGTGTAATTATTCTTTCTTCCCCTTGTAATATGTGTGATGTAACTGTATTTCACACTCTCATAGTGATCCAGGTGTATTCTTACTACAGTGTACAGGCCTGTTACAATAAAGCAGCATAGAAATGGGAAGCTGTGCTATGCAGACTTTACAATTTGTCTTGGAGTACTGATGCCTTGTCTACTAAAATGCCCTGGTGATTCACCAAATTCGAGACCTCCTGCTTCTCTTTGTTGGTAAGTTGGTGGAAATGGGGCCTCGCAGGGGAAAATTTAGGATTTACAGAGAGGGGTTTCCAAATGTGTGCATGAAGCTAGAGATGTGCACTTGAAATTTTTCGGGTTTTGTGTTTTGGTTTTGGGTTCGGTTCCGCGGCCGTGTTTTGGGTTCGACCGCGTTTTGGCAAAACCTCACCGAATTTTTTTTGTCGGATTCGGGTGTGTTTTGGATTCGGGTGTTTTTTTCAAAAAACACTAAAAAACAGCTTAAATCATAGAATTTGGGGGTCATTTTGATCCCAAAGTATTATTAACCTCAAAAACCATAATTTCCACTCATTTTCAGTCTATTCTGAATACCTCACACCTCACAATATTATTTTTAGTCCTAAAATTTGCACCGAGGTCGCTGGATGACTAAGCTAAGCGACCCTAGTGGCCGACACAAACACCTGGCCCATCTAGGAGTGGCACTGCAGTGTCACGCAGGATGGCCCTTCCAAAAAACACTCCCCAAACAGCACATGACGCAAAGAAAAAAAGAGGCGCAATGAGGTAGCTGTGTGAGTAAGATAAGCGACCCTATTAGCCGACACAAACACCGGGCCCATCTAGGAGTGGCACTGCAGTGTCACGCAGGATGGCCCTTCCAAAAAACACTCCCCAAACAGCACATGACGCAAAGAAAAAAAGAGGCGCAATGAGGTAGCTGTGTGAGTAAGATAAGCGACCCTAGTGGCCGACACAAACACCGGGCCCATCTAGGAGTGGCACTGCAGTGTCACGCAGGATGGCCCTTCCAAAAAACACTCCCCAAACAGCACATGACGCAAAGAAAAAAAGAGGCGCAATGAGGTAGCTGTGTGAGTAAGATAAGCGACCCTAGTGGCCGACACAAACACCGGGCCCATCTAGGAGTGGCACTGCAGTGTCACGCAGGATGGCCCTTCCAAAAAACACTCCCCAAACAGCACATGACGCAAAGAAAAAAAGAGGCGCAATGAGGTAGCTGTGTGAGTAAGATAAGCGACCCTAGTGGCCGACACAAACACCGGGCCCATCTAGGAGTGGCACTGCAGTGTCACGCAGGATGGCCCTTCCAAAAAACACTCCCCAAACAGCACATGACGCAAAGAAAAAAAGAGGCGCAATGAGGTAGCTGTGTGAGTAAGATAAGCGACCCTAGTGGCCGACACAAACACCGGGCCCATCTAGGAGTGGCACTGCAGTGTCACGCAGGATGGCCCTTCCAAAAAACACTCCCCAAACAGCACATGACGCAAAGAAAAATTAAAGAAAAAAGAGGTGCAAGATGGAATTGTCCTTGGGCCCTCCCACCCACCCTTATGTTGTATAAACAGGACATGCACACTTTAACCAACCCATCATTTCAGTGACAGGGTCTGCCACACGACTGTGACTGAAATGACGGGTTGGTTTGGACCCCCACCAAAAAAGAAGCAATTAATCTCTCCTTGCACAAACTGGCTCTACAGAGGCAAGATGTCCACCTCATCATCATCCTCCGATATATCACCGTGTACATCCCCCTCCTCACAGATTATCAATTCGTCCCCACTGGAATCCACCATCTCAGCTCCCTGTGTACTTTGTGGGGGCAATTGCTGCTGGTCAATGTCTCCACGGAGGAATTGATTATAATTCATTTTAATGAACATCATCTTCTCCACATTTTCTGGAAGTAACCTCGTACGCCGATTGCTGACAAGGTGAGCGGCGGCACTAAACACTCTTTCGGAGTACACACTTGTGGGAGGGCAACTTAGGTAGAATAAAGCCAGTTTGTGCAAGGGCCTCCAAATTGCCTCTTTTTCCTGCCAGTATAAGTACGGACTGTGTGACGTGCCTACTTGGATGCGGTCACTCATATAATCCTCCACCATTCTTTCAATGGGGAGAGAATCATATGCAGTGACAGTAGACGACATGTCCGTAATCGTTGACAGGTCCTTAAGTCCGGACCAGATGTCAGCATCAGCAGTCGCTCCAGACTGCCCTGCATCACCGCCAGCGGGTGGGCTCGGAATTCTGAGCCTTTTCCTCGCACCCCCAGTTGCGGGAGAATGTGAAGGAGGAGATGTTGACAGGTCGCGTTCCGCTTGACTTGACAATTTTCTCACCAGCAGGTCTTTGAACCCCAGCAGACTTGTGTCTGCCGGAAAGAGAGATCCAAGGTAGGTTTTAAATCTAGGATCGAGCACGGTGGCCAAAATGTAGTGCTCTGATTTCAACAGATTGACCACCCGTGAATCCTTGTTAAGCGAATTAAGGGCTCCATCCACAAGTCCCACATGCCTAGCGGAATCGCTCCGTGTTAGCTCCTCCTTCAATGTCTCCAGCTTCTTCTGCAAAAGCCTGATGAGGGGAATGACCTGACTCAGGCTGGCAGTGTCTGAACTGACTTCACGTGTGGCAAGTTCAAAGGGCAGCAGAACCTTGCACAACGTTGAAATCATTCTCCACTGCGCTTGAGACAGGTGCATTCCACCTCCTATATCGTGCTGAATTGTATAGGCTTGAATGGCCTTTTGCTGCTCCTCCAACCTCTGAAGCATATATAGGGTTGAATTCCACCTCGTTACCACTTCTTGCTTCAGATGATGGCAGGGCAGGTTCAGGCGTTTTTGGTGTTGCTCCAGTCTTCTGTACGTGGTGCCTGTACGCCGAAAGTGTCCCGCAATTCTTCTGGCCACCGACAGCATCTCTTGCACGCCCCTGTCGTTTTTTAAAAAATTCTGCACCACCAAATTCAAGGTATGTGCAAAACATGGGACGTGCTGGAATTTGCCCAGATTTAATGCGCACACAATATTGCTGGCGTTGTCCGATGCCAAAAATCCACAGGAGAGTCCAATTGGGGTAAGCCATTCCGCGATGATCTTCCTCAGTTGCCGTAAGAGGTTTTCAGCTGTGTGCGTATTCTGGAAACCGGTGATACAAAGCGTAGCCTGCCTAGGAAAGAGTTGGCGCTTGCGAGATGCTGCTACTGGTGCCGCCGCTGCTGTTCTTGCGGCGGGAGTCCATACATCTACCCAGTGGGCTGTCACAGTCATATAGTCCTGACCCTGCCCTGCTCCACTTGTCCACATGTCCGTGGTTAAGTGGACATTGGGTACAGCTGCATTTTTTAGGACACTGGTGACTCTTTTTCTGAGGTCTGTGTACATTTTCGGTATCGCCTGCCTAGAGAAATGGAACCTAGATGGTATTTGGTACCGGGGACACAGTACCTCCAACAAGTCTCTAGTTGGCTCTGCAGTAATGATGGATACCGGAACCACGTTTCTCACCACCCAGGATGCCAAGGCCTCAGTTATCCGCTTTGCAGCAGGATGACTGCTGTGATATTTCATCTTCCTCGCAAAGGACTGTTGGACAGTCAATTGCTTGGTGGAAGTAGTAAAAGTGGGCTTACGAGTACGACTTCCCCTCTGGGATGACCATCGACTCCCAGCAGCAACAACAGCAGCGCCAGCAGCAGTAGGCGTTACACGCATGGATGCATCGGAGGAATCCCAGGCAGGAGAGGACTCGTCAGAATTGCCAGTGACATGGCCTGCAGGACTATTGGCATTCCTGGGGAAGGAGGAAATTGACACTGAGGGAGTTGGTGGGGTGGTTTGCGTGAGCTTGGTTACAAGAGGAAGGGATTTACTGGTCAGTGGACTGCTTCCGCTGTCGCCCAAAGTTTTTGAACTTGTCACTGACTTATTATGAATGCGCTGCAGGTGACGTATAAGGGAGGATGTTCCGAGGTTGTTAACGTCCTTACCCCTACTTATTACAGCTTGACAAAGGCAACACACGGCTTGACAAATGTTGTCCGCATTTCTGTTGAAATACTTCCACACCGAAGAGCTGATTTTTTTGGTATTTTCACCAGGCATGTCAACGGCCATATTCCTCCCACGGACAACAGGTGTCTCCCCGGGTGCCTGACTTAAACAAACCACCTCACCATCAGAATCCTCCTTGTCAATTTCCTCCCCAGCGCCAGCAACACCCATATCCTCCTCATCCTGGTGTACTTCAACACTGACATCTTCAATCTGACTATCAGGAACTGGACTGCGGGTGCTCCTTCCAGCACTTGCAGGGGGCGTGCAAATGGTGGAAGGCGCATGCTCTTCACGTCCAGTGTTGGGAAGGTCAGGCATCGCAACCGACACAATTGGACTCTCCTTGTGGATTTGGGATTTCGAAGAACGCACAGTTCTTTGCGGTGCTTTTGCCAGCTTGAGTCTTTTCAGTTTTCTAGCGAGAGGCTGAGTGCTTCCATCCTCATGTGAAGCTGAACCACTAGCCATGAACATAGGCCAGGGCCTCAGCCGTTCCTTGCCACTCCGTGTGGTAAATGGCATATTGGCAAGTTTACGCTTCTCCTCCGACAATTTTATTTTAGATTTTGGAGTCCTTTTTTTACTGATATTTGGTGTTTTGGATTTTACATGCTCTGTACTATGACATTGGGCATCGGCCTTGGCAGACGACGTTGCTGGCATTTCATCGTCTCGGCCATGACTAGTGGCAGCAGCTTCAGCACGAGGTGGAAGTGGATCTTGATCTTTCCCTAATTTTGTGTCAAAGTCAGAAAAATATCACGATGCACACTGCCATATTTGCACCTCATATGTGTCCCTGCTGCGCATGCGTGCGCTCTCCCGTGCATGCGCATACTCGCTGTTGCGGGCACCCGCAGGCGCACGGTATGCGCATTTACGGTAGAGATTGTATGCGTCTAGCGGGCGACTCTTTCGTTACATATTTTCACCATATAATGTATTTTGTAGATTATGGTCCCTTTGATAGAATCTGAAAGTTTGGTTAATGTAGAATGTTCATGGACAGAGAAATCCCTCTTTGTTTGATACGAAGGGTCAGACAGGAGTAATACAGTGGTGTTTAGTATCCATCGGAAGAGTATTTAATTAGCAATATTCCGGTGTTGGTTTGAAGCGAATTAATCGCTCGTGCGAATAGTTATGGACATAAGAAGTTTATGTCCATTTACTATTATTTGCACTTACTTATCCATGCGGCGGGAAACCTAGTTTCCCACCCACCTGAGCAGTTGGAAATTGTCACAGCCCACCTGTATGAATCAACCTATGACCTTTTGTTATAATGCGAGGAGGAATTCCTGTGTCCAATGAACAATGAGATTGTAGGGACCATTGAATCGTATTGTGTGTGGGGCATAAATAGACAAGCCGATCACATCCAGCTCACTCTTCAACGGTTCTCATTGCTGATAATCGGGAGCTGGATGTCCAGAGGCGCATGCGATCGTTCCCCTTTGTGCGTAAGTTTTTCTCCACAATCATATTGTATTTCTTGTTATTGTGGGCCATTTCTCTCTCTCTCTCTTCTCCCCTTTCTCTCTTAATTTTCCTGCAAACGTAATTGTATTATATTGTATTTCCTGTGTAGTTATCTGGTTAGTTAGTCTATGTTATATTGTAGTGTGTGACTTGTATTGTATTATTCTTTTTGCAAGTAATAACATTCATATAAGGCGTTAGACCCTAAGCACGGTATCTGTGTATTTCTTATAGTGTTAAGTATTCTCAGAGCGTCGGTGACGCTCGAACAGCTTTTAAGTTAATAAGGTTACACTGTGTTGCATCTACACCCTATCTCTACACTAAGGTTTTACTGCATATTACATTATTTATGGTTTAGATATAAAGGTTTAACATTGTGAGCGTCAGCGCCGCTGGTGATCTCCTCGTGGTCCCGAGCGTCCGCTACGCTATAGCGAATCATTACGTTAGTCAGCAGCCAATAGCGTGCCTGCCTGTGATCTCTTGGCCGTGAGCAAACATGACGCTTGAGCGTCTCGACCACGGCTAAGCGATTGTTACGCAACGTGCGTACCCTTACGGTACTCCATACGTGAATAGCGTACAGTGTTCTTAGACCTCATAAAGGGTGTTATATAAGATAAATATTTAGCTTTATCAATTGGCGGCTCGTCCTGTCCTTCACATATCTCTGCTAGGTAATTTCAGCAGACATTATCCATCAGCAAAGGGCGGGAGATCATATTCTTCGCAGTGCTGACGGGATAAGCGTCTGCTTCGCTTAGTAAAGGGTGCTGAGGGAATCCGGAACCGGAGGTAAGAACAACACGCTAGTGTCTTTTAAAACTGTTTATTTCTATCTTGCGTACGCACACACGCATATCTGCATTTCTTTTTTCGTGTATTTTCATATATCACTCTCCTGTTTGCCATTTTATAATTGATAAAACGTGCTAAGAGAGATTTGTCGCTATTTCATAGTTAGTGTAAAAGTAATATATTAAGGGATAAAGTGTAAAGCACACACGCAGCTCTACCTAAAGGTACAAGGAGAGATTGGTGTGGGGTTCAGTAGAGGATCGAGGATCATCTACATTGATAAACGTGTACATTGTGTTACGGTGGACATTGGTTTTGTGTACACGTGTCTCTAACAAAGGGCCGAGACTCGCGTACGCAAAGGCCGACGCACGCAGCGTAAATTACGCAACGGAGCGTCTGGGTACGCCCACGTAACTCAAGTCACACGATAGTGTTGATTTTTAAAGCGAAAAGGTGGCAAGGCGATAAATAGCGCAACAGGCGATAAATAGCGCAACAGGCGATAAATAGCGCAACAGGCGATAAATAGCGCAAGTTTATTTTAGTATTCGAAATTTAAATTAACAGATCCTTCTCCAAATTTACAACACATCTGGTCTAAAGAAAATTTCTGCGCAGAAATAGAACTAGAAACAAAAGTGTATATGTGGTGAGTGAGTGTTTGTTTTTACAATTTTGGGGATTAAACCACAGAAATCATCGAGTTCTCGTGAAGGTACATACGTGTAAGTGACATGCATGGTGGCTAGGGAGGCATCTCTGGTTAAACATAAAATTTGAGCATTAGAGTGTAGCGGACCAGGAGGTATAGCAGACCAGGAGGTCAGACCAGGAGGTCGTATAACAGACCAGGAGGTCTAGGTACAAAGAAGTCCGCTATAGAGACAAGGCACAACACCAAGAAGGGTTGGTGCAACACCCATATAGGCCATAAAAGCTCAGGCTGAAGGAATTCGCAGCTGCTGAATGTCGATTCCACTGGTCGCTCCGTACATAAGATTAGTTGCTTATGTACTGAACGATTGTACCGCACGTAATTGTGTGCATTAGTTAGTAACCTGACCAGTACCATTTGTGTACGAACCCGGTCATAAACGCTATTTGTACATTCTAACGTGATTTGTGTAATTTTTTATTTTTTCAAAAAGGGAAGTTCGCTGGTCACTCAGGAATTATCCTACAACCCCACCTTTACTGGAAAGGGTTAATGCTCTTCGGATCATACCTACATGTTCCAGTAAACTAAGGTTAATAGGGGCCCTGGGTCGAGTACGCCAGCACTATATCAGTGTGTGGGCATATTGGTCGGCGTGGGCGAGTGAGTGAGGTGCTCGGTAAACTTCACCGTCAACCTATCTTTGAATATTTTGGTTTTTTGTAAGGGTTCGCTGAAGACCCTGATATAAAGGTCAGAGGTAGAGCAAGCAACACCTGCAAATTATGGGGGCCAGTTGTTCAGGAAGGGGGCGATCAACCTCGGTTCGGGTTGATTCTGTAAACCGACCAGTCGGGTCGGCAAGGTATGTAATGTGTGAAAAATACGGAAGACACACAGAAATTTTATGTGATGAATGGGAGAAAATGACTGTACATGACGGGGAGAAATTCCCAAGAGTAGGCAGCTTCAGCCCAGAAGTGTTGCAAAATTTAAGGAGAAGGATATGTCTCATTAAATCAGCAAAGAGACGAATCAAACATTATGATTATTTGCAGTTATGGCAACAGGAGGGTGAAATACAGAGAGGATTGGCTCAGGCGGCGGGATCTGGCCCTATCAGGAAACTGATAGCCACGGCCCCACCGCCACCATACATATCAGGAGAGAAATTGGTTGCGGAGAATGACGCATCAGGGGGTAACAAACAGGCACTTAGCAACTGTATAAATGTTAAGGATAATGTTAATAAGTTAACCCATGCAAGTATTAACCCGTGCAAGTTGTACCCTGTTTTGAACTTTCCCCAGGAGTGTGATCAAGAGGACGAATCGGCAACAATATCGGCGCTCTCTCTAGCAGCCACTATATCAGAAACAACAGTAGGCACGGCCCAACCCATAAGATTAGTAACAAAGCCCCCTAGCGGAGGGACAGGTGAGGTCGTATCAACGGGTAAGTACGGCACCATACACTATGCTGAAACTATTTCACCACAGACTGTAGAATCTACACAGAATGATGTTGTTAAACTTGCTCCCGTGAGGGTAATAGCAGTTCCAAATGGGAAAACGGACACTACAGGAGTCACTCCTATCAGGAACATTGCCATGTACAGCCCGTTTTCCCGAATGGAATTAAGAACCATAGTGTCTGAATTCCCTGATCCTAGAAAAGACTTAGTTGCTAGCCAAAAATACATCAGAGACCTAGGAAACACTTTAGAGCCCAATAACAAAGATTGGCAGATGTTGCTGAGGGCTTGTTTACCCTCCAATGTCGACGCAGCTCAATTTTTAGCTGACTGTGGACTGGATCAGGATGTACCTCTTACAGATGTGTACAACAAAGACAATGTAAAAAGAATAAATTTACAGTTAAAGGAGTATTTCCCAGCTGTAGCCAAATGGAATAGAATTTTTTCCATTAAACAAAAAGAGTCAGAAACAGCTGCTGATTATTTTCACCGGGCATTATTAGAAATGGCAAAATACACTGGCATAGAGGACATTAGGACCAATGCAAACCATCAAGAAGTAGCAGTATCTGTGCTAATGGATGGTTTAAAAGAGGCATTAAAGACCAGGGTACAGACCACACAACCATGTTGGCGAGGTCTGTCGTGGCTACTTTGAGAGAGGCTGCTATTGATCACGACCGGAATATCACCAGACACAGGGAGTCACAAGGTGATAAGTTAATGTCAGTAAGTATACAGGCCCTGACCACAAAACAGCCTGTGTTTATATCACCAAACCCTGTGGGTAAGTCAAATGTGGTAACATGTTATTTTTGTCATAAACAGGGACACATAGCACGAGACTGTAGAGCGAAAAATTCGCAAAGATCATACCAACCCCCTAGACAACGACACGACACACGACATTGGGAGCAAGGTCCGCAGAGACGGAGTTATGAGCCACATACAGGGGAAACAAAAAGATACCCCCCGAACAGAGACTGGCACGCCTCTGGTAGTTCCCAGCTAACTCCCTCACAAGTAGTTGCTGCCAGCGGGATTCAGGGAGGTCACCATACCCAATAGGGTTGTGGCCATACCTGTAATCTCCAGCCAGTAAAATTGATTGCAAGTCTTGGAAGTGAACCCGAAATTGCAATTGATGTAGCTGGTAAAACGTTAAACTTTCTTGTAGATACGGGGGCGGCCAAATCAGTGATAAATTCGACAGTGGGCATGAGAACCACTGGTAAGACAATTCCAGCCATAGGAGTAACGGGAGTAGTCCAGCACTACCCTGTTAGCAAACCAGCCGAGATTACAATAGGGCCTTTACATACCAAGCATTCCTTTTTGCTGGCTGCATCGGCACCGACTAATCTCCTGGGAAGAGACTTATTGTGTAAAATGGGGTGCGTCATTTATTGTACTCCTGAAGGTGTATTCTTGGACATACCTGAGAATCACGCTCAGGAAGTGCGAGACATGTTAGACTCCCCATCAAAATTAATGTCACATACCATTATGACAAATAGGACTCCATCCCAAGTAGAAGAAATGACATCCCAGATACCAGAGTCACTTTGGACTAAAGATGGACAGGACACTGGATTAATGGCAAACGTAGCTCCGGTAGTTGTACAAGTAAAAGATGGTAGGATAGCTCCAAAAATCCCACAGTACCCTCTGAAGCCAGAGGTGGAGTTAGGAGTGTATCCCGTAATAGAGCGCTTGCTACAACAGGGCATTCTGGTAAGAACGTCCAGCACTGCCAATAGTCCCATCTTCCCTGTTAAAAAGAGTGGGGGGAGGGGTTACAGGCTAGTGCAGGATCTAAGGGGGATTAACAAAATAGTTGAGAGTCAGTTCCCCGTAGTGCCAAATCCAGCTGTCATCCTTATGCAAATCCCTCCCACTGCGAAATTTTTCACTGTTATTGACCTCTGCTCCGCTTTCTTTTCGGTACCTCTGCACCCTGACAGCCAATACTTGTTTGCATTTACATACAGAGGAGTCCAATACACATGGACTCGATTACCACAAGGTTTCATAGACAGTCCAAGTATATTTTCCCAGGCTTTGCATGATTGTTTACAGTCTTTCCAACCAGAGAGTGGATCAGTATTAATACAGTACGTGGATGATCTACTACTGTGTTCTGATTCATTGGAAGCATCCCTGAAAGAAACGAAACAGCTCCTGTTTCATCTTTCAGACACAGGACACAAGGTTTCCAAAGACAAGTTACAATTATGCCAAACTAAGGTAAAATATTTGGGACACTGTCTAACACAAGGACTGAGACACCTGACCGCTGATAGAATTCAAGCAATTAGAGACATGACTCTGCCACAAACCCAGCAACAGATCAGAACATTTTTAGGAATGTGTGGGTATTGCCGTAACTGGATCCCAGGATTTTCCATTCTAGCGTTACCTTTGCAGGAGATGGTCTCCTCAAACAAACCTGATCGGATTTCGCATACAGACGAGTCCGAGATGGCATTTGAGAGACTTAAACAGTGCCTAACGCAGGCACCAGCATTAGGTATGCCAGACTATGGGAAACCCTTTGAGCTGTACGGAACAGAAAGTGCTGGTTGCGCGGCAGGCGTCCTAACCCAAAAGCACGGTGATGCCAGCAGGCCGGTAGCATACTACAGCGCTCAGCTAGATACGGTAGCGCGATCCCTCCCCACATGTTTGCAAAGCATTGCTGCGATAGCATTGCTAGTAACGAAAAGCGAAGATGTAGTGCTAGGTCACAACCTCACAATTCATACACCACATGCAGTGTCAGCCTTGCTAAATTCTGCCCAAACCAGGCACGTCTCATCAGCGCGGTTTACAAGATGGGAATTGGCACTAATGGCCCCCGTAAACATCACCATAAGGAGATGCAGTGCATTAAATCCTGCAACATATCTCCCAGGTGTGCCTGGACAGGCACAAAGGGTGGAGGATGAGAGTGGTGGGGAAGGAGAATTTAATACAAAGGAGGACACACATGATTGTATGGAATATTTGACCCAAAATTTTACCGCAAGGCCTGACATCAGTGACAACCCACTGGAAGATGTAGATCTAACTTTCTACACGGACGGTAGTTGTCACAGACAGTCAGACTCGGGAGACTTGTGTACTGGATACGCAGTCGTAGATGACCAAGGCACCATAGAAGCAGAACCGCTAGGCCCACCTCACTCAGCCCAGGTTGCTGAACTGGTCGCCCTAACCAGAGCATGTGAATTGGCTAAGGGCAAATCAGCCAATATCTACACCGACTCTAGATACGCATTCGGGGTAGTCCATGATTTCGGAGCCCTATGGCGCCTCAGAAATTTCATGACGGCAGCTGGTACACCGGTAGCGCATGCAGCTCACATTAAAAGGCTTCTAACAGCGATACAGGAACCCGACAGAGTGGCTGTTATCAAGTGTAAAGCACACACATATAGTCAAGATCCAGTATCACTTGGTAACAGCCGAGCAGACGAAGCTGCTAAGTTAGCAGCTGGTACCCCCAGACAGACAGACACCACACAACTGATGGTATTTAATACCATCAACACACAGAAGTTGTGTGAAATGCAAAATTTGTGTTCCACACAGGAAAAGGCAGTCTGGAAGGCAAAGGGATATGGCCAGGAGTCCTCAGGACTCTGGACGGATGGACATGGTAAACCGGTGGCCCCCAGAGCATATCTTCCATGTTTAGCTGAGGCAGCTCACGGGCTGACTCATCTGGGCAAGGAAGGAATGTGCAAGTTGGTAAGAGCATATTGGTGCGCCCCAGGATTCTCATCTCATGCAGGTAAGAGAGCAATGTCATGCCTTACATGCTTGAGAAAGAATATCGGAAAGGCAATACCAACAGAACCATCTCATATCCCACCTGCAGGCGGTCCTTTCCAGGTAATACAGATTGACTTCATTCAATTACCCCCTTGTCGAAATTTGAAATATGTACTTGTTTGTATAGATGTTTTTTCAAATTGGGTCGAAGCATTTCCTGCGGCCACAAATACCGCTATGTTTACTGCTAAGAAAATTGTGCAGGAATTTGTATGTAGATATGGTATCCCTAGAATTATCGAAAGTGATAGGGGTACCCATTTTACAGGTGATGTCTTTCAAGGAATGTGTAAGTTGATGGGAATTGATAGGAAGCTGCACACTCCATACCGTCCACAGGCGAGTGCGAAGGTGGAAAGAGTGAACAGCACTATTAAAAATAAACTGAGCAAAGTTATGGCAGAGACAGGATTGACATGGCCAGAAGCTTTACCCATTGTACTGTACAGCATCAGAACCACTCCCAGGTCCCCTCTTAATCTGTCTCCCTTTGAAATCTTGTTTGGTCGACAACCGCATGTTATGATTAACCCTCAGGATGATTTGAAGTGTAACAATGAAGTGACTGTAAAATACTTGATTAACATGAGTAAACAGCTAAGGAATCAAAATGATAATTTGAAGTTGGTGATTCCTGATTTACCAGATAGTAATTGTCATGACATTGAACCTGGGGATTATGTAATGATACGGAATTTTCTATGCTCAGGTTGCCTTATTGACAGATGGGAAGGACCATACCAAGTCTTATTGACTAGCACTACAGCATTGAAAGTTGCCGAGAGAGAGACTTGGGTTCATTCGTCCCATTGCAAGAAGGTTGCTGATCCAGAGAGGTCCCGTGATAAGGAACAGACGGTAGAGGAAGTTGTATCACTGGAGTGTCTGTTCCAGGAGGACTGAGGCGGCACCTGAGCATTGAAAATCACAAGATCAAAAGCAGTTGTCGATTCCCTGTTCCCTTTTATTGTTTTTCTCCACTTCCCATCCCCTCTCCCTCAATTATTTTTTCCCCCTTCTCATTCTTCTTCGTTTCCTCCTATAAGATGGACTTGCCCCAAGAGACTGTGATCCGGATTTTCCTGTTGACCATGATGTTGACCAGAGCAGTCTGTTCCGGCGAGAGTACCATGGAGGTCGAGAAAGGTTCTGGAATGGGTTCTGATGACAAAGATGGAGGCGTAGTTTTCCAAGAGCAACCTAATCAACAAGTAAAGGCGAGTATCAGAAAACGATCCGATAACATTGACAATAGAAGGAATTGTGAAGGATTGTTAGCTGAAGAAAACTGTATCTGTAGGCTCTGTGACAATGTGGTTGAGGATGGGTGCATCAAGAAATGCCAATCCAGTTTTAATATCCACATGGACCGGCACCCCTTGAGTGACTATCACTCCTTAGTGGGTAGTGTGTTGAATCAAACAGATTGTTGGGTATGCTCTCAAGTACCTCAAGGTCATAGCAAATCAGGACTAGTACCATTTCCTTTAACGATAGGGGAGGTACTTGAGCTAAAGGGTGGGAGACCGGTGGACAGGAGGTTTAATATCTCCAGTCCTCCTAGTTTGAAGCTCCACCAATATCATGTGGATAGATCCCTAATATGTTTTAACATTACCAATCCCCGAAAGACGGGAAATTGGGAAGTGTCATGGAGTAACCAAACCATGACCTTTTCTTATAGAGCAGATAGAATGCCGACAGATACAGAGCTTATACGCCACATAGTCAGTAGAGAAAAATCTTTCCGATATAGGTATACCCTAGGAAGTAGGATTACGAGAGTTGGAGAGGTATCACCAGGATACTGCGCACATATCGTACAAACTGATACGTGTACTAAACAGATGGGAGCATTAGGGTTAGGAGATTTCACATGGAAGATGTGTAATATGGTTATGTCCTACTCCGTCCCATATGTTCTCCCCGATGATGCATATTTCACATGCGGGAGGAAGGCGTATAAGTGGCTTGCCCCAAACTCTGTAGGATTATGTTATATTGGAAAAGTACTGCCTGAAGTAATGACTGTATCACATGCCAAAATGAAAGATATTCACCGTGTTGCCCAAGCTCCTTATACTCACACCCACTACGAGCACGTAGTTAAACGGCACCTGATAGAAAGAACAGAGCATCCGGCCTCTGACATGATCCATGAATCCACCGGGATTCAGTTTCTAATCGCGTTAGACATCACTCGCACCGCCAGAGGAGTGTTGAATTATAAATACATATCTGCGCTTGCAAATTTGCTAGACAATATCACAGAAATGTATGATGACACGTTTAGGTATACTGGAAGAGAACTTCAAGCTTATAAAACAGAACTGGTCCAGCATAGAATGGTTCTTAATTATCTCACAGCAGTGACAGGCGGATATTGTGTCACACTGGCAACGCAGTACGGCGTGAAATGCTGCACATATATAACGAATAGTACCGAGGACCCGGTCGAGGTCATAGACCAAAAGATGGACGATATTCTCCAACTGAAGTGGGAATTTCGCAGGAGACACAATCTCACTCTTGCTGCTGTAGGTAATGAGCTGACTGGTTGGGTGTCATGGTTGAACCCGCGAAATTGTTTCTCTGGTTTAGGAGAATGGGCTCAAGGAGTCATAATGGATGTTGGGAAGTTTCTTCTATATATCTTAGGTGTTGTCATATCCATTGGCTTGATATTTAGATGCGGTCAGGCTTTAATGAAGTGCAAACGAAGTACCAGGGTGATGAGTTTAAGGAGTGAAGAAATTGTAATTCCAATGGATTTGATTTATGACCCAAATGTAGAAACAATGATGTGATGAAAATGCGATTTCTACGGTCCGTTTCTTTCACCTGTTTTTCTGTTTTTTTCCAAGGTAAAAAGACCTACGTTTGACGAGGAATTTGATGATCCTGTATACAGACAACTGATGGATTATAGAAGAAGTTTTGACAACCTATACACAGATTTTGATGAACAATGCCATAGACCCCCAGTTTCCCTAGAAATTTTAAAATTACGCTAGCCCAACACTTTTGTAAGCCTATGGACATTGACAAAGCTTTTTGCCCACACGCCTTTTGGCAAAAGCACAAAGAAGACTGCATTCAACAGACACCGAACAAGACTTCAACCGACAAATGTTCATTAACCTGACATAGAATACCACTGCATTTACCGTAATTATGTCTTTTCTTCATCTCTACAACCTTCAGGTAATTACACACATAGTCGATAGGGAATACAGGCACAGATATCAGCAATCACATATTCCCCCATTCATGTATCATCAACTAAAATGTGCTCCCCATTTTGTTGCAACCAAAATCCGAAAAGAGCTCGGTAAAGTTTGACAGCCCATCCACAGACCCGTACCACGGGATAAGAAGGAATTCAAATGTATACTTCGCAATACCTCGAAGCTTGATTTAAAACACGTATGGCACGATGATACATAACCCCCAAACACGGATTCATACACACATGCTTCTGCTATCTCACTAGGTCATACCCTCTTCACACCTTCTCCTCTCTCCTCCCTTACCCAACCATGGAAATGTATTAACCCCTGACATATATTTTTCTCTTTTTGAAATGTTTTAGGAAGTGGCAGTTATTGTTGACTGCCAAAGGGTGGACTGTCAAAGTCAGAAAAATATCACGATGCACACTGCCATATTTGCACCTCATATGTGTCCCTGCTGCGCATGCGTGCACTCTCCCGTGCGTGTGCATATTCGCTGTTGCGGGCACCCGCAGGCGCACGGTATGCGCATTTACGGTAGAGATTGTATGCGTCTAGCGGGCGACTCTTTCGTTACATATTTTCACCATATAATGTATTTTGTAGATTATGGTCCCTTTGATAGAATCTGAAAGTTTGGTTAATGTAGAATGTTCATGGACGGAGAAATCCCTCTTTGTTTGATACGAAGGGTCAGACAGGAGTAATACAGTGGTGTTTAGTATCCATCGGAAGAGTATTTAATTAGCAATATTCCGGTGTTGGTTTGAAGCGAATTAATCGCTCGTGCGAATAGTTATGGACATAAGAAGTTTATGTCCATTTACTATTATTTGCACTTACTTATCCATGCGGCGGGAAACCTAGTTTCCCACCCACCTGAGCAGTTGGAAATTGTCACAGCCCACCTGTATGAATCAACCTATGACCTTTTGTTATAATGCGAGGAGGAATTCCTGTGTCCAATGAACAATGAGATTGTAGGGACCATTGAATCGTATTGTGTGTGGGGCATAAATAGACAAGCCGATCACATCCAGCTCACTCTTCAACGGTTCTCATTGCTGATAATCGGGAGCTGGATGTCCAGAGGCGCATGCGATCGTTCCCCTTTGTGCGTAAGTTTTTCTCCGCAATCATATTGTATTTCTTGTTATTGTGGGCCATTTCTCTCTCTCTCTCTTCTCCCCTTTCTCTCTTAATTTTCCTGCAAACGTAATTGTATTATATTGTATTTCCTGTGTAGTTATCTGGTTAGTTAGTCTATGTTATATTGTAGTGTGTGACTTGTATTGTATTATTCTTTTTGCAAGTAATAACATTCATATAAGGCGTTAGACCCTAAGCACGGTATCTGTGTATTTCTTATAGTGTTAAGTATTCTCAGAGCGTCGGTGACGCTCGAACAGCTTTTAAGTTAATAAGGTTACACTGTGTTGCATCTACACCCTATCTCTACACTAAGGTTTTACTGCATATTACATTATTTATGGTTTAGATATAAAGGTTTAACATTGTGAGCGTCAGCGCCGCTGGTGATCTCCTCGTGGTCCCGAGCGTCCGCTACGCTATAGCGAATCATTACGTTAGTCAGCAGCCAATAGCGTGCCTGCCTGTGATCTCTTGGCCGTGAGCGAACGTGACGCTTGAGCGTCTCGACCACGGCTAAGCGATTGTTACGCAACGTGCGTACCCTTACGGTACTCCATACGTGAATAGCGTACAGTGTTCTTAGACCTCATAAAGGGTGTTATATAAGATAAATATTTAGCTTTATCATTTGGAACCTCAACATTTTTGTTCTCCATATTTTAATAGGCACAACTAAAAGGCACCTCAGGTAAACAATGGAGATGGATGGATACTAGTATACTTATGGATGGACTGCCGAGTGCCGACACAGAGGTAGCTACAGCCGTGGACTACCGTACTGTGTCTGCTGCTAATATAGACTGGATGATAATGAGATGAAATCAATATATATGTATATATAATATCACTAGTACTGCAGCCGGACAGGTATATATATTTATTATGTAATGACTGATGACGGACCTGCTGGACACTGTCAGCTCAGCAGCACCGCAGACTGCTACAGTAAGCTACTATAGTAGTATGTATAAAGAAGAAAGAAAAAAAAAAAACACGGGTAGGTGGTATACAATTATGGATGGACTGCCGAGTGCCTACACAGAGGTAGCTACAGCCGTGGACTACCGTACTGTGTCTGCTGATAATATAGACTGGATGATAATGAGATGAAATCAATATATATGTATATATAATATCACTAGTACTGCAGCCGGACAGGTATATATATTTATTATGTAATGACTGATGACGGACCTGCTGGACACTGTCAGCTCAGCAGCACCGCAGACTGCTACAGTAAGCTACTATAGTAGTATGTATAAAGAAGAAAGAAAAGAAAAAACCACGGGTAGGTGGTATACAATTATGGATGGACTGCCGAGTGCCGACACAGAGGTAGCTACAGCCGTGGACTACCGTACTGTGTCTGCTGATAATATAGACTGGATGATAATGAGATGAAATCAATATATATGTATATATAATATCACTAGTACTGCAGCCGGACAGGTATATATATTTATTATGTAATGACTGATGACGGACCTGCTGGACACTGTCAGCTCAGCAGCACCGCAGACTGCTACAGTAAGCTACTATAGTAGTATGTATAAAGAAGAAAGAAAAAAAAAACCACGGGTAGGTGGTATACAATTATGGATGGACTGCCGAGTGCCGACACAGAGGTAGCTACAGCCGTGGACTACTGTACTGTGTCTGCTGATAATATAGACTGGATGATAATGAGATGAAATCAATATATATGTATATATAATATCACTAGTACTGCAGCCGGACAGGTATATATATTTATTATGTAATGACTGATGACGGACCTGCTGGACACTGTCAGCTCAGCAGCACCGCAGACTGCTACAGTAAGCTACTATAGTAGTATGTATAAAGAAGAAAGAAAAAAAAAAACCACGGGTAGGTGGTATACAATTATGGATGGACGAGCGACTGCCGACACAGAGGTAGCTACAGCCGTGGACTACCGTACTGTGTCTGCTGCTAATATAGACTGGATGATAATGAGATGAAGTCAATATATATATATATAATATCACACTAGTACTGCAGCCGGACAGGTATATATATTTATTATGTAATGACTGATGACGGACCTGCTGGACACTGTCAGCTCAGCAGCACCGCAGACTGCTACAGTAAGCTACTATAGTAGTATGTATAAAGAAGAAAGAAAAAAAAAAACCACGGGTAGGTGGTATACAATTATGGATGGACTGCCGAGTGCCGACACAGAGGTAGCTACAGCCGTGGACTAACGTACTGTGTCTGCTGATAATATAGACTGGATGATAATGAGATGAAATCAATATATATATATATATATATATATATATATATAATTATATAATATCACTAGTACTGCAGCCGGACAGGTATATATATTTATTATGTAATGACTGATGACGGACCTGCTGGACACTGTCAGCTCAGCAGCACCGCAGACTGCTACAGTAAGCTACTATAGTAGTATGTATAAAGAAGAAAGAAAAAAAAAAAAAACACGGGTAGGTGCTAGGTGGTATACAATATTATATATATATTATATACAATTATATATATATATATTAAACTCATAAACTGGTGGTGATTATTAAACTGGTGGTCAGGTCACTGGTCACACTATCAGCAACTTGCAAGTAGTACTCCTGAGTCCTAAGCAGACAATCACAATATATATTATACTGGTGGTCAGTGTGGTCACAAACAATGGCAGTGTGGCACTCTGGCAGCAAAAGTGTGCACTGTACGTTATATGTACTCCTGAGTCCTGAGTCCTGCTCTCAGACTCAAACTGCTCCCCACTGTCAGTGTCTCCCCCACAAGTCAGATAATACAGTCACACTATCTTTATCACTTCAGCAAGTACTAGTAGTAGTAGTACTCCTCCTAATGCTCCCCAAAATTACTACTGTGTCTCTCTCTCTCTCACTCTCTTCTCGAATCTCTATAAACGGAGAGGACGCCAGCCACGTCCTCTCCCTATGAATCTCAATGCACGTGTGAAAATGGCGGCGACGCGCGGCTCCTTATATAGAATCCGAGTCTCGCGATAGAATCCGAGCCTCGCGAGAATCCGACAGCGTGATGATGACGTTCGGGCGCGCTCGGGTTAACCGAGCAAGGCGGGAAGATCCGAGTCGCTCGGACCCGTGTAAAAAAACCTGAAGTTCGGGCAGGTTCGGATTCCGAGGAACCGAACCCGCTCATCTCTACATGAAGCCTGTATAAAGGATGACAGTTTTACTTGTATCACCTCAATATTAGTGATGTGCACTGGAAATTTTTCGGGTTTTGTGTTTTGGTTTTGGATTCGGTTCCGCGGCCGTGTTTTGGATTCGGACGCATTTTGGCAAAACCTCCCTGAAATTTTTTTGTCGGATTCGGGTGTGTTTTGGATTCGGGTATTTTTTTACAAAAAACTCTCAAAAACAGCTTAAATCATTTGGGGGTCATTTTGATCCCATAGTATTATTAACCTCAATAACCATAATTTACACTCATTTTCAGTCTATTCTGAACACCTCACAATATTATTTGTAGTCCTAAAATTTGCACAGAGGTCGCTGGATGGCTAAGCTAAGCGACAAAAGTGGCCGACACAAACACCTGGCCCATCTAGGAGTGGCACTGCAGTGTCAGGCAGGATGGCACTTCAAAAAAATTGTCCCCAAACAGCACATGATGCAAAGAAAAAAAGAGGTGCACCAAGGTCGCTGTGTGACTAAGCTAAGCGACCCAAGTGGCCGACACAAACACCTGGCCCATCTAGGAGTGGCACTGCAGTGTCAGGCAGGATGGCACTTCAAAAAAATAGTCCCCAAACAGCACATGATGCAAACAAAAAAAGAGGCGCACCAAGGTCGCTGTGTGACTAAGCTAAGCGACACAAGTGGCCGAAACACCTGGCCCATCTAGGAGTGGCACTGCAGTGTAAGACAGGATGGCACTTCAAAAAAATAGTCCCCAAACAGCACATGATGCAAAGAAAAAAAGAGGCGCAATGAGGTAGCTGTGTGACTAAGCTAAGCGACCCAAGTGGCCGACACAAACACCTGGCCCATCTAGGAGTGGCACTGCAGTCAGACAGGATGGCAGATTTAAAAAATAGTCCCCAAACAGCACATGATGCAAAGAAAAAAAGAGGCGCACCAAGGTCGCTGTGTGACTAAGCTAAGCGACCCAAGTGGCCGACACAAACACCTGGCCCATCTAGGAGTGGCACTGCAGTGTTATGCAGGATGGCACTTCAAAAAAATAGTCCCCAAACAGCACATGATGCAAAGAAAAAAAGAGGCGCACCAAGGTCGCTGTGTGACTAAGCTAAGCGACACAAGTGGCCGACACAAACACCTGGCCCATCTAGGAGTGGCACTGCAGTGTCAGACAGGATGGCACTTCAAAAAAATAGTCCCCAAACAGCACATGATGCAAAGAAAAAAAGAGCCGCAATGAGGTAGCTGTGTGACTAAGCTAAGCGACACAAGTGGCCGACACAAACACCTGGCCCATCTAGGAGTGGCACCGCAGTTTTCTAGCGAGAGGATGAGTGCTTCCATCCTCATGTGAATCTGAACCACTAGCCATGAACATAGGCCAGGGCCTCAGCCGTTCCTTGCCACTCCGTGCCGTAAATGGCATATTGGCAAGTTTACGCTTCTCATCAGACGCTTTCAATTTTGATTTTTGGGTCATTTTACTGAACTTTTATTTTTTGGATTTTACATGCTCTCTACTATGACATTGGGCATCGGCCTTGGCAGACGACGTTGATGGCATTGAATCGTCTCTGCCATGACTAGTGGCAGCAGCTTCAACACTAGGTGGAAGTGGATCTTGATCTTTCCCTATTTTACCCTCCACATTTTTGTTGTCCATTTTTTAATGTGTGGAATTATATGCCAGTAATATATTTGGAATTATATGGCAGTAATGTCTGGAATTAGATACCACTAGATAGATACCAGATACCACTGTGACTGGAATGATGATGACCTATGCACAGTGACAGGACACTACCACAGCACCCTACAGTAGCAAGATGCAGCACAAGACACTGGACTTTTAGTCACCACAATGCAGCACTGATAATAATGAGCACAGATACAATGTGCACTGTTCAGGATAATAGAACTGACACTGGGCAGCGAGAACAGCACTGGACTACTGTACTGTACTACCATATACTGGTCAGTGGTCACCACCATGCAGCAATTATAAAAATTAGCACAGATACACTATGCACTGTTCAGGATAATAGAACTGACACTGGGCAGCGAGAACAGCACTGGACTACTGTACTGTACTACCATATACTGGTCAGTGGTCACCACAATGCAGCAATTATAATAATGAGCACAGATACACTATGCACTGTTCAGGATAATAGAACTGACACTGGGCAGCGAGAACAGCACTGGACAACTGTACTGTACTACTATATACTGGTCAGTGGTCGCCACAATGCAGCAATGATAATAATGAGCACAGATGCACTGTGCACTGTTGAGGATAATAGAACTGAGTGACACTGGGCAGCGAGAACAGCACTGGACAACTGTACTGTACTACCATATACTGGTCAGTGGTCACCACAATGCAGCAATGGTAATAATGAGCACAGATACACTGTGCACTGTTCAGGATAATAGAACTGAGTGACACTGGGCAGCGAGAACAGTACTGGACTACTGTACTGTACTACCATATTCTGGTCAGTGGTCACCACAATGCAGCAATGATAATAATGAGCACAGATACACTATGCACTGTTCAGGATAATAGAACTGAGTGACACTGGGCAGCGAGAACAGCACTGGACTACTGTACTGTACTACCATATACTGGTCAGTGGTCACCACAATGCAGCAATGATAATAATGAGCACAGATACACTGTGCACTGTGCAGGATAATAGAACTGAGTGACACTGGGCAGCGAGAACAGCACTGGACTACTGTACTGTACTACCATATACTGGTCAGTGGTCACCACAATGCAGCAATGATAATAATGAGCACAGATACACTGTGCACTGTTCAGGATAATAGAACTAAGTGACACTGGGCAGCGAGAACAGCACTGGACAACTGTACTGTAATACCATATACTGGTCTCCAAAATGCACCACTGATACTGAGCACAGATATTGAGCTGAGATTTGCTGATATTGGGCTATTTAGAACGTAGCCACGTCCTCTCTCTATCTCAACAATGCACGAGTGAAAATGGCGGCGACGCGCGGGTCTTTATATGGAATCCGAATCTCGCGAGAATCCGACAGCGGGATGATGACGTTTCCCCCGTTCGGGTTTTGTGTGTTAGGCGAGAAGAACCGAGGCTGCCTCGGACCCGTGTAAACCACGTGAAGTTCGGGAGGGGGGGGGGGGGGGGGTTCGGATCTCGATGAATTGAACCCGCTCATCTCTACTGAGCATTATTGAACACACACAAGTTGTACAAAATAAATAAAAACATCTTTTTTGTTTTTACTTTTTTCACTAATGACAACTCACACTGTAGACTCACAGTGCTTATATTTATTAATGCAGTAAGGCATGGCCTGGTCCTGAACACACACAATTTTTTGTTTTTTGTTTTATAAATATATATTTTTTTGACACACTGCTGCAAATCATTGTGCTTATATAATTATGCACCACTAAAGGGTTAATGCTGCACTGTGGGCATGACAAAAAAAACACCACTTTGCACTGTGCGCCTTGGGTTAATGCTGCCCCTGTATTAGAACCTTTGGGCAGCACTCCGGGCAGTGACAAAAAAACAGTGTTCTCTGTGCACAGTGACAATAAAAATAAACACCAGTGTACACTGCATACCAATGGTTAATGATGCCCCTGTATTAGGACCTCTGGGCTGCACTCCAGGCAGTGACAAAAGAACACCACTGTGTACTGTGCATCAAGGGTTAATGCTGCCACTGTATTAGGAGGACCTGGTAGTGACAACAAAAACCAACAGTGTGCTGTGCACCAAGGTGCTGCAGTTAGGTGTGACATACTCAGTGTCGGACTGGGGTATGAAGGGCCCACCGGGGGTATGCAGTGATAGGGTCCCATATTTAGGGGTGTGGCCAGCCTATAAAGGGGGTGTGGCCAGCCTCCACAGAGGCTAGAAATGCATAATAGTCTTGTGCAGTGTAATGCAACATATCTACCAAGTATAATACATGTGCACAGTCTGGAACCTAATCCCGAGAGGAAGGAGTGGGCCCTCAGGCAGTGGGGCCCACCGGTGGTTTCCCCTGTACCCCTGTGGGCCATTTCGACCCTGGACATACTTAGCCAAAATGCAAGTAATATATAGATGTTCCTTCCTGCACTATAACAAATAAAAATAAAAAATAATGTTTTGCTAACTGCCTATCTATCTATCTATCTATCTATCTATCTATCTATCTATCTATCTATCTATCTATCTAGTTTTGCTAACTGCCTATCTAGCTTGGCCAGTATATTAGGTTAACTCGCTTTAATCTTTTACAGGTTCCTCCCCTTCAGCGTTCCCATGTGAAATGGTGGCAGATTCACCACAGGATGGACTTACAGTATATCGAATCCAAAAAACACGAGAAGATGACGTTTGGCCTTGTTTTGGAATCCGAGTCTGGCGGGAAAACCTGAGCCACGGCTCAGATTCCGTCTGATCCTTGAAGTTCTGGTGGGCTCAGTTTTCAGAGAACCGAGCCTGCTCATCTCTTGTTTTTGGACAACTGGAAGCCATCCAAAGTACACTGATGCCTTAATAACACAAATTGTGGCTTTATACCGTGTTGGCATGAATGTGGCCCTGCACCCTGCTCACAATGATACAAATCACATCTTTGTCATGCAGGGGGTGGGGTCATAATGACACAATATTTTACCCCTGTTCCGCCTCTCAAAGCACAATTCGTCACATCACTACAATACAAAAGATCCATATACAGTGCATACTGAAAGCATTCACTGCGCTTCACTTTTTCCACATTTTGTTATGTTACAGCCTTATTCCAAAATGGAATACATTTAATTTTTCCCCTCAAAATTCTACACACAATACCCCATAATGACAATGTGAAAAAAGTTTTTTCAAGATTTTTGCAGATTTATTAAAAATAAAAAACTAAGAAATCACATGTATATAAGTATTCACAGCCTTTGCCATGTAGCTCAAAATTAAGCTCAGGTGCATCCTGTTTCCACTGATCCATACTTGCCTACCTGACCCTCTCCATGAGGGAGAAAATGCTCTGTTCCTGGACTTTCCTGGTAATGTATGATTGCCATCACCTGTGGTGAAACACCTTTCTTATCAATTAACTAGCTCACCACAGGTGATGGCAATCATACATTACCAGGAAAGTCCAGGAACAGAGCATTTTCTCCCTCATGGAGAGGGCCAGGTAGGAAAGTATGGTCTGCATGTACTGCATACTTGCCTACCTGACCCTCTCCATGAGGGAGAAAATGCTCTGTTCCTGGACTTTCCTGGTAATGTATGATTGCCATCACCTGTGGTGAAACACCTTTCTTATCAATTAACTAGCTCACCACAGGTGATGGCAATCATACATTACCAGGAAAGTCCAGGAACAGAGCATTTTCTCCCTCATGGAGAGGGTCAGGTAGGCAAGTATGCACTGATCATCCTTGAGATGTTCCTACAGCTTAATTGGAGTCCACCTGTGGTAAATTCAGTTGATTGGACATGACTTGGAAAGGCACATACCTGTCTATATAAGGTCCCACACTTGACAGTGCATGTCTGAGCACAAACCAAGCATGAAGCCCCGTGAATACTTTCCGGATGCACTGTATGGATATATGTGTGTGCACAATACAAAACTGCATATCTTACACACAAAAATATTGACTCTATATAAGCCTCATTGTGAGATCACAGCACTAAGACGCAAAGAGCATTCCCATAAATTCCAAGATATGATTATGGAGAAGCACAGATCTAGGAAAGGTAGAAGACACATGCATTAAACTTTCCATCTGACAGTGCATTCAATTGTATAAAAATGGCAGAAGTGTAACTGTGGCCACAGTGCTTATATCAGACCACCCCTAGACATTGTTGGACAAGAAGAGTACTTAATAGAGAAACTGCTGCGGCAGCAACTGTGACATTAAACGAGTTACAGCTATGAGTGACTGTGAAGGAAGATTATGTACAAGGGTCAACAATCTCCTAAACATTCCACAAAAGAGTCTTTATGGAAGAGTGTCAAGAGAAAAACCCTGGCTGTAAAACTGGCTATCTTATCAAGATTGATGGGACGATGAATGGTGCATATTACATACAGGTTGTAGACAAAAACCTGCTACACTCTGCCAAAAAGTTTAAACTGGGGAGGAAGTTCGTCTTTCGACAGGGCACTGATCAAAAGTACATCATAAAAGCAACACTGTAGTGGCTTATATTGGAAAAATAGATGTCCTTGAGTAGCCCAGCCAGAGTCCTGGCCTTAATCACATAAAACACTTTCTGTTCTATGCCACTCCCCAACTAACATAACTAAGGCAATTTGCAAGCATGAAAGGGAAAGTATTGCTATAGCACTGTGTTAAAATAAATAGAAACTTTTTAAAACGGAAACAAACCAAAAGCATACTGGTAGGTTAATTGGCTTCTGACAGAGTTGAATTGGCCAAATATTCTCTGTAAAGCACATATAGAATATGTGTGTGTGTTATACTGTATAGATAACTGTTATTAAAATGTTCATAATAAAGGAGGATTCCAATGCACGCTGGCTTCTCAGGCAGTTACAAAGGTTGTTGCTGTAAGTTTGTGAGACTGCTGCCAACAACAGTACTGGCCCTAGCCAATTTGATGCCCTAGGCAAAATTTTGTCTAGTGCCCCCTAGCACCGCCACTTGTTCTGCATCTGACCCAGCAACACTCAGGCAGTGCGGCCCACCGGGGGTTACCCTGAGGGTCAGTTCAACCCTGCATAATGCCACACAGTAATGCCCATAATACACATAATTCCACACAGTAATGCACCTGACACATATGCCCCACATTAGTAGTGTCCATAATACACATAATGCCACACAGTAATGCACCTTACACATATGCCCCACATTAGTAATGCCCATAATACACATAATTCCACACAGTAATGCACCTTAGACATATGCCCCACATTAGTAATGCCCATAATACACATAATTCCACACAGTAATGAACCTGACACATATGCCCCACATTAGTAATGCCCATAATACACATAATTCCACACAATAATGCACCTTACACATATGCCCCACATTAGTAATGCCCATAATACACATAATTCCACACAGTAATGAACCTTACACATATGCCCCACATTAGTAATGCCCATAATACACATAATTCCACACAGTAATGAACCTTACACATATGCCCCACATTAGTAATGCCCATAATACATAATACATATAATGCCACACAGTAATGCACCTTACACATATGCGCCACATTAGTAGTGCCCATAATACACATAATTCCACACAGTAATGAACCTTACACATATGCCCCACATTAGTAATGCCCATAATACACATAATTCCACACAGTAATGAACCTTACACATATGCCCCACATTAGTAATGCCAATAATACACATAATTCCACACAGTAATGAACCTTACACATATGCCCCACATTAGTAATGCCCATAATACATATAATGCCACACAGTAATGCACCTTACACATATGCGCCACATTAGTAGTGCCCATAATACACATAATTCCATACAGTAATGCACCTTACACATATGCCCCACATTAGTAGTTCCCATAATGGGGGTCATTCCGAGTTGTTCGCTCGTTATTTTTTTCTCGCAACGGAGCGATTAGTCGCTAATGCGCATGCGCAATGTCCGCAGTGCGACTGCGCCAAGTAAATTTGCTATGCAGTTAGGAATTTTACTCACGGCATTACAAGGTTTTTTCTTCGTTCTGGTGATCGTAATGTGATTGACAGGAAGTGGGTGTTTCTGGGCGGAAACTGGCCGTTTTATGGGAGTGTTTGAAAAAACGCTACCGTTTCTGGGAAAAACGCGGGAGTGGCTGGAGAAACGGAGGAGTGTCTGAGCGAACGCTGGGTGTGTTTGTGACGTCAAACCAGGAACGACAAGCACTGAACTGATCGCACTGGAAGAGTAAGTCTCGAGCTACTCAGAAACTGCACAGAGAAGTCTTTTCTCAATATTGCGAATCTTTCGTTCGCAATTTTGATAAGCTAAGATTCACTCCCAGTAGGCGGCGGCTTAGCGTGTGCAAAGCTGCTAAAAGCAGCTTGCGAGCGAACAACTTGGAATGACCCCCCATACACATAATGCCACACAGTAATGCACCTTACACATATGCCCCACATTAATAATGCCCATAATACACATAATTTCATACAGTAATGCACCTGACACATATGCCCCACATTAGTAATGCCCAAAATACACATAATGCCACACATTAATGCACCTTACACATATGCCCCACATTAATAATGCCCATAATACACATAATTTCACACAGTAATGCACCTTACACATATGCGCCACATTAGTAATGCCCATAATACACATAATTCCACACAGTAATGCACCTTACACATATGCCCCACATTAGTAGTGCCCATAATACACATAATGCCACACAGTAATGCACCTTACACATATGCCCCACATTAATATTGCCCATAATACACGTAATTTCATACAGTAATGCACCTGACACATATGCCCCACATTAGTAATGCCCAAAATACACATAATGCCACACATTAATGCACCTTACACATATGCCCCACATTAATAATGCCCATAATACACATAATTTCATACAGTAATGCACCTGACACATATGCCCCACATTAGTAATGCTAGTAGCTTTTTTTTATAAAACTTACTTTTGTTTGCAGGTGTGCTTGCAGTCTGTGTGTGCGCCCATGCAGCTCCCTGGATCCGTGACTGTGTTTTGTGAAATAGGGGTGGCAGGATGGGTGGGTCAGTGCTTGCGCTCATGACCGTTAAAGAGGCACCTGTACACGGGATGTGACCTCACAGGGTATGCCGTCACCCTTTATTTTCACTTGCTCATTGGAAACAGATAGAAGCAATGTCCAGATACTGCCACACTTGCTGGTTATACAAAAAGACCAGTATCAAACATGTAGCAACTGTCCATTCTCTTCACTGTTCAGTGTGTTTGCTGCTCTCTGTTACTCCCGGTAACTGCATGCCCTTTATTTTATACTGTGGGAGCGATATGCTTTGCCTTCCAGTCTGGCGAGTCCGAAAGTCAGGCTGCACTGATGTTTCACATAGAAATAGCGCAACGCAACTTACTGGCCACGTTACAGTACTGGATGGCAGGGGAATTTTATGGCATGGACTGACTAGGAAATAAATGGTGGGGAGAACACTGCCCATGTTATGTCCCTGCAGACCCCTGGGGTTTGCACAGGAATAAGGGACACATAGGATGGCAGGGTCCCCCTCCCCCATGTGCACAAGCAGTATAGGTGATGTCAGATTTATATGGAGCAGTCTTCCAAAATACACATGTGGTATCATAAGGAGCCATCCAGTAATAACCTTATATAGTCAGTGGAAATGTCACAGGTCCAGAAATTGCAGTTACTGGGCTTCTGCTGTCTGAGGTATCACAAGTAAGGGGTATTCAAGCATGTCAGAGGGAGTTTAAGGGACAGTGTGTATTCTATTTGACATATGTAAATAGCAGTGTATACAAGTACTGATTGAATACATTTGGAAAGTAACAGTTAGTTTGCAGACTGTCCCTCCAAGTATGAGATACTGCAGGGACATGATTGGATGCCCCTAGACATGCTCGGATGCCCTAGGCAAATGCCTAGACTGCCTACAGCTAGGCCTTAGCTATAGGCTCTGACCAACAAGCAAGAAGGGATGAAACATCCTCCGCTTATAAAGTAAAATATTACAAGAGAAACCAATCAAGATCACTATATACTGGTATCAGCCAACCAGTGGCATAACGACGGTAGGGCATGCGTGGCACATGCTCTGGGTGCCAGGACGTGGGAGGCACTAGGGCAGAGTGCATGGCTTGATGGGTATTACGAGGCTTGAGCCTTCTAACAAGTACCGCATTTCAGCTGCCCAAACATCATAATTCATGCAATAGGACAGATCTCCCACGCATGACCCGCATGAGCCATGGTGTATTGTGGGGTTGTGCTTGCGTCACGTATAGGTAGGTGTCCGTTTCCCTTGGATTTTCAGAACGCTTAACCAGGAGGGGTACGAGTGTTTGTCCAATGCACTCCCACTAGATGGATACCAAACACAATTATATAGTAGATATGATACATGTTGCCAAGCACAGTAGTAATACATGAAAAACCACACAAGCAGATGAAGGCAGTCAAAATAGCTGCTACTTCTCTGGGAGATTTTTTAAGTGTTATTCATACTGTGCAGTCTTAATGTGGTGGTTATCTTGATGGATACACATAATGCTGCTTTCATCTATGTAGCTGGTAAATGCCTGTCATAAACAAGACTACTAGTAAATAATAATATAAAACAGGCAGCCAGAGTTGGGAGAGCGTCTTTCTTCTTAAATGCAAAGCTGGCATTCTTGTGCACCCACTCTTGCACTAAAATATATTATTAATTATCAGGGTTTGATCCTGATAATTCTAATTTCTTATACTGCTTTCACATCTCCAATGCCGGGTCCCACCCGGGAATTGGAAACGGGTCCTTCTCGGGTGGGATCCGGCATTGGACCCTAACAGCTGGCTTCCCGACCCGTTGCCATAGTGGCGGGGGTTGGAGCTGGCATCGGGGGCAGAGGTGGCGCTGGGAGATGAGCTCATCTCCACGCTGAATCTCCCTATGCTGTGAATGGGTACCAGGTCGCATCGACTTGGCAACCCATTTACACTGCTACTGACCCGGTATTCAACCCTGAAATAACCCCTCTTATTACCTGGGTTGAATTACTGGATCAGGCGACCCAGGAATTCTCCATGGGCTCTTTCACATAGCACAGTGACCCGTGTCGACACGGCAATATGCTGGGTCGATACCGGTTTATTTATTTATTGTTGTTTATCGTGGCAATAAGGAATTAAGTGTTGCCCAGTTGTATCAAAAAACACCTGCAAAGCATTCTGGAGCTTGGGAAATTCGTCATTTTAGCAGCCCCCACAGAAACCAATGGGGGCTGCTTTTATGGTTGATAACAAGGAACTGGTATGGTCCCCTAACATACATCTGGGTGGTACTCAATATTTGCGAATACCCCCAATCAGCGACGGACTGGGCCTCCGTTCCGGCCCGGGCATTTGTGAACACGCGCGCACACGTCGCAGAGGGGCGCGCGCACAGCATAGGGGGGCGCCGTCACAGTGTATGGGGGCATGCCGCGAGTCAAGGGGGCGTGGACTCGTGGCACACCCCCATTTCTATGGTGACGCTTGCTAGGGGCGCGCCGCAAGTCTGGGGGTGTGGACTCGAGGCTTACCCCCATTTCCATGGAGACCGGCGGCAGCTAAACCAGAGAGCCGCGCCCTTCCTGGCTCTCTGTGGGACCAGACCACCTGCCCATCGGCCCTTCTGGCATGTGCCCGTACACATGCTGCAGCGGCCGGCGGTGATTGACAGCTGAACTGGGCGGGCAAGTGTACGTGACGTCAGTCTCCGACGGTTCGGGCAGTGTGTATGCACAGCACACTTGCCCGATCCGTCCATAAGATATATCTGCAGATCAATTGTGTATACCCACCTTTAGATGCATCCAAAGATCAGGAAGTGTGTATGCGCCTTTAAGATTCCTGATGGACCAGTACATAAATGAGCATTGTGAGTAGATAGATTTTGCTGTACGTAAATGACCTTTTCTGACTTGTATGCAAGTAAATAGTTTTTAGCTTCATGAATCTGACTTAGGACACCCTGCTTGCTTTCTAGCTAGTATAATTAAGGAATCCTATTGGCAAGACTTCTATATCCTGTCACAAGTCAGCCTTAATCCTCTGCAGCTCTGTTCCTATAGCAACACCTGTTTTATTTATTTTCCCTTGTTTGCTCTGCGTACAACTAAGAGACAGCAGTAAACACATAACAAACTGTGTAACACGTACCTCAAATCCACCAGCTCCAATAAGTGTTGAAGTTTGGGAGGAATTATAGGCCCAAATGTATTAAGCTTTAACAAGCTTAATACATTTTCATATGTACTAACCCCCGGCCGCCGGGTTTTCGCCACCTTGGGTATAGCCATCTTTTGATGGTGATACCCCATAGAAGCCTATGGGCTTCTTAGAGCCGCCGCATCCCCGCGCCGCTAACGACGACTCCCCCCAGCATACCTATGTGTGGTAAGCCATGCCTCCGTGAAGCTGGTGCGGCCCCCTCCTCTTCTCCCCCGCAGCACAGCCATTTGTCCTTCCGACTGCAGGGAGGAGGAGCCTGGGGACTCCCTGCACATATCATCTCCTGGGTCTGGGAGGTGATAGAACCCACAGAGACCCCCCGCAATCCTTCTCACAGGGGGTCTCTGTCACCGAATTGAGATGTTAATCGCTTATGTTGGTACATATGCGATTAGCATCGCTGCAGTAGGCGGTGAGGGGCGGCGATGTATTCAAATACATCCCACCCATAGAGTGTTAAAGTACCAGCCAACCAGCTCCTGTAATTTTTTTAAACACAGCCTGTGACATGGCAGTTAGGAAGCTGATTGGCTGGTCATTTATCTCTCTTTATCCGTCTACACCATATCAATTTATGAGGCTTAATACATTTCGGCCAAAATTTGGAGTAACTTCCTAATATCTTATTAGAAGATATAAGTGATAGCATTTCACTGTTTATTGATGAATGGAGAAACAGATTTTACAGAATTCAACATTTTCGTTGTCATCATTTTATCCATGTCAACATCATAACTGTCGACATGACCCCCTGCCACAGCTACATCACTGCCGACATTGGCAAGTGTGTATGCACTTGCCAATGTCGGCACCCCACCGATTCCCGTTGCAACAGAGCTTGCTGGGTACACACATTTTTTAGTATGTACCCGGCATAAGACTTGCACATGTGCACACCCCCATCCCCTTCTTCCGTGCTGCTTCTAGGGACTGAATTGGCTGCAGCCCTTAGAAGCATTAGAGATGGCAGAAAGGCAGAGCAGTGGCTACCCATTGGAAGCACGACTTGCAAATCGCAGTCCAAGACTGCCTGTCCGGAATGTGATTGGCAGATAGTGCTTCCAGCAAGCTACTGCAATCACTGGTGGTGTTGAATTTTACTAGGGGGCTACAGCCCTACAGTTCCTAGGTAAAATTCACCTCTAGTCATGTTGGTAAATCTTGGTGAAGTGACATTCTATTTTCAGCTAGTGTCTGAGAATCCAGAGTACTGTTTATCAGTTATAGTGAATTACTTAGCATCCATGCATGTTTACAGTTGTATCATGTTCTTCATCATGTCAACCCCTAGCCATTGTTAGTGTTCTTTGTGGGAGTACATTTATCCCTACTAGTAAATCATAACCATAGTGGTGGTTGTCTTATTAGTAGGAAATATTTGAGCCCATAATGGAGATCGAAGGTAAGAAGCAGTCTTTCAGCATCTTATAGTCCGTGAGCCACAGAAAATTGAAGCCACTTAAACTGTAATGCTTATTGTGCTAGAGCAAGAAATATAGAGCAAATAAAATATTATTTTTCTTTCATCCTGAGATGGCGTTCAACATTCTTGGACTTTAACTGCACCTGTTCTCTATATGTGTCTTCTCCACCAGGTACCTCTGTGCTAATCACACAGTATTCAGGGGCCCTACTGGCTGCTGATGCAATAGAGGACAGTCACCGTGAGGAGGTATGCCATCCTACATCTGGTACCCCAGATGGCTTCACATATGAAAAAAAGTTCATACATCCAACTTGTTAAATACTGGTACCACATCTTCTTTTCGTCAATGTTTTAGAACTGACTTATAAATGAGTCCATAAATATAAGAAATAATAAACAAAACCATGCCTGAAAACTCTTCTGGGCTGTCCAGGAGACGATCAAGTAGAGTAGACAACCCACCTGTAATCCTCCTACTGTAGGGAATCCTGGGCCATGATGAAGAGATTTATGCTCCCATGCAGTTGTCACGTGGACCTCTTCTCCTCCAGCATCTCCCAGAAGGAAGTCCCACAAAGTTAGCAACTATGCACAAAGCCTAAAATACAAGTCACATAATAATAACCCCCCCCCCCCAACAAAAACAAAATAAAACAGGTAATATTCACAAATATAAATTATAAATACAGATGTATGAGATACATATTTTCGGCATAATAATCTACTGAGGGGCAATGACGGTGACGCGTAGGGCCTACTGTAATTCAGAGTTGATCGCAGCAGCAAATTTGTTAGCAGTTGGGCAAAACCATCTGCACTGCAGGGGGGGGGCAGATGTAACATGTGCAGAGAGAGTTACATTTGGGTGGGGTGTATTCAAACTGAATTCTAAATAGCATTGTAAAAATAAAGCAGCCATTATTTACCCTGCACAGAAACAAAATAACCCACCCAAATCTAACTCTCTCTGCACATGTTATATCTGCCCCCACTGCAGTGCACATGGGGGGTAATTCTGAGTTGATTGCAGCAGCAAGTTTGTTAGCAGTTGGGCAAAACCATGTGCACTGCAGGGCGGGGGGACAGATATAACATGTGCAGAGAGAGTTAGATTTGGGTGGGGTGTGTTCAAACTGGAATCTAGATTGCAGTGTAAGAATAAGGCAGCCAGTATTTACCCTGCACAGAAAAAAAAATAACCCACCCAAATCTAACTCTCTCTGCAAATGTTATATCTGCCCCCCCTGCAGTGCACATGGTTTTGCCCAATTGCTAACAAACTTGCTGCTGCGATCAACTCAGAATTACCCCCATGATTTTGCCCAACTGCTAACAAATTTGTTGCTGCGATCAACTCTGAGTTACCCCCGTAGAGCTTAACAGGGCTCAAACTAAATATTGCTTTGCTCATGGCTAGTTCACTGATCCACAATTAATTTGTTGAATGAAATACGATGGAGAAATGGGAGAAGTTTGCACATTGGGTCAAACAAAAAAGCTTCAAGCAAATGTTTAGATGAAACAATGAATCTGTCAAACAAATATAAATCTTTATTTTCCTGTGATTTGTATCTCTGAGGAGCTAAAATGAAAAGCACAATTCTCGTCTTTTAGTTAGAGCTATAGAAATACTTGAAATGAAAGACGTGCTGCACGTCCGCTCTCACGGAAGAAAGAAAAAAAAGTGTTTACTTAAGAAAGGTATTTTTCAATCCCATTGAGAAAATGTCGGTATCCTTACTAGGCAGCAGAATCTACCTAACATCTTTTGTTACAATACACACTGCACAGGAATCATCTGTAAGTGGGCTTCCTGCAGGGAAACCAAGAATTAATAGCTCAAGAAATACTTAGATTCACTGCAGGTCTTCTCCTGGGGTGGGACTCATGACCTTTCACCACTGTTACTTATAGAATCTTTGACATTCACAAGCATTGCTCCAGATTTCTAGATAAATACAGGTCCGACCCTAAAGAACAGATTTTCCATATGTGGTATACACTGTTCATGTAGGAAGATAACATTTGTGTTGAATAATAATATAAATTATGCAGGAGTGGAGATTATATTCTCAGGGACCGGCAGTGCATATCTGTGTGCCTGTAAGCAAACGATCTTTTATGACGTCAGGTGCATACTTTACGTTTGTGCAAATGCTTCTGATTTTATAGATAAGATTTGTGGGCTACAGGCCTATTCAGACCTGATCGCAGTGCTGCAAATAACACTGTCCTGCGATCAGATAGTCGCCGCTCAGGGGGAGTGAAAATTTGCCCCATGCAAGTATGCAATTGCATGTGTACGCTGTGTGAAAATTCCCCTCAGTCAGCGGACAGCTGCAAAACCGTTCGCCTCACACTAACCATCTAATATTTTTCCCATTCTGTGCAGTGTGTGCAGTCTGTGCGTAGCTCAGTACTTACTCCTCCAGTACCAAGAAATCAGGCTGATCGGGGCCGGAGCTGATGTCAGACACCCTTCCAGAAAATGTTTGGGAACACCAGCGTTTTTCCGGACACACCCAGTAAACGGCCAGTTAACACCCACATATGGCCTTTTCCTGTCAACCACCTTGCGTACGCCGTGCGAATGCAATTTTCACCCAGAATCATCTCTGCTGTACATCGCGCATGCGCATTACGGTGCATACGCATGTGCAGTAGTTCAATAATCACCTGCTGTGCAAAAACGCACAGCAGCGATCAGGTCTGAATCGGGCCAAAATGGTAGGTACACGCTGGATAGATATATCTGCAGATCAATTGATCGGCAGATATATCTATGGATGGATCGGGCAGTGTGCTGTGCATACACACTGCCCAATCTGTCGGGGACTGACGTCGTGAACTGGGCGGGCGTGTGGGGGGAGGTAGCTGGGAGCTGCAGCGGCGGCTCCAACTTTGGGGAAGGTGGAGGGCTGCCACTGATGATGCTGCTGGGTCTCTGCTGCCTTGTCCCCCTGCCACCTGGGTCCTGGCCACTGTACTATGTACAGTTTACACATGTCGGGACCCAGCGCATGTGCAGTAGCGGCAACAGTACTGCCCATGCTGCAGCTCAAAGAATCCGGCTTGGGCTGTCTAGGCAGGGAGCTGGCTTCCTACAGGAAACACCTCCCAATGGGACTGCCCTGTGTATCTGTGACTTGCAGGTACGACTTTATCTGGCTTCACTGAAAGTGAGCTGGGTGGTGGATTTTACCAGGGTGGCTTCAGTCACGCAGCCCATAGCTAAAATCCACCACTGGCTGGGAGGACCCTCTCTCACTTGCTGCTTTGCTTATCAGAGCGGTGGTGAATAGATGCTGTGTGCATGTGCATAGTGTCTACTCAGTAGCAGATCTTGCGGCGTCTGGAGGGCGCCGCCGCCATGGCAAGATCCGCTACTGGTGTCGCCCGGAGCTGTGTAGATGCGATTAAGTCATCACGCTCCGTACGGCATTGTGGGAGCGGCACATAGACGCTAGATATCATTATTGACTTCTAGTGTCTATGCGGTGCTATGGGAGCGGCGCCGGCGGCCGGAGACGGAGGGCAGCAGTGGTCGGGACGCAGGAGAGGGGATTGTGAGTATTAATTTATTTTTGTTTATTTTTTCATTTTTTTTGTAAGCACCGCAACTAGGGGGCACAACTCTACAGGGGGCAATACTACTGGGGGCAATACTACAGGGGGCACAACTCTACAGGGGGCACAACTCTACGGGGGGCACAGTAGTGGGGGCAATATTACTGTGGGCATAGCTACAGGGAGCACAACTACTGAGGGCACAGCTACAGGGGGGCATAACTGTCCATGCCCCTTCTCCATGAAGCCACTCCCCTATTTTTTAGCCTTGGAAGCCACAAGGTCTAGATCCGGCCCTGTGTCTACTCATGGGAGAGAGAGGGACTGAGGGCATTGCAGCAGCTCAGAGTGCTGGTGGGAAAACATGGGCGTGGCTTGCATTACGCCTGTCCCGCCTGGATCACCGGGAGGAAACCCATACAAACACAGGGAGAATATACTGTACAACTTCCTCACAGACAGTGAACTGATCGGATTAGGACCCATGTTCCTAATGATGTGAATGCCAATCATGGTGACACAGTGTCATCCAAATGAGCACTAAACAGTAGCATTATGAACATGGATAAAAAAAAAAATTCTGCATTTTTCACAGCTTTTTATGTGTTTTCCTGCCAGGTTGAAAATTATTTAATTTGAACAACAACAAAAACAAAGACAAATACTGTAGACAACAAATGAAAACAAGGAAAGCAAAGAATCCTCACAGGAGTGTACTACTAGATGTTGGCACAATGGGGGTCATTCCGAGTTGTTCGCTCGCTAGCTACTTTTAGCAGCCATACAAACGCATAGTCGCCGCCCACGGGGGAGTGTATTTTCGCTTTGCAAGTGTGCGAACGCCTTTGCAGCTGAGCTCTACAAAAACATTTTGTGCAGTTTCTGAGTAGCTCTGGACTTACTCAGCCCTTGCGATCACTTCAGTCTTTTTGATCCCGGAATTGACGTCAGACACCCGCCCTGAAAACGCCTGGACACGCCTGCGTTTTCCCAAACACTCCCAGAAAACGGTCAGTTGACACCCATAAACACCCTCTTTCTGTCAATCACCTTGCGTTCGGCTGTGCAAACGGATTCTTCGCTAAATCCATCACCCAGCATCGATCGTCTTTGTACCCGTACAATCTGCCTGCACATTGCGGTGCATACGTATGCGCAGTTTTGCCATTTTTTACCCGATCGCTGCGCTGTGAAAATCGTCAGCGAGCCATCAACTCGGAATGACCCCTAATGTCTTTTTTATTGTATTTTCTGTGCTTCACAACAACACAAAAAGGTTTTGTTTGTTTTTTAAACAGCCAGGTGTCAACAAATCCCCATCCCCATAAGTGTCCAGTTTTCTTTTTGACGACAGTACTTATTTCGAACATGAGCTAAGGGAGGATACTGACTATTAATGATGTACACAGCCAAAAATAATTGCATCATGATTGGGTAAGCTTTAAAGGTGGCATGTCATCACTTTTTAATAAGGAATGTTGAGAGAGATGAGCCTAGGCCCACAGAGGATCCACTTTGCTGCAGAACATTGGTCACTTATTGATTTTTTTTTTCTTTACAAATAAGGTACACAAGGAGATCTCTACCTAAAATATCTCAAGTGGTATTGAAATATGCTCCAAGAACCAATGCCCACTCCAGAACACTGACTAAATGTTTAGCGTAAGTCACCTGAAGTGACTTAGTTCTTTTTTTCTTTCATGTGGTTAACAAAGACTGTAAAGAAAAAATCCGACCAGACTGGCCAATGCAAAGCATTCCTGGAAGAACCATTCACTCCTTTGGGATAATTATGTTGTAGAAATAATATACCCAGTATGTACTGTATGACTAAAGCAAGTTCTCTGATTAAAATAAAGGAATGAAAAGTACAGAACTGTGGGCCTAATTCAGACCCGATCGCTGTGCTGCAAATGACACTGTCCTGTGATCAGATAGTCGCCGTCCAGGGGGAGTGAAAATTCGACCCGTGCAAGTGTGCAATTGCGTGTGTACGCTGCGCAAAAATTTCCCTCAGTCAGAGGACTATTTTATACTCTCATTTCCCCTTATTAACTCCAATAATGTCCTTAGCTAACCATTAGGTAACTTTTGTGTAGCGCCCTAGAGCCAATGTATAGTGAGTGATGTATATGAAGGAATGTTCTTTATAAAGATATAAGGGGTAATGTGAAAGTGTGTACCTTTATCAAATGTATATATTGATGTAATATATAAAATATATATTCCTATTCCTATTACTGGTACTGGATGGTGGGGTATGTCTGCTGAGCACGAGAGGTCTGTAGAGAATCTTCCAGAACTCTCGTGCTGAGAGGATAACCATGAGCCTGAGAGGACGGTTAAGGCTGCGCTGAGGAGAGGGGAGCTCGAGCGTGGAGAGACACAGAGGAGACAGGGGAGCGGAGACTGACCGGAGAGGTGCGGCAGAGAGGAGAGAGACTGAACGGGACTTGAGTCGGGATTGGAGTCCCTGTACCGCATCTAGACTGTAGCGGAAGTCGGGAGGACTGACGATAGAGAGAATCTACTGGCTATAATAACGTAAAGAGCTTCTTGCACAGAGATAAATCAGCGCTGACAAGGATCCGTCCCCTGTGTGAACTGGAGGTGAGGTGGAGGGCACAGAGATGAGCGTCACTCTGGACAGTCCTGTTGATGGGAGCCCTGTCAAATCGTCTATTAACGGGGCCCACAGGATAGAAGGAGGCAGAATTATCTGAGTGTATATACGAGAAAGAGGTGGGTCCAGGAGGGGCAGAGTACAATAGACTAGCCTATCTAAAGATGAGACCGCCCGCTGCCAGTGTATTGAACAAGCTGGGGACATCCCACTGCTGTACCCGGTAGTCTGATAATACACTCATACCTCCTCTGAAAGCATCAGCTGTGACCCTCTGAATATATATATATCTGGGAATTCCCATCTGTATAACTACAGGGATGGGGGAGAGTATTCTTATTACAACACAGTAAGGTACAAGTGCCACTGACACGACAGTACATTTATCCAGTTACAATTATCGTGTCAGGAATTTTAAGCCTAAGCTTTACTAAAAGGACATTCGGAAGGGGGACTGTACTCACAATAAAATATTTGCACTATAGAGACTGTAGCATGCCATTGTGTCCTAAGGATGGTTTGCTATATTCAGTAGCAACCTACAATACAGATATATATATATATATATATATATATATTAAAAGACCTTGGATCCCTATAGTGGAGAGGAGGGGACTAATTGCATCTGCCTTGCCTTCCAAGACATTGAATCACCCTCCTTACCGTTGCATAGTCTATTAAGAACTGTTATCGCTGGGGGCGTGGCCTGACCTGCAGCCTGTGTGGACGTGCCTGCAAGAGCTCCTGCTGGCCCTGCACTTAAAGGGCATATTTACCGGACCTCCCACGCTGATTTATACCCCCTGGCGAGTGCCCACCGTGCCCAGCACCCGAGGAGGCTGGAGAGGTGCCCCCTGGCACTGTTTCATTGTTGAGGCCTCCGCTCCGTCCCGGGACCGGGACCTCGAGTTTGGGGTCTACCCGGGAGCGAGCTCCGGGACCGGAACGCGGCCGTGCCGGGTCCCCTGGCGGCTCCCCCGCACAAGTAAGCAGGCTCATTTAAGCCCCTCTCTTGCCCCAGACCATCGGGGACGGCGGGGCGGATCAGACTCCCGCTCCCTGCCCTCCGGAGCCGCAGCTGCGGCCTTTTCCCGACTGCACACACTCCGGCGGCGGCCATCTTGCTACACCCGGCCCGCCGGTCACCTGCACACCCCTGCCCCTACGAGCCGGCCCTGCCTCCCCTGAGACCCCTTCTATTATAAATACTCCCTCAGCAGGGAGAGAGAGGGGTCTGCTGCCACTTTTGAAGCCCCAGGGAGTAGAGGCCTACATCAGCACCAGGATCCGGGGCCTAGAGTAGCTGCGAGCACCTGCTGCGGAGCCCTGCCAGTGTGGAGGCCTGTTGGAGCCAACTATCGCCCCCAGCAGCTGTGGATAGCCTGGTCACCTCTCTGTGCCCCCCCCTTCACACTCCCCGACCAGGCGCAATACCGTGGAGGCATCCCAGGAGGGGTGAGTGTTGGTCCAGGAGGGCACTGCTTGCCTGACACCTACGACATTGAGCTATCAGCTGAACTTTATACCTGGCTCCCCCCTCTCCCTTGCTCGCTGGAGACCTGCCTTTCGGCACCGCTGGAGGGTTATGACCGGTCGCCGGACCTCTGCTGATGCCGTTCTTTTGATGTAGTCCAGAACGTTCATACACCACCACCTTTGAACCCTCTGCTTACCTAACCTCCATCATATAGTCTCCGGGACTTATCGCTTCAGAATGGCGCCGAAAAAGGTTAAAGCGGTGCTTCCTCCTAGAGTATCTTTGCCGTCTCAGAAAGCAGCCTCTGCCCCCTCTACGGCACGGAAGTCCCCAATAGCCACCTCCGCGTCAGACCCTCCCTGCAGACCTGCTTCTGTTCCGGGGTTCGACCCAGACTCTGACGCCCCTCTCACGGTCAAAACCCTGTATCAGGCTCTAACAGCATTTAAAACAGAGCTGACTCAGGATCTCACATCGGCCGTCCGAGAGGTCAAGACAGAACTGCATGCTATAGGGGAACGCACAGACCATCTGGAACGGAAAGTCGAGGAATTGGTCTCGTCCCATAATGACCTCATAGCGGCCCATGATCAACAGCAGAATGACCTGGAGGCATTCAAACTCAAGATGGCGGATATCGAGGACAGATCTCGGCGCAATAATATCAAGATCCGAGGCATTCCCGACTCCGTGCAAAACTCCGAGCTAGAAGACTACGCCACCGCGCTATTTAGGAAGCTCTTGCCCAGGGCTGACCCCAGAGAGCTGCTTATAGACAGGATTCACAGACTGCCTAAACCACGCTCTGTCCCTCCCTCGCTTCCACGAGATACGCTCATGAGAGTGCACTTCTTCACGACGAAAGAACGCATTCTAAAGGCGGCAAGGGATGCGGATTCTACCACGCTTGGTGGATTACAGCTCTTTCCGGATTTCTCGGCTTTGACTTTGGCCAAAAGACGTTCGTTTCTTCCTGTTACCCTGGCGCTTCGTGATCAAGAGATTAATTATAGATGTGGCTTTCCGGTGAAGCTCATCGTCTTCTATGACAACAAATCCTACACGGTCGCCTCACTGGACGCTGGAGTCAAGCTGCTATCGGAGTGGGATATTGCTGTCGAGCTGCCGCCTGGAGCCAAGAAACAGTCAACCCCCCAATCGGAGTGGATCGTCGCCTAAAGTCGTCATTGTAAACTTGGGTCTTGAATGTGGACGTTATGATGTTCTGTTCTAATAGATAGGCCTTGGCCTTTCGTCTAGATGCGGACACGTGAGTTACTACGTTAGTAGTTGTAATGTTGGAGTCCCGGCTCCGTGCCCATACTTTAGTTTATTAGTGTGTGCATATATTTTATCTGTGGTCCTTACATGGTTGGTAGGAATATTTGCATTTGTACATGTCTCTTTTTTCTTCTTCTCTTTCCCCTTATCTAGGTTTATTGGTGGTGGTGGCGTTAGGCCACATGTTCCCCCTCGTTAATGTACTACTGCATTTTTTTGTTTTCCTTGCAGTAGTTACACCGACCCGATGTACTGGGTCGTTTCGGTTTGTTCTCACCCTTTCTTCCTTCGTTATTCCCTCCCCCCCCCCTCTCACGACACTCTAACTAATGGTATGAGACAAAATAACTTCATACTTGTATACAGAAATATCTCACTACTCATGGCGCGTTTTAGACCGCCTAGATGATCCAGGTTCTGTCCATGAACGTTAAGGGGTTAAACTCCCCTAATAAGCGAAGGTTAGCATTGGACTATTTTGCTAGGCACAAGACAGATGTTATTGCGCTGCAGGAGACGCACTTTTCGTCCTTAGCCCCCCCTACGTTTAAAGACCACAGGTTCCCTATTGGCTATTTTGCAAACGGCCCCTTTAAGAGGAATGGTGTAGCTATATTGTTTAAAAACTCTGTTTCCTTCACTTTACACTCGCAAGTTGCTGATAAAAATGGCCGCTATCTCATCCTGAGTGGCCTTTTAAATGACAAACCTGTTACCTTGGTCTCAGCCTATGCCCCTAACTCAAACCAAGTGGCCTTTTTGCGTAAGCTATGTTTGGCTATCCAGAGGAACCGTACAGGCTCGCTCCTTCTCATGGGGGACTTTAATCTGGTTCTTGACCCTAGATTGGACAGGTCTCCCAGGCCTTCCCCCTCTCCATTAGCCTCCTCTAACGCCCCATCCTTAGCCTTCCGTAACCTTTTGGCTGAATTTGACCTCTACGATATATGGCGAGTGCAAAACCCAACGGGCCGTGAGTACACATACTATTCTCCCGTTCACAACTCCTATTCCCGTATTGACTTTTTGTTTTCTGATAAATGGACTCTCCAATTCACTAGATCTGCTGACATCCTCCCAATAACCTGGTCAGACCATGCCCCGCTGTTTCTCAAATGGGATCTTAACAGTCAACATGCCCCGCCCCGACCTTGGAGACTTTCTCCTCACTTACTGGCCAACCCCGTATCAAAAAAAATTATTGTAGACAGCATCACGTCCTACTTGGAATTTAATTCCCCTTCGGACACGTCCACTCTGAACTTCTGGTGCGCATTGAAAGCTGTAGCTAGAGGCGTGGCGATACAGGCAGGAGCCCACCTTAAAAAACTACATCAACAACGCTTGAATGATTTGGAGCGTAGATTAAAGGAACTGGAGGAGAAAAATCAGGCTCGACCTTCGAGATCTCTCCAGAAAGAATTAGCTGATATTAGGTCCCAGCTTCAGACATTGCTCACGGTGCGCACCCAGGCCTCATTAAATAGGATGCGGCAGAAATTTTACCTGGCAGGGAATAGACCGGGAAAACTGCTTGCTCGTAAGCTCAGAGCGCAACAAGCTAGGAATAGAATTAAGCTTATTATGTCCCCAACAGGCACCAAAATATCTAACCCTTTGGAGATATCGAACCAGTTTGCTGACTTCTATTCCCGACTTTATAATCTCGCAACTGACCCTTCTACTCCGCAGCCCACTCTGTCATCTATCAACACCTTCCTCGCTGATTTGAAACTTCCCTCCATTACCGACGACCAATTAGAAGTGCTGAATGCCCCTTGGTCCACCGCAGACACGTTAAGGGCGATCAAATCCCTCCCTAAAGGTAAAGCGCCAGGCCCAGATGGCTTTATAAATGATTTTTATGTGGCACTCCAGGACCTCCTGACTCCATCCCTGGTAACAGTTTATAACCAAATTACCTCTCAGGGCACGCTCCCAACGGAGATGCTGGAGGCTCGCATTGTCACGATCCCTAAAACAGGTAAGGACTTGACTTCCTGCCAAAACTACCGCCCTATTGCGCTGTTAAATGGTGACATTAAGATATATGCTAAATTAATAGCTCACCGACTGAACGTCCTCCTCCCCTCCTTGATCCACCCCGACCAGGTTGGATTTATTCCCGGTCGGCAAGCGTCTGATAATACCCGTAGAGTATTCAACCTCGTAGACTCTATAACCCGTGAACAGGGCCTCCTCCTGCTGTCCTTAGATGCGGAGAAGGCTTTCGACCGCATAAACTGGGCCTACATACGGGAAGTATTATTGAAATTTGGCCTCCGCGACCGCATCCTGTCATCCATATTAGCCCTGTATAGTTCGCCCTCGGCCCGGGTCTTTAGTAATGGCTTCCTCTCTTCCCCCTTCCCAATTTACAATGGCACCCGTCAGGGCTGCCCCCTCTCCCCTCTCATCTTTGTCCTGGCGATTGAGCCTCTGGCAGCTAAGATTCGGGCAGACCCACAATTTCCAGGACTCCACCTTGGCACCGTCCCCCATAAACTATGTTTATTTGCAGATGATGTTCTGTTATTTGTAACTGACCCCTGCACCTCACTCCCTCATTTACACGATATTTTAGATAGGTACTCTGCAGCGTCCTACTATAAATTAAACACAACTAAAACAGACGCCCTGCCGATAAACCTCTCCCATTCCATGGCCTCTTTGCGTACCAAATACCCTTACAATTGGCAAACAACCTCGATAAAGTATTTGGGTATTCACATCCCCCCGTCCTCCTCTTCTGTATTTGACGTTAACCTCCCCCCTTTACTGACTGCGCTACAACTGTCCACCAAATCGTGGCTCAATTATGAGATATCATGGCTGGGTCGCCTGGCCGCCTTTAAAATGTCGCTGCTTCCCAAACTAATGTTCCTGTTCCGCACAATTCCCTTTATATTCCCCAAGAAATACCTAGACAAGGCTACCAATATCCTCACCAAATATGTCTGGGCTTTGCGACCGCCTAAACTGTCCCGCGCCAGGATGTCACTACCTAGGAGAGTTGGTGGCCTCGACATGCCTAACCTTTCACTATACCAAGAAGCTTCCCTCTTGGCTCAGATTAAAGCTATCACCAGTGATACACACTCGGAGTGGACGTGTCTAGAGGAACTAACCTGCCCCAGGTTCCCCTTAAAGGACCTCTTTTGGCTACCTAAACCCATGCGACCCTCGGACCTACGTCTTCTCCCCTCAACCCGAGCCACTCTACAGGTCTGGGATAAACTGACTATCGGCTTATCATCTCCCCTCTATACATTGCCACAAATTTCCCTACGTACAGTAACCGCCCTAATCCCTAACCTTAATTTGTCAGGCTGGCGTTCTAGAGGGATCGGCCTACTGGGAGACCTGCTCAACGGGCCTGTGCTTAGCTCCTTCTCTACCATCCAAGAACGCTTTGCCTTACCTGAATCTGAGAGGCTCAGATACTATCAAATACAACATTGGTGGACCAGTCTACGCCTTACCCCCTCCCCAATGCACCCTACTATGTCTCAGGCCTTGGGTCGTCTCTCTAGGGACGCTTCGGCTGGAGAGATCTCCTTTTGGTACAAGACACTACTTGCATTAGCTCCCGTTCTTAAAACTAGAGCCCAGAACAGGTGGGAGGTAGACATTGGTTGTACCCTTACCGACTCCCAATGGCAACATATCTTTATGTCATCCTTCACTATGTCCAAATGCTTAAACCATTCCGAGATGCACGTCAAGTTATTACATAGACTATACCTCACACCCGATAGGCTGCACACGATTTGGCCTACATGCTCGAAGTATTGCTGGCGTCTATGTGGTGATGTGGGCCACCTTTTCCATATCTTTTGGACCTGTCCTTTTATTAAGCCATACTGGGTAGAGGTGTTTGGGCTAATTAATAAAGTACTTGGACTCACCCTGTCCCCCACCCCCCTCATTGCTTTACTAAATGTCTATCCGCGTTCCGTGGGTGCCAATTTACAATATGTTTTAGGCCACATTTGCCTTGCAGCCCGGGCGGCACTGGCTCAGAACTGGAAACAATCCATACCCCCCCCTTAATGAAAGTCATACACAAAATTCAGAAACAATTCCTGATGGAGACTGAGTATATGTCTTGCTCCCTCTCTACCAAGTCCCCTCTAATACGTTGGAAGCCTTGGCTGCTTTTTACCACGGAGGGTGAGGGTGCCAACTTGGTACGGCGATCTCCCTCCCCGGACATCCAACCCCACACCCCTCCCCTAGATGGAGACACCTCCTCTCCCTGAGCCTGGGACCGCCCGGCGATCTCGGTTGCAATATGCATTAATGTGGAATCATCGTTTCTTTCCATTCTGTACGCCCTACTGCATTACGTCCAGTGTACAAACGTCTGATCGATTTTGAAAAGTATGTATAAGTATACAAATTGTCTCTTATGTATTTACTGCTCCCCCTTCCCTCCCCTCCCCTTTTCTTATTTCTGTACCCCTGTTTTGCATAACAAAAAAAAAAAATCTGAATAAAAATTATTGATGATAAAAAAAGAACTGTTATCGCTGTCACTCCATAAGATCCTTCGTGGAGGGAGGAGGAGCAATATAGAGACTGCCCATGTAAGGACTCTATAACTGAACCATGCACCGAGCTGGGATTTTCGGAGTTGTTAATAACTAAGATAAGTAAGGCATAGAGAGCTAGCCAGTGTAGGTTAGCCAAGTGCGAGACTTGGTACATATACATAATCTCTATTTCCCCCAATCAACTACAGTATATATTGAGGCAGGTTCACCTTCCTGTCTAAATTTGACCTAGGAAAGAGAAAGGTTAACAGAGGATCGCCAGTGAAGCTGGACATATCCAGGAGTTAAGTGGATAAATAGAAACAGGAGTGGAGTTGATATTTTAGAGTTAAACCATCGTTGGTAACAGAGACCATAGACAGAATCATATATACCGGTATAATAATAAGATTGGTCATTTTTATTGGTACCAAGGTAAAACAATTTTTTGTAATGCAGGCACAAGAAATTGTATAGGTTCCGGTTTATAGTGTAGTATTGTAATGTGTGTTAATAATATATATTTATTGAATTTTAACTTCATGCACAGGTAGTGTCTTATTGTGAATAACATACTTACCAGGACGTGGGGATCGAATCCGAGACGGGTGCCAGCATCTTGAGGAAAATTGAAAGAAGAAGAAGAAAATACGGTATTACAAATAGTAGTATTACATGATATAAACTTGTATACATTTACTGGCTTTCCCAAGCAAGCCCACTTATACTTAAAGCTTGGGTGGAGGGCGGGCACGCCATAGGAAGTACGATAGTAACCCACGCAATCAGCGTCCATAGGATAGGGAAGGGTTACATTTGTTTCTGGAAACGTAGTTTCAATTTAAAATGTTTGTGATATTGTACTTTTAAATGTCCTATTTGGTGTCAGTACTTTCATTAACACTTGCACTTTTTCCACTCTTCAGTTCTTCACTTTGTTGAACTTTTCTCTATTAAAAACAGCAGTTTTAATTACTCCATTGCAAAACAATTTGGTGACTGTTGTGTATGGCCAAATGTAATTAAGCACAATGCTGCATACAACATTTCTTGGTGTTTTTTACTTGAATTAACATGAATGGGAATTGCTAAGATTCTTTAATTGACGTATCTAATAGATACGTCAATTAAAGAATTTTAGCAATTCCCATTCATGTTAATTCAAGTAAAAAAACACCAAGAAATGTTGTATGCAGCATTGTGCTTAATTACATTTGCTATCTATAATGGGTCCTGGGTGTGCTTTGCACACAGGCTTCTGGGCCCAGACCGCTCAGCCTGCACCTATATAAATTATGCTTACCTCTCCAGAGTCCCACATCAGCTGGTACTGCAGACAGAAATCACTGGGAAAATGTTGCAATGACTTGCGCATATGTAGTAGACTGTGGTGCACAACCAGAGTCTACAGCACTGCCAGAGAGGAGGAGGGGGGGGGGGGGGGGGCACATGGAGCCTGAACATGGGTCCTGAACATGGGTCCTCTCCTCTATTAAACTGGCACTGAACAATTTCTTAGAAATCTTCTAGAAATTAGGTTACCTTTGTTATCATTTATTTTTCAGCAGTGGTGCAAGTAGAAAAAATGTCTTACGGGTACTGTGTGCGCGCGCCGAAGGCGCGTGCGCAAAAAATGGGTGTGGCCAAATGTCACATGGGGCGTGACCAATGAAAATGGGGGCGTGATACACATATGGGGGGAGGGGCAGATACACGTATGACCCCAATAGTGCCAGATACACGTTGCCCCACAGTGCCAGATATACATTGCCCCACAGTGCCAGATATACATTGCCCCCACAGTGCTAGATAGAAAATGCCCCCACAGTGCCAGATTTACAATGCCCCACTGTGCCAGATATACATTGCCCCCACAGTGCTAGATATACATTGCCCCCACAGTGCCAGATTTACAGTGCCCCCACAGTGCCAGATATACATTGCCCCCACAGTACTAGATATACATTGCCCCCACAGTGCTAGATATACAATGCCCCCACAGTGCCAGATTTACAATGCCCCCACAGTGCCAGATATAGATTGCCCCCACAGTGCTAGATATACAATTAGGGATGTGCACTTGCAATTTTTCGGGTTTTGTGTTTTGGTTTTGGGTTCGGTTCCGCGGCCGTGTTTTGGGTTCGACCGCGTTTTGGCAAAACCTCACCGAATTTTTTTTGTCGGATTCGGGTGTGTTTTGGATTCGGGTGTTTTTTTCAAAAAACCCTAAAAAACAGCTTAAATCATAGAATTTGGGGGTCATTTTGATCCCAAAGTATTATTAACCTCAAAAACCATAATTTCCACTCATTTTCAGTCTATTCTGAATACCTCAGACCTCACAATATTATTTTTAGTCCTAAAATTTGCACCGAGGTCGCTGGATGACTAAGCTAAGCGACCCTAGTGGCCGACACAAACACCTGGCCCATCTAGGAGTGTCACTGCAGTGTCACGCAGAATGGCCCTTCCAAAAAACACTCCCCAAACAGCACATGACGCAAAGAAGAAAAAAAGAGGCGCAATGAGGTAGCTGTGTGAGTAAGCTAAGCGACCCTAGTGGCCGACACAAACACCTGGCCCATCTAGGAGTGGCACTGCAGTGTCACGCAGGATGGCCCTTCCAAAAAACACTCCCCAAACAGCACATGACGCAAAGAAGAAAAAAAGAGGCGCAATGAGGTAGCTGTGTGAGTAAGATAAGCGACCCTAGTGGCCGACACAAACACCTGGCCCATCTAGAAGTGGCACTGCAGTGTCACGCAGGATGGCCCTTCCAAAAAACACTCCCCAAACAGCACATGACGCAAAGAAGAAAAAAAGAGGCGCAATGAGGTAGCTGTGTGAGTAAGCTAAGCGACCCTAGTGGCCGACACAAACACCTGGCCCATCTAGGAGTGGCACTGCAGTGTCACGCAGGATGGCCCTTCCAAAAAACACTCCCCAAACAGCACATGACGCAAAGAAGAAAAAAAGAGGCGCAATGAGGTAGCTGTGTGAGTAAGATAAGCGACCCTAGTGGCCGACACAAACACCTGGCCCATCTAGGAGTGGCACTGCAGTGTCACGCAGGATGGCCCTTCCAAAAAACACTCCCCAAACAGCACATGACGCAAATAAAAATGAAAGAAAAAAGAGGTGAAAGATGGAATTGTCCTTGGGCCCTCCCACCCACCCTTATGTTGTATAAACAGGACATGCACACTTTAACCAACCCATCATTTCAGTGACAGGGTCTGCCACACGACTGTGACTGAAATGACGGGTTGGTTTGGACCCCCACCGAAAAAGAAGCAATTAATCTCTCCTTGCACAAACTGGCTCTACAGAGGCAAGATGTCCACCTCATCATCATCCTCCGATATATCACCGTGTACATCCCGCTCCTCACAGATTATCAATTCGTCCCCACTGGAATCCACCATCTCAGCTCCATGTGTACTTTGTGGAGGCAATTGCTGCTGGTCAATGTCTCCACGGAGGAATTGATTATAATTCATTTTAATGAACATCATCTTCTCCACATTTTCTGGAAGTAATCTCGTACGCAGATTGCTGACAAGGTGAGCGGCGGCACTAAACACTCTTTCGGAGTACACACTTGTGGGAGGGCAACTTAGGTAGAATAAAGCCAGTTTGTGCAAGGGCCTCCAAATTGCCTCTTTTTCCTGCCAGTATAAGTACGGACTGTCTGACGTGCCTACTTGGATGCGGTCACTCATATAATCCTCCACCATTCTTTCAATGGTGAGAGAATCATATGCAGTGACAGTAGACGACATGTCCGTAATCGTTGTCAGGTCCTTCAGTCCGGACCAGATGTCAGCATCAGCACTCGCTCCAGACTGCCCTGCATCACCGCCAGCGGGTGGGCTCGGAATTCTGAGCCTTTTTCTCGCACCCCCAGTTGCGGGAGAATGCGAAGGAGGAGATGTTGACAGGTCGCGTTCCGCTTGACTTGACAATTTTGTCACCAGCAGGTCTTTGAACCCCAGCAGACTTGTGTCTGCCGGAAAGAGAGATCCAAGGAAGTTTTTAAATCTAGGATCGAGCACGGTGGCCAAAATGTAGTGCTCTGATTTCAACAGATTGACCACCCGTGAATCCTTGTTAAGCGAATTAAGGGCTCCATCCACAAGTCCCACATGCCTAGCGGAATCGCTCCCTTTTAGCTCCTCCTTCAATGCCTCCAGCTTCTTCTGCAAAAGCCTGATGAGGGGAATGACCTGACTCAGGCTGGCAGTGTCTGAACTGACTTCACGTGTGGCAAGTTCAAAAGGTTGCAGAACCTTGCACAACGTTGAAATCATTCTCCACTGCGCTTGAGACAGGTACATTCCACCTCCTATATCGTGCTCAATTGTATAGGCTTGAATGGCCTTTTGCTGCTCCTCCAACCTCTGAAGCATATAGAGGGTTGAATTCCACCTCGTTACCACTTCTTGCTTCAGATGATGGCAGGGCAGGTTCAGGCGTTTTTGGTGGTGCTCCAGTCTTCTGTACGTGGTGCCTGTACGCCGAAAGTGTCCTGCAATTCTTCTGGCCACCGACAGCATCTCTTGCACGCCCCTGTCGTTTTTAAAAAAATTCTGCACCATCAAATTCAAGGTGTGTGCAAAACATGGGACGTGCTGGAATTTGCCCATATTTAATGCACACACAATATTGCTGGCGTTGTCCGATGCCACAAATCCACAGGAGAGTCCAATTGGGGTAAGCCATTCCGCGATGATCTTCCTCAGTTGCCGTAAGAGGTTTTCAGCTGTGTGCGTATTCTGGAAACCGGTGATACAAAGCGTAGCCTGCCTAGGAAAGAGTTGGCGTTTGCGAGATGCTGCTTCTGGTGCCGCCGCTGCTGTTCTTGCGGCGGGAGTCCATACATCTACCCAGTGGGCTGTCACAGTCATATAGTCCTGACCCTGCCCTGCTCCACTTGTCCACATGTCCGTGGTTAAGTGGACATTGGGTACAACTGCATTTTTTAGGACACTGGTGAGTCTTTTTCTGACGTCCGTGTACATTCTCGGTATCGCCTGCCTAGAGAAGTAGAACCTAGATGGTATTTGGTAACGGGGGCACACTGCCTCAATAAATTGTCTAGTTCCCTGTGAACTAACGGCGGATACCGGACGCACGTCTAACACCAACATAGTTGTCAAGGCCTCAGTTATCCGCTTTGCAACAGGATGACTGCTGTGATATTTCATCTTCCTCGCAAAGGACTGTTGGACAGTCAATTGCTTGGTGGAAGTAGTAAAAGTGGGCTTACGACTTCCCCTCTGGGATGACCATCGACTCCCAGCAGCAACAACAGCAGCGCCAGCAGCAGTAGGCGTTACACGCAAGGATGCATCGGAGGAATCCCAGGCAGGAGAGGACTCGTCAGAATTGCCAGTGACATGGCATGCAGGACTATTGGCATTCCTGGGGAAGGAGGAAATTGACACTGAGGGAGTTGGTGGGGTGGTTTGCGTGAGCTTGGTTACAAGAGGAAGGGATTTACTGGTCAGTGGACTGCTTCCGCTGTCGCCCAAAGTTTTTGAACTTGTCACTGACTTATTATGAATGCGCTGCAGGTGACGTATAAGGGAGGATGTTCCGAGGTGGTTAACGTCCTTATCCCTACTTATTACAGCTTGACAAAGGCAACACACGGCTTGACAAATGTTGTCCGCATTTCTGGTGAAATACTTCCACACCGAAGAGCTGATTTTTTTGGTATTTTCACCAGGCATGTCAACGGCCCTATTCCTCCCACGGACAACAGGTGTCTCCCCGGGTGCCTGACTTAAACAAACCACCTCACCATCAGAATCCTCCTTGTCAATTTCCTCCCCAGCGCCAGCAACACCCATATCCTCCTCATCCTGGTGTACTTCAACACTGACATCTTCAATCTGACTATCAGGAACTGGACTGCAGGTGCTCCTTCCAGCACTTGCAGGGGGCGTGCAAATGGTGGAAGGCGCATGCTCTTCACGTCCAGTGTTGGGAAGGTCAGGCATCGCAACCGACACAATTGGACTCTCCTTGTGGATTTGGGATTTCGAAGAACGCACAGTTCTTTGCGGTGCTTTTGCCAGCTTGAGTCTTTTCAGTTTTCTAGCAAGAGGCTGAGTGCTTCCATCCTCATGTGAAGCTGAACCACTAGCCATGAACATAGGCCAGGGCCTCAGCCGTTCCTTGCCACTCCGTGTGGTAAATGGCATATTGGCAAGTTTACGCTTCTCCTCCGACAATTTTATTTTAGATTTTGGAGTCCTTTTTTTACTGATATTTGGTGTTTTGGATTTTACATGCTCTGTACTATGACATTGGGCATCGGCCTTGGCAGACGACGTTGCTGGCATTTCATCGTCTCGGCCATGACTAGTGGCAGCAGCTTCAGCACGAGGTGGAAGTGGATCTTGATCTTTCCCTAATTTTGGAACCTCAACATTTCTGTTCTCCATATTTTAATAGGCACAACTAAAAGGCACCTCAGGTAAACAATGGAGATGGATGGATACTAGTATACTTATGGATGGACGAGCGACTGCCGACACAGAGGTAGCTACAGCCGTGGACTACCGTACTGTGTCTGCTGCTAATATAGACTGGATGATAATGATATGAAATCAATATATATATATATAATATCACTAGTACTGCAGCCGGACAGGTATATATATTTATTATGTAATGACTGATGACGGACCTGCTGGACACTGTCAGCTCAGCAGCACCGCAGACTGCTACAGTAAGCTACTATAGTAGTATGTATAAAGAAGAAGAAAGAAAAAAAAAACCACGGGTAGGTGGTATACAATTATGGATGGACCAGCGACTGCCGACACAGAGGTAGCTACAGCCGTAGACTACCGTACTGTGTCTGCTGCTAATATAGACTGGATGATAATGAGATGAAATCAATATATATATATATAATATCACTAGTACTGCAGCCGGACAGGTATATATATTTATTATGTAATGACTGATGACGGACCTGCTGGACACAGTCAGCTCAGCAGCACCGCAGACTGCTACAGTAAGCTACTATAGTAGTCTGTATAAAGAAGAAAGAAAAAAAAAAAACCACGGGTAGGTGGTATACAATTATGGATGGACGAGCGACTGCCGACACAGAGGTAGCTACAGCCGTGGACTACCGTACTGTGTCTGCTGCTAATATAGACTGGATGATAATGAGATGAAATCAATATATATATATATATTGTGACAAGAACACTGGGATAGTGTTTGAGGGCAGGTATATTTGTCCCAGGTTCTTGTCTTACATGTTTTAGAAAATGTTAACTTCTAGGAAAAATGCTTTTTGTTTTGTCTGAACCTTTTCAGTTTGCTGTAAAAGCTGGGTAAAGGCTCTGAGAGAGAGATAAGGCGAGTTCTAGACATTGGGCCCAGTTCGGGTCTTTGGCCTCACAGAGGGCTAATCAGGGTTTCAGCTGTGTAAGAGTGATATAGTGCTTCTAACCTGATTAGTATGGGCAGACTGCCTGGGAAGGCTGCAGGATCTGTGTGTGAGAGACACGCTTTCTGATGCAAGTAAGCTATACAGTATGTACTGAAGAACTCTGTGTTTTGTTTAGTGACAGTTAGGAACATCTTATGTTTAGTTAGTGCCGGACAGGCAAGGTATTTTTATTTTGGGGTTTGTTTTATTTTCTGTTTCAATAAAACTGGCCGGGGTCAGTTGTACCAGAAACTGGACTTGTGTTGTTCCTCAGCTGCTGCGTGCTGCCATATTCCCCAGGAAAAGGCACCTTGCACCCCTACAGTGTTACAACTTGGTGGAGAATGCGGGCAGGCCGTTCTGCGCATAAGTGAAAGCAGCAGCTTTGTGAGGCCTGCAGAAAACGGTGGTTTATGCAGATACAGCCCAGTGTGAAGTTACTGAGACTCACCCCTGAGGGTTTGATATATGTCCTGGGTGAAAGCAGCTGCAAAGCCGCCTGAAAAATCTGTTGACATGGAGGATCTGCTTAAAGCCTTGCTGCAAGCTACAGCGGCTCAGCAGGAGGCCAACCGACAGCAGCAGGTGGCAATGGAGGAAAATTGGAGACTACAGCAGGAGGCCAACAGACAGCAGCAGGTGGCAATGGAGGAAAATAAGAGACAACAGCAGGCAGTTGTTGATGAACTTTACAGGCAACAGCGTCAGGATAGAGAGGCCTTAGCAGAAGTGGTGCAGAGACTTGCAGCTCGGGTTGGAGATGTGGCCGTCAGTGCTCCAACCAGCTCTAGTTCTATACGAGCCAGTCACTTCCTGCAGAAAATGACAGAGGCTGATGATGTGGAGGCCTATCTGACCACGTTTGAAAGGACTGCCGAGCGTGAGAACTGGCCGAAAGCACAGTGGGCCAGTCTGCTGGCACCTTTCCTGTCAGGTGAGCCCCAAAAAGCTTACTTTGATTTAAGCCCTGCTGAGGCTCGGGACTATGATAAACTAAAGACTGAGATCCTGACCCGCCTGGGAGTCACGCTGTCAGTACGAGCACAACGGGTGCACCGTTGGCTGTACGCCATGGAGAAGCCTCCGCGCTCCCAGATGCACGACCTTATTCAGCTAACAAAAAAATGGCTGCAGCCAGAGACATTAACTGGTCCCCAGATGGTGGAAAGAGTCGTCATGGACCTCTACTTGAGATCTTTGCCCATGGTCCTGCGCAAGTGGGTGAGCCATGGAAACCCGGGTACTGCTGACCAATTAGTGGACATGGTAGAGAGGTATTTGGCAGCAGAGGAACTACTGATGACCACCCAGCAACCCATAGATCCTCGACAGCGCCCTTCAGTAAAGACTGGTAAGACTGTTCCGTGGGAAAACGTTGCTGGGCGGTTAAGAGAACGCAAGGCTGGAGAGACTGTAAACACTGGCCCTGGAAACAGGCCAATGGGGCTAGAACGGTCTATGCTGCCCAAATGGGTTGATAATCGTGTGGTTAAATGTTTTAGGTGTGGTATGCCAGGTCATGTTATTGCCAATTGCCCAGTCACGCAAGAACCCATGCAATGTGATGCTGCCTTTGAATGTCGCAGAATGTCTTTCTTTGCTAGGTTAGCCTGTACTGTGGTACCTTCACCTGAGCTGGAAAAACAAATGTGTGATGTGTTCTTAGAAGGTAACCGGGTAGAGGCCTTGCTAGATTCAGGAAGTTTAGTTACCCTCGTGAAAGCTGGGTTAGTGAACCCCTTAAAGGTCCAGCAAATACCTATTGGGGTAACTTGCATACATGGGGATACCCAACATTATGCCACTGCTGAGGTGAATATAGAAACTTGTTGTGGGTCAGCAATGGTTAAAGTGGGACTGGTCCCTACCTTGGTGCATGAGGCCATAATAGGGAGGGATTTTCCTCATTTTTGGAAACTGTGGGAATCACGGTTATCAACAGATGTGAGAAGTAAAAAGCCAGTTGATAATACCGGTGATTTTATGGATGTACGTGGGTCTTCGGAACTTTCTGGCCCTTTGCCTTTTGCTAGTTTGGCTGGGGAAGTGACAGATGGGGAGTCCAGTGAGGACCCTCTTGCCGGGAACAGAGACATAGTAGTTAGAACTGAAAGCGTGCCTGACCTGGAGGTAAAGAAGGATCTGTTTGCGTCTGAACAGTTAAAGGATCCTACCTTAATAAAGGCTAGAGAGAATGTTAAGATTGTTAATGGGGAACCTGTGGTACCAGGTGACAGGGTTACGTATCCCCACATGGCCATCTGTAATGAGCTCTTGTACCACATTGTCAAAAGGGGTAAGGATGTGGTGGAACAGCTGGTAGTTCCCCAGCCTTATCGGAGAACGGTACTAGATTTAGCTCATAGTCACGTTACCGCAGGACATTTAGGGGCAGAAAAAAACACTGAAAGAGTTTTACAAAGGTTCTTTTGGCCAGGGGTTTATAAAGAAGTGTCTGAATATTGTTCTTCCTGTCCTGAATGCCAGTATCATGCCCCTAGACCCCATTTCAGGAGCCCACTAGTTCCCATGCCTATTATAGAGGTCCCGTTTGACAGAATAGCCATGGATCTCGTGGGGCCCTTGTTAAAGTCTGCTCGGGGCCATCAGTATATCCTGGTAATTATGGACTATGCCACTCGATATCCTGAGGCTGTCCCTTTACGCACTATCACAACCAAGGCGATAGCTAGGGAGCTGGTGCAGGTATTTAGTAGAGTGGGAATACCAAAAGAAATTTTGACTGACCAAGGTACTCCATTTATGTCAAGGATCATGAAAGAATTGTGCAAGTTATTTAAGGTCACTCACCTCAGGACGTCCATCTACCATCCCCAAACTGACGGGTGGTGGAAAGGTTTAATAAAACATTAAAAAGTATGTTAGAAAAGGTTGTTGAGAGAGATGGGAAAAACTGGGATTGTTTGTTGCCCTACTTGTTAATGGCCATTAGAGAAGTTCCTCAGTCCTCTACGGGGTTTTCTCCATTTGATTTGTTGTATGGTAGACACCCCAGAGGGCTGTTGGATGTTGCCAAAGAGACGTGGGAAGGACAGCCCACTCCTTATAGAAGCGTTATTGAGCATGTAACACAAATGCAGGATAGGATTGCAGCCGTGGTACCTGTTGTCAGAGAGCACATGGAACAGGCCCAAAGTGCTCAACAGAGGGTCTATAACCGGAGTGCCAAGATACGGGAATTTGCTCCTGGAGATAGAGTTCTTGTTTTGGTACCCACTGTGGAAAGCAAATTCCTAGCTAAATGGCAGGGTCCATTTGAGATTAGGGAAAAAGTGAATGAGGTTAATTACAAAGTATACCAGCCGGGAAAGAGAAAACCCGAACAGATCTACCATGTTAACTTAATCAAACCCTGGAAAGATAGGTTGTCTCTGTCAGCGGAGCCTTGCCCTTCGGTGTCTTCACCCCGGTTGCTTCCCGCAGTGAAGGTGTCAGAGACATTATCAGCTGATCAGAACAATCAGGTTAAAGAATTTCTCATCCAAAATAGGGAGGTATTTTCAGAGCTGCCTGGCCGAACGACCATAATAAAACATGACATTGTCACAGAACCAGGGGTCAGGGTTCATTTAAAGCCATATAGGATTCCTGAAGCTCAGCGAGAAGCTATTTCTAAGGAAGTTAAAACCATGTTAGAACTTGGAGTCATAGAGGAGTCTAACAGTGAGTGGTCCAGTCCCATAGTGCTCATCCCGAAGCCCGACGGTAGCATACGCTTCTGTAATGACTTTCGTAAGTTAAATGAGGTGTCCAAGTTTGACGCATACCCCATGCCCCGTGTGGATGAGCTTGTAGAAAGGCTGGGAACAGCCAGGTTTCTCACCACATTGGACCTGACCAAAGGTTACTGGCAAATACCTTTATCTGATAGCGCCAAAGAAAAAACTGCCTTTTCGGTTCCGGAGGGGCTGTACCAGTATAAGATGCTACCCTTTGGGTTGCATGGGGCTCCAGCAACCTTTCAACGGGCGATGGATAAAATTTTGAGGCCCCATAGAAAATATGCAGCTGCCTATTTGGATGATGTGGTAATTCACAGTACAGACTGGGGGTCCCATTTGGTTAAAGTACAAGCAGTACTGGACTCAATCAGAGAGGCAGGGTTAACTGCTAACCCAAAGAAGTGCTGCCTCGCAATGGAGGAGGTCAAATACTTGGGCTTCACCATAGGCAGAGGTCTGATTAGGCCCCAATTGAATAAAGTTGATGCTATTCAAAACTGGCCTCGTCCAGTGAATAAAAAACAGGTAAGGGCTTTTTTGGGAATTACTGGGTACTATAGACGGTTTATTCCTAATTTTGCGACCACAGCGGTGCCGTTGTCAGACCTTACCAAATGGAAGCAGTCAAATGTGGTGAAATGGAACCCTGATGCAGAAAAGGCGTTCCAAGCGTTAAAAGTGGCTTTGTGTTCACAACCGGTGTTGATAACACCAGATTTTTCAAAAGAATTTGTGGTACAGACAGATGCCTCAGAGGTAGGGATAGGTGCTGTGCTGTCCCAAACCAGAGATGGGGACGAACACCCTATCATTTATTTGAGTAGGAAACTCAATGAGCATGAAAAAAGGTATGCCATTGTGGAAAAGGAGGCTTTGGCCATTAAGTGGGCACTAGATACCTTGAGATATTACCTCTTGGGAAGACAATTCAGACTAGTGACAGACCATGCCCCTTTAAAATGGATGTATGTAAATAGAGGCAAGAATGCTCGTGTAACTAGATGGTTTCTAGCGTTGCAGGACTTTAAGTTTACTGTCGAACATAGACCGGGAACACAATTGGCCAACGCAGATGCATTGTCTCGCATCTTCTGTTTGGGGGCTACAAGTGTTCCGGCCCCTAGGTCGAAACAGGGGAGGGGGATATGTGACAAGAACACTGGGATAGTGTTTGAGGGCAGGTATATTTGTCCCAGGTTCTTGTCTTACATGTTTTAGAAAATGTTAACTTCTAGGAAAAATGCTTTTTGTTTTGTCTGAACCTTTTCAGTTTGCTGTAAAAGCTGGGTAAAGGCTCTGAGAGAGAGATAAGGCGAGTTCTAGACATTGGGCCCAGTTCGGGTCTTTGGCCTCACAGAGGGCTAATCAGGGTTTCAGCTGTGTAAGAGTGATATAGTGCTTCTAACCTGATTAGTATGGGCAGACTGCCTGGGAAGGCTGCAGGATCTGTGTGTGAGAGACACGCTTTCTGATGCAAGTAAGCTATACAGTATGTACTGAAGAACTCTGTGTTTTGTTTAGTGACAGTTAGGAACATCTTATGTTTAGTTAGTGCCGGACAGGCAAGGTATTTTTATTTTGGGGTTTGTTTTATTTTCTGTTTCAATAAAACTGGCCGGGGTCAGTTGTACCAGAAACTGGACTTGTGTTGTTCCTCAGCTGCTGCGTGCTGCCATATTCCCCAGGAAAAGGCACCTTGCACCCCTACAGTGTTACAACTTGGTGGAGAATGCGGGCAGGCCGTTCTGCGCATAAGTGAAAGCAGCAGCTTTGTGAGGCCTGCAGAAAACGGTGGTTTATGCAGATACAGCCCAGTGTGAAGTTACTGAGACTCACCCCTGAGGGTTTGATATATGTCCTGGGTGAAAGCAGCTGCAAAGCCGCCTGAAAAATCTGTTGACATGGAGGATCTGCTTAAAGCCTTGCTGCAAGCTACAGCGGCTCAGCAGGAGGCCAACCGACAGCAGCAGGTGGCAATGGAGGAAAATTGGAGACTACAGCAGGAGGCCAACAGACAGCAGCAGGTGGCAATGGAGGAAAATAAGAGACAACAGCAGGCAGTTGTTGATGAACTTTACAGGCAACAGCGTCAGGATAGAGAGGCCTTAGCAGAAGTGGTGCAGAGACTTGTTACAGTGTTACATATAATATCACTAGTACTGCAGCCGGACAGGTATATATATTTATTATGTAATGACTGATGACGGGCCTGCTGGACACAGTCAGCTCAGCAGCACCGCAGACTGCTACAGTAAGCTACTATAGTAGTATGTATAAAGAAGAAGAAAGAAAAAAAAAAAAACACGGGTAGGTGGTATACAATTATGGATGGACCAGCGACTGCCGACACAGAGGTAGCTACAGCCGTGGACTACCGTACTGTGTCTGCTGCTAATATAGACTGGATGATAATGAGATGAAATCAATATATATATATATAATATCACTAGTACTGCAGCCGGACAGGTATATATATTTATTATGTAATGACTGATGACGGGCCTGCTGGACACAGTCAGCTCAGCAGCACCGCAGACTGCTACAGTAAGCTACTATAGTAGTATGTATAAAGAAGAAAGAAAAAAAAAAAAAACACGGGTAGGTGGTATACAATTATGGATGGACCAGCGACTGCCGACACAGAGGTAGCTACAGCCGTGGGCTACCGTACTGTGTCTGCTGCTAATATAGACTGGATGATAATGAGATGAAATCAATATATATATATATAATATCACTAGTACTGCAGCCGGACAGGTATATATATTTATTATGTAATGACTGATGACGGACCTGCTGGACACTGTCAGCTCAGCAGCACCGCAGACTGCTACAGTAAGCTACTATAGTAGTATGTATAAAGAAGAAGAAAGAAAAAAAAAAACCACGGGTAGGTGGTATACAATTATGGATGGACCAGCGACTGCCGACACAGAGGTAGCTACAGCCGTGGACTACCGTACTGTGTCTGCTGCTAATATAGACTGGATGATAATGAGATGAAATCAATATATATATATATAATATCACTAGTACTGCAGCCGGACAGGTATATATATTTATTATGTAATGACTGATGACGGACCTGCTGGACACAGTCAGCTCAGCAGCACCGCAGACTGCTACAGTAAGCTACTATAGTAGTATGTATAAAGAAGAAAGAAAAAAAAAAAACCACGGGTAGGTGGTATACAATTATGGATGGACCAGCGACTGCCGACACAGAGGTAGCTACAGCCGTGGACTACCGTACTGTGTCTGCTGCTAATATAGACTGGATGATAATGAGATGAAATCAATATATATATATATAACATCACTAGTACTGCAGCCGGACAGGTATATATATTTATTATGTAATGACTGATGACGGACCTGCTGGACACTGTCAGCTCAGCAGCACCGCAGACTGCTACAGTAAGCTACTATAGTAGTATGTATAAAGAAGAAGAAAGAAAAAAAAACCACGGGTAGGTGGTATACAATCATGGATGGACCAGCGACTGCCGACACAGAGGTAGCTACAGCCGTGGACTACCGTACTGTGTCTGCTGCTAATATAGACTGGATGATAATGAGATGAAATCAATATATATATATATATATATATAATATCACTAGTACTGCAGCCGGACAGGTATATATATTTATTATGTAATGACTGATGACGGACCTGCTGGACACAGTCAGCTCAGCAGCACCGCAGACTGCTACAGTAAGCTACTATAGTAGTATGTATAAAGAAGAAAGAAAAAAGAAAAACCACGGGTAGGTGGTATACAATATTATATATATATTATATACAATTTTATATATATATATATATATATATATATATTAAACTGGTGGTGACTGGTGGTCAGGTCACTGGTCACACTATCAGCAACTTGCAAGTAGTACTCCTAAGCAGACAATCACAATATATATTATACTGGTGGTCAGTGTGGTCACAATGGCAGTGTGGCACTCTGGCAGCAAAAGTGTGCACTGTACGTTATATGTACTCCTGAGTCCTGCTCTCAGACTCTAACTGCTCCCCACTGTCAGTGTCTCCCCCACAAGTCAGATAATATACAGTCACACTATCTATCACTTCAGCAAGTAACTAGTACTCCTCCTAATGCTCCCCAAAATTACTACTGTGTCTCTCTTTACTGTCTCACTCTCTTCTCTATAAACGGAGAGGACGCCAGCCACGTCCTCTCCCTATGAATCTCAATGCACGTGTGAAAATGGCGGCGACGCGCGGCTCCTTATATAGAATCCGAGTCTCGCGATAGAATCCGAGCCTCGCGAGAATCCGACAGCGGGATGATGACGTTCGGGCGCGCTCGGGTTAACCGAGCAAGGCGGGAAGATCCGAGTCGCTCGGCCCCGTGTAAAAAAACATGAAGTTCGGGCGGGTTCGGATTCCGAGGAACCGAACCCGCTCATCCCTATATACAATGCCCCCACAGTGCCAGATTTACAATGCCCCCACAGTGCTAGATATACATTAACCCCACAGTGCTAGATATACATTGACCCCACAGTGCTAGATATACAATGCCCCCACAGTGCCAGATTTACAATGCCCCCACAGTGCCAGATTTACATTGCCCCCACAGTGCTAGATATACATTGACCCCACAGTGCTAGATATACATTGCCCCCACAGTGCCAGATTTACATTGCCCCCACAGTGCTAGATATACATTGACCCCACAGTGCTAGATATACATTGACCCCACAGTGCTAGATATACAATGCCCCCACAGTGCCAGATTTACAATGCCCCACTGTGCCAGATATACATTGCCAGATATACATTGCCCCCACAGTGCTAGATATACATTGCCTCACTCAGGCTGCTCCACGTCCCCTCCAACTGATGTGCTCCCTGCTCCGCCTCCTCCTAACGCGCACGGCTCAAGCAGCCTCAGCAGCCAGCCCCACTCTGTGCCCACTGCCGCGGGAGCGTGATGACATCACAATCACGCTCCCTGCACACTGGGAAGGGGAGGAGCAGCAGCGGCAGTAGCAGTACCCGGCCGGCCACAGCAACTGGTGAGCGCTGCGCACATCAACGCTGTGAGCGGTGGCCCGGCGGAGTGGGTACGGCGTACCCGCGGCTAAACTCTTAAGGGTACGCCGTACCCGCCCGTACCCGCCTACTTGCAGCACTGTTTTTAAGGCACCACAATGTCTCAGCACTATACAGATAGTATACAAAGTAACAGTGAAACTTGACATGCGTACAGTAAATGTAAATGTAAGTTGATAACACAGGGCAGTAAACCAAACAAACTAGGTAGTACATGGACGAAAGACAAAGGTATAATAAATTACTGTATCTTGAAGGGAAAACAGAAGTGAGTCACTGTACAGGGAAGGGAGTGGACAGGAGAGTTTATATACTAAGAAGAGGTGTAACTGGAGAAAGAGAAGTTTAAGGAAAAAACAAATTGGAAAGTTCAGAGGAGAGATGGCAAGCTTTAAAGTAAAAGGTGTGTTTTGAGTGCAAATTTGAAGGTGGCAAGACTGGTAGACAGTCAGACTTGATGAGGGAATGAGTTCCAGGGGAGAGGATCTGAGCAAGAGAAATCTTAGAGGTGAGTTTAAGAGGAAGTAACCAGGGTTACCTGTGGCAGTATTCAACAAGAACATTCTGTAAATTACAGCAAATAGCCAATTATTCATGTAGAATAGAACTTGGACCCTGATAAAAAAGTGATCGCATGGGTGATTGCAAGGTGTTTGACAGGAAGAGGCCGTTTGTGGGTGGCAACTGACCATTTTGTAGTAGTGTCCAGGTAAATGCAGGAGGGACCAGGCGTTTGGAGGGAGGGTGTCTGACGTCAGCTCCGGACCAGATCACCGGTAAAACATCGCAGCGTGTGAGTAAGTCCTGGGCTGAGCAGAAACTGCACAAACTGATGTTAGTGCAGTTGCTACAAATGCGATCGCACACCTGCACACAGGTAGTACCCTCCCCCTGTAGGCGGCGACTACCTGATCGCAGGGATGCAAAAAATGTACCCTAGCGATCAGGTCTGAATTATCCCCATAGTTAGATTAACCAATCAACATGATTTGATTTGATTTGCAGCATTTTGCAGCAGGGATGGGATCATAATGATACAATACACAGCACAATATCCCCGAGTTAACCCCGGAACCTCGCTGTACAGAATCTCCCAAAGTAAATCCCACAAAGTCAGGCACAATGATCCAAAAAGCTCCAGTGTCATACAGCAAGTCAATTTTGTTTTTCTCAGGCTCTCCATTCTCTCTCATGCAGTGTTCTACCTTTGCACTGATAGAGGAGAAAGCAGGAAGTAATGCTGTGGTGCTCTAGACTATTGTATTCCAAGAGGAAAAATAACTTGCATAAAGAGCTTACTCCCAATCTTTTGCTATGTCCAGGGCCGGTGCTCGGGTGTTCGATGTCCCTCTGCAAACTATAAATTTGCGTCCTCTCCTACTTTGGCGTGCATTGAAAAAAGAGGTGTGGTCTCACAAGGAAGGGGCATGGCCACTCAATAGTACCCCCATTTCAAATTACGCCACACAGCAGCACATTATATCGCATGTACTAGTGCTGCTTACACACATAATCCCCCAGTAGTAGTGCCGCTTATACACATGATGCCCCGTAGTAGTGCCACTTATATACATAATGCCCCCAGTAGAGATGCCGCTTATATACATAACGTAAACAGTAGTAGTGCCGCTTATACACATAATGCCTCCAGTAGTGGTGCCACTTATACACATAATGCCCCTAGTAGTGGCACTGCTTATACATAATGCCCCCAGTAGTAGTGCCACTTATACACATACTGCCCCAAGTAGTAGTGCCGCTTATACGCATAATGTGCCCAGTAGAGGCACCACTTATACACATAATGCCCACAGTAGTAGCACTGCTTATACACATAATGCCTCTAGTAGTGGTGCCACTTATACACATAATGCCCCCAGTAGTGGCACAGCTTATACATAATGCCCCCAGTAGTTATGCCATTTATAAACATAATGCACCCAGCATTGGCACTGCATATACATAATGCCCCCAGTAGTGGCACAATGCCCCCAGTAGTGGCACAACTTATACACATAATACCCCCAGTAGTAGTGCCGCTTATACATAATGCCCCCAGTAGTGGTGATGGTTATTCATATAATGCCCCCCACAGTGGCACTGCTTATTCATAATGCCCCCCAGCAGTAGTGCTGTTTATACACCTAATGCCTGCAGAAGTGCCGCTTATAGACATTATGTCCACACACACACACACACCCACACACACACACACACACACACACACACACATATACACACGCATATGCACACACACATACACACATTTTCTCTCTCTCTCACTCACTCTCTTTCCATCCACTTACTGATCATGCACAGTCTGGTTGGCCAGACATGTTGCAGCCTGGTCCAGTGTAGCTCCGCCCCCTCAGTCCTGTGAAGCTCTTCACCCTTCCAGCTGAACACAGACGCTACCAAAGGGAAGGGGGGATGAGGCTTCATGCTACCGGCACCGCTGCCTGTCATACAATGACAAGCACAGCAGCCAGCAGCTGCGGGGGGGGGGGGGGGGGACACAGGTACAGCAGCAGGAATGCAGAGCAGGGAGAGCGCCTCTCCAGCTTGGTGCCTCCCTGTTTCGTATCCTTTTGCTGAGCGGGTAGCGCCAGTCCTGTCTATGTCTGACACTGCCATCAGCAGGTGAGGCAGCGGTTCAGTGCCTGAAAAGCAGGACTGCCCTGCCAAAATCAGGAAGGTTGGGAGGTTAAATATACATTCTAATGCATTCTGCAGACTTCCAAATTAAATAAAGATGCAAAGCTAAAACTACAGCAGAACACAAACTAAATTCTACACAGAATTGATATAATTATAATGCTGGTGTTGTAAAATGCTAATAAATGGTGCACCAAGGAAGAAATATAAGGGGAGCTGTATCAAAACTTATAGAGAGATCATGTGAAAAGACATGAATTACCAACCAATCAGTACCTGTCATTTTTCAAATACAGCATGTAAAATGGCAGTTAGACACTTATTGATTGATACTTTATCTCTCTCCACTTTATCTCTCTCCAGGTTTTGATATATCTACCTCATAATTATCTATAATCAATATAAAAGGTATAGTAAAGAATTTGGCATCAAACTGCACAAAGCAATGGATAATAATAAAAATAACTTTTACATGAATAAATGGCTGCAATGTGCCATGGCGAGGGCAGCCAGCTAGGGCTTTGCTAGGGCTCGCCCCGCTGCCAGCATACCCGTGGCTGGGATCCCACTGTTGGTATACTGACGGCCGGGATCCCGCCCGTTGGTTTTACCTACTGGTTCCTTTTTATAGTACAGTTTAAATAATGAACGCAAACCTCTAATTGGCTGCTCCAGCCCCCCAAATTCCATAAATGTCCTCAAGCGCCTAAAAAAATCCCATACAGAATTGCATACCCTCCAACTGTACCTTTTTGGCCGGTATAGCACCATTTTTTTATGGTCTGTACCGGCCAAAAAGGGCTTTGTATCGATTTTTGACTCACTAAATCTCCATTGAAGGTATTGGAAAAGGGGCGTGGCCACACAGCCTTTACCCATGGCCACGCCCCTTTTCCTAATTTGTACCGGTTTTCGAGTGTAAAATGTTGGAGGGTAGGGAATTGTATAAACATTGGGCTTACTTCAGAACTGATCACAGCAGCACATTTGTTTTTTAATGGGCAAAACCATGTGCACTGCCGGGGGGGGGGCAGATATAACATGTGCAGCAGAGGCGTCACCTGGTGTGGTGACACCCGGTGCGCGCCCCTGATCTCCTGCCGCTATCGCCGCAAAAAGGGGCGTGACCTTGTACTTAGGGGCGTGGCTTCGCGGGGATCCCGGAAACGTCACTCTGGGGGCGTGCCCAGCATCTCCGGAGATGCTGGGCTTCCCCCAGAGCCAGTCTCCGTCCGCTGTCGGCTCCTCTTCTGTGATAGGAGCCGGGTGCTGTAGGAGACTTTCTCACTGCAGCACCTGGTTCCTGTCAGTGCGGAGGAGCTGACATTTGATGTCACCCTCCTCCAGGCGTCACACCCGGGTGCGGGCCGCACCCCCCGCACCCGCCTTGTGACGCCACTGATGTGCAGAGAGGGTTAGATTTGGGTGGGGTGTGTTCAAACTGAAATCTAAAATGCAGTTTAAAAATAAAGCAGCCAGTATTTACCCTGCACAGAAACAAAATAACCCACCCAAATCTAACTCTCTCTGTACATATTATATCTGTCCCCCTGCAGTGCACATGGTTTTGCCCATTAGAGAACTAATTTGCTGCTGTGATCACGTCTGAATTAGTCCCCTTATCATGATAATTGTCATATACATATCAGTACGGATGATCTAATGATTAGCAATACTGCCTCACAGCACTGAGGTTATGGGTTCAATTCCCACCATGGCCCTAACTGTGTGGAGTTTGTATATTCGCCCCGTACTTGTGTGGGTTTCCTCCCACAATCCAAAAATGTACAGGTAGGTTAACTGGGTCCCAACAAAATTAACCCAGTATAAACGTGTGTGCGTGTACATGTGATAGGGAATATAGATTGTAAGCTCCAGTGGGGCAGGGAGCGATGTGAATGGCCAAACATTCTTTGTAAAGCGCTGTGGAATATGTGTGCGCTATATAAATAACTGGTAATAATAATAATAATAATAAATAATAATATTCATTTACTATTATCCAGCATTCTTGTCTACTTATTACCTGTAAATAAGCTCTTTCTGGGTTAAAAGGTCAAACTGCATGTAAATCCTTTCAGAGACTTGCACTTATAATGTAAACAAATTCCTATCGGAATTGCCACTGCATTCCTAGATACCCCTTTGTGACTGGAATTTTGAGCAAACCAGTAGGTTTATTACTTCCATGTCCACAACATTTCTGGAATAGTTAAGTGATGACCTCAGAGGTCTTACACTCACCCACTGTTATGGGTGGGCAAAGTGATGGAAACAAGTACCAGATTTTATCAAGCCATACAATCAGGATGGAGGTAGAGTTTCTGAGAAGTTGTCTGGTAGTTCAAACAGAAACTGGAAAGCAGATAACCTATAAGACAAAAGTAGTCAGCTTCATCACATCTTATCTACACTAGTAAACAAAGAGTCTTGACATTCAAGAAACAGTGCTCAGACACCAAAGTCTGATGCCAAGGAAAGTATTAGGTTATAGGACAGGTTTCACTTTCTGATTTAAGCTACAGTAGCTACAGCCCTATACAATTATTGGTGCAGATGCCTGGCCTCCCGATCCATTGAAGACTGTAGAACTAGAAATAATTCAGTGTATAAGGGGCACACACTGCTCTGATAATAGCTCTGAGTATCGGCACATTTATCTGATCCACAGAGTGTGTACCAGGCTTTACTGTGCCCATATATTAGCTTGAGTAATGAGTGACTTCACAGATAAGGGCCCATTATAGTGGCGGGCTAAAGTTTTCATTCAACATTTGATTAGGCCTGATCAGATATTGATTAGGATAGCTTGTTGTTTAGGATTAAAATAGCAGTTTGATGAAGGTTCATTTCAGTGGTGTAATCCTGCAAATAATCCCAGGACTTTCCAAGATACAAAGCTGACTAAAGGGGGTGATTCAGAGCTGATCATACAGTAAATGTGCTAAATTCTCTGACATGCGGAAGGCTGCCCAACATGTCAAGCCCTCCCCCCCCCCCCCACAGGTGCGAAAGTATTGCATGGCGGCGATGCTTACGCACCCGCCGAGTAGCTCCCTGCCTGCGCTGGCAGGCAGCTACCCGCCATGTTTTGTTTTGCAGCCGCAGCAGCCCTCCCCAGCAACGGTACGGACACACCTGCATTGTCCGGACCGTGTCCCACCCAATGGCGTTCTAACGCCATTGGCACAGCCCCTCCTGTCAATCAGGCAGCGGCGATCGCACCAATGAGATGCTGCCATTGCAGCGATCGCCTCTGAATTAGGCCCTATATTGTGAAGCAGGAAGCACAGTGTAGAATAGTAGTGTAATTGATTATGTAAATTTGAGAGACAGGCTAAGCTAATAGTGGTTATGGTATTACTGAAATGAATGTTAAATACATTACTTACACTCATTGGGGCACATTCAATTAGCTGCTAAAGCTCAGCCCAGAGCTTCTCCATAAAGTGTCCCAGAGGGTGCATTTATCATGGACTTTTCTTCACAGTCCCTTAGCTGCTTTGCACAACTTTAATCTGAATCGATAGGTTAACGCACACTGGCCGCGGGTTTACCGCACAGGGAACTTGCAGACTAATTGAATAGCTAGGCACCACATATTGCAATTGTTTATGCTTCATCACACTGTCGGTGTGGGATTAATGTCTGCTCTTTCATTGAGCCACTGCAAGACATTGCTTTGTTTCGAATAGCCCTCTGCCTACGTAACCTAGCTGCAAAGGCAGACGGCTACCCGCCATGTTTTTGGTTGCAGCGGCTGTGCGTGACATCACGCAGCTACAGCGACCCGCCCCAGCAACGGTCCAGACATGCCTCTGTTGTCCGGACCGTGCCCCTTAAACGGAGCATCGACGCCCACAAAACACAGCGTCGACGTCCCGTTCCCGCCCCCTCCAGGTCTTAAACTACGTTCTGCAGAGAACGCAGTTTAGGACCTTGCACATGTGCATACCGGCGTATGCGCATGCGCAGATGTGCAAAAATCGATTCATAGCAATTTTCGCACATCAGCGACGGGGTCTGAATTAGGCCCAATGTCTCCTAAATTTCCTTCATGTTTTGTCTATCTTGCACTATCCTCTTTGGACAGTAGGCTACACTTCGATACATAAATTGTGCAGATACATCCCATATGCACCACAGTAACAGAATCTTTTCTTTAACACATGGGCTCTTGCAGATAATATTTTGACATCTTTTGCCTATTTTTAGCAGCTTACTCTTAGAAACACAACAGAAAACTGGAAAAAGGTGTGCTGTTTTTCCAGGGGTTGGTCTCCTAATACACACCCATAATAAACCTATTTAATACAAACAGGAGGACCACACACTGATGAAAACAAGATTTAAGTATCAGTAAACAGATGAGTATCCCTATAAAAGCCGATCATTCAGTAGTACAATACTGTATATTATGACTTGTACACAGTTTTATTAGTACCTGTGTAATTCTTGTTTCGAATGTAAGTCCCAACCTATTAAATCATTCTGTTCTAAGTACAATAGGTTTCCAGGGTTACTAATACTCTTATTAGTGTATAATGTATTACCTGTGAAAAAGTATTCTTGTTACCTAATAAAATAAGGGTCTGCATGATCCATTGTTGTGATGGAGACAGAACCAAATAAACAAATAGAATCAAATAAAAGTCACTGAATCGGTTACTGAAATATTTGTTTCTCATTAGCAATAAATGGTCACTTAAAGAACACAAAAATGACAATTAAAAGAACCTCCCTTCTCAGTACCTCTATATACTCCCAAGAATGTAGGTGTCATAGGAAAAATTCAATAAAGTGGAAATGACACAATATGAATGATACATGAACTTTATTTTTATTTAAAGCATTAGGCCAAAACAATATGGAGCAGAACAGTGGTGCAAAGGATAGCCTTGGAGTTTGTTTGCTCTTTCTGAGTTTACTGTGGTTCTTCCAGTTACTCCAGTTTCTTCCCACAATCCAAAAACATACTTGTTGGTTAATTGACTTCTCACAAAAATTAACAGTGGTGTGTATGTGTGTAAATGTGGTATGACAGGGGTGTCCAGACTTTTGGAGTCGGCAATCTACTTTGAAAACTGAAAAGCTTTCCTGATCTACCTGGGTGGCACATTACTGCGCCCCACAGATACAGGTCTGAAAAAGGGTGTGTTGCATAAAAAAGGGTGCATGACCTCACTGCATGACCTCACAGGGTGTGTGGCATAAGAAAGGGTGTAAGACCTCTTGCCCCGAAATCACACAGTGTCCCCTACAGTAATAAATACATTGCCCCACACAGGAAAATCCTCAAACACATTTCGCCACACAGGAAAAAAACTCAAACGCATTGCCCCCCACAGCAAAAACCTCAAACATATTGCCCCACACAGGGAAAATAATTGTCCCTCACAAAAAATAAACCCATACATTAAATTGCACCTCTGAATCCCCCACTGTGCAGAACCCTCCCAACTTAGAATCCCCCACTTTGTGCAGAAAAGTACCCTGTACAGAACCTCTACCGTGCAGATTCCACCCGCCCCCCCATCCCCTTTCCCTGTGCAGCATCTCCCAGAGAGCAGAACTTTGCCGCCATAATGTGTAAAAAGGGTACTCTGCTACCTGGTGTAATGTGTATAAGTGGCACCTCTGTGTGGAGTAATTTGAATAATGGAGACTACTGTGCAGTGTAATATGAATTGGTATTATTTTGTGACCACACCTCTTCCCCATGAATCCACACCCCTATATTTTTTGAACGCGCTGTCCCAATTTTGATTATTGGGGATGGGGGCACCAATTCTCTTTCTGGCACAGTTACAGCTCTGCTAGTCATAGGATGCTCCGTTCACTCACAGTGATTGTCAAGATTCCGGACACCTCTGAACAGAGAAAATGAAGATCAATTTAATAAATAATAAAAAAGTTTTAAAATGGGTCATCTGGGCAGTAAGAAAAGGATTGGCAATACAGTAACAGGACTGATTTCTTTCTTGTCATGATTTTTTGCCTCTCATTCTTCCCCCTCTCCTTGTTTCAGAGGTGTAGGAAGGTGTCATGGCACTTGGAACAAACACATGCTTTGACAGCCCACCCCACCAGTACAGAAGTGTGCAAAGGGGCGGGTCATAGTCAGAATATTGGAGCACAGCACCCCTTTGAATTTTATTCCTGCACATCACAGAGCATCTGGATATATTATACATATCCCTCTGTATACATCACACAACCACAGTGAATACTATACACATACAACCTGTGCACATCGCACAGCCCCTGAGTACTGTATATTATATAATCCCCCTCCCCATACATTACACGGCCCAAGGTATATTTTACATACCTCCCTGTACTCATGACACTCATGATAACTTACTGCATATAACTTATGCCCTGGTCAGAGACAGCCCTAACCAATATGATGCCCTAGGCAAGATTTTGGCTGGTGCCTCCTAGCACCACCGCTAGTTCTGGCACTGACCCTGCACCCCTTTCCCAGCACCATCACCCCCCACCCATAGCAGTCCTTTTTTTTGTTTTCCTACCCCCTGTAATTTGAATAAGAACAATAAGTACGTTCGGCGCACAGCCCAAAAAGGTATGTGTTTTTGCTGTGTTTTGCAGGCAATTCAAATTATGCCTCGCAGTAGTGCAACTGTATTCACAATTTAGCATACAATAGTGTCCCTTATTCACATTACATCACACAGTAGTACCAATTTACCTTATATACGTTACTCCTCACAGTAGTGCCCCTCATTCACATAACATCATACTGAATTGCTCCTTATTCACATTACACCACACCATATTGCTCTTTATTCACATTGTGCCCTTTCTATACATTACGCCACACAGTAGAGCACCTTATTCACATAATGCCACACATTGGTAATGGATTTATACACCTAATACCACACAGTAATGCCCCTTACACATATGACACACATTATTAATGTCCTTATAAACATAATTCACCTTACACATTATGCCAACCCTTATTAATGCCCTTATACACATAATTTCCCTTACACATATGCTGCACATTGTTAATGCCCTTATACACATAATGACACACATAATGTTCCTTACACATATGCTGCACATTATTAGTGCCCTTATACACACAATGACACACATAGTGTCCCTTACACATATGTTACACATTATTAATGCCCTTATACACATAATGACACATATAGTTCCTGGCGTGAGTCAACTGGCAGCTCTGCTAACGTCGGGTGCCTATTTTTTATGAAAGTGCATCTTAATTGCATTGCTATGTGGCTAGGATGCACAAGCAGCTTCTGCTGATTAAAATGATATGCGGCATGCCTATATACTGTGTGCGACTGTGGCTGTATCTGCATACAAAATGCTACACAGAATATAGACATGCCGCATATCATTTTAATCAGCAGAAGCTGCTTGTGCCCCTAGGCATGCCAGATGCCCTAGGCAATTGCATAGTTTGCCTATGCTTGGGGCCGGCTCTGGCCCTGGTGCACAAACGCCTTTTCTATTTAGGAAAAGGGTGGAGATGACACACAGGATTGCACAGATGTACTCTAAAGGGGGGTACACACGGAGAGATCCGTACTTAAAATCTAAGCAATCTTGCTAGATTGCTTAGATTTTAAGCACGGATCTGCCGTGTGTATGCCCTCCAGCGATAGCGATGCGCGGCCCCGCGCATCGCTATCGCCGATGCTAGATTGAGCTGCATGCAGGCTCAATCTAGCGGGTCGCTCACTTCAGCGCTGTGTGAAGTGAGCGGCCCCCCGTCGGCTTTCCCCCTCGCTCAGCACATCGCGCTGTGCTGAGCGGGGTGAGAGATGTGTGCTGAGCGGTCTGTGTTAAGATCGCTCAGCACACATCTCTCCCGTGAGTACCCCCCGAGAGATAAAATGCCAACACATCAAACCATATCATTTTTCAAACACAGCCTGTAAAGTTACAGGTGCTGATTCGCTGGTACTTAGGGCCTAATTCAGACCTGACCATAGCCCTGCAGGGCTACAATCAGGCACACTGACATGCGCGGGGACGCCCAGCACAGGGCTAGTCCACCCGCATGTCAGTCCCGCTCCCCCCTCCCCCCGTGATGCTTTAGCACTTCAGGAGTAGATACCAGCCAGCGCAGCTTTTGCGTGCTGGCTGGGAGCTACTCATCGCTTCCTGGGTCGCAGCAGCTGCGCGTGACATCATGCAGCTACTGCGGCCCTCCCCCCACACGGTCCGGCCATGCCTGCGTTGGCCAGGCCGCGACCACATAGCGGTGGCCAAATGCCGCTGTGCCGCCCCCTCCTGTCCAGCGACTGCCTCTGCCTGTCAATCAGGCAGAGGCGATCGTTAGGCAGCAACAGCCATCGGCTGTCAGCCATGCACCAGCGCACTGTGTTGCTGGCGCATGCGCACTTCTGACCTGATCGCTGTGCTGCGATGAACGGCAGCATATGATCAGGTTAGAATGACCACCTTTATCTCTACCCACTTTATCTCGCTCCATTCTTTGATAAATTTCTCCCCAAGTCACAAGTAAAGCAAATATTCTCATCCTTGAAGCACATCAGCCATTGGACAGTGAGTCCATGCCCTATACAGATCTTGATTGAATGATGAGTGCAGATGGAAGTACTTCTCACAGATGAATTTATTCATCAGAGCCTCTCAGTTTGTCTGGTTCTCACACAGATCTCTTCCCATGTAATGTTCCCCCGGGCTGTTACTGGTGTCTCACGCTTCCACTGGATAGAACATCACTGTAGTGACATGGACCTTCAATTTACAGGAGGAGGGGAGCAGGGTTGGAAGGGACCTCATGTAGATATGATCTCTGTGGTGGTGCCTCCCAAATCCCAGCACCCATTGGTTGATCAGGCACTGCAGAAGGACGAGATCCCAACCAACACAAGGTTCTCTTTAAATAAGAACACTTTTTAAGCAAAATAAAAATGAAAGTATATGAACAATTCAATAAAATAATTAAGTAGAAGAAGTATACTGTAATTATGCTCAGTAGATCATTATATTACAGTACTCAGTATGGGCACTGTAAATATCACCAGCTACTGTAGACAGTACAGTACAGTACTAACCTCTATCCATTATCTGTGTGATTCAATTACTTTACTGCTGCAAATTGAGTGCAGTGCTTCCTTGGATAGTGTGAAAATCAGTTTGACTACTATAAAAGTTCATTGTTAATGGATCCACTCCTGGCAACAGGTCATTCACCTTTGTTCTAGAGTTTATTGTATGGTTTGTAAAATCTTGCTCTTACTAGCTCATGTGTACTGTAAATAACTGTTTTCAATAAATGGAATGTTGGTCACATACACACGCTACAGCATGGGGCTGATTGTAAATAACTGCACCTGGACAAACCGTGCTGCAATAGAAAGGAAGCAAATACATTAAAGGGCTCTGGGACTCATATTCTGGGTCATCCCAGACCACCTCCTGCTCTTTCACGTCCTGACCCCACTCCACACTGCCCCCTATGTCCCTATGTTACCCCATTTACAGCTACTCCTCTGTCCTCTACAATCTCTTCCATCGCTGTAGTGTAGGGGTGGGCAACAAGCGGCCCGCGGGCCGGATGCGGCCCGCAAACCGATCCTGCTTGGCCCTGCTGTCCCACACAGTGTGCAATGACAAGCGGCCTGACTGGCTGAGCCGCTCGTCATTGCGCTACGTACCTCCCAGACGCGGCGCCGCAGAGGAAATCCCGGTCACGTCACTGCTGACCGGGATTTCCACTGTGACGTCAGGCGCTGGGCGGCACGGGGGGCGGGGCCACGGCAGGAGCGGGCAGCAGCAGCGACTCTGTGCGGCACCGCGGGCAGCAAGCAGCGGATCAGGCAGCAGGCATCGGGGATCTGGCATCAGGCAGCGGGGATCTGGCAGCAGGCAGCGGATCTGCCACTGTGAAAAAGGTAAATGGATCTGTGCTTAACTTTAAAAGCTGCTATATAGGTTCAGGGAAGGGGGGTTAGGAGGGGGGGGGACTGCTATATGGGTTTAGGGGAGAGGGGGAAGAGGGGTAGGGACTGCTATATGGGTCCAGCAGGGAAGGGGGGTAGAGACTGCTATATGGGTCTAGGGGAGGGGGGGGGGGGTGTTTTTCAGCACTGTTTTAAAAAAAAATTTATTACTGGATTACTGTGTTTTTTTAGACATCTTGGATTTTGCCTGTAAAAAAACTATGTATGTAATGTATATTGTGGTGTATGTTTGTGTAGTTTTATATCTATCATATATATATATATATATATATCCACACAATGGCCCTCATTCCGAGTTGATCGGTCGCAAGGCGAATTTAGCAGAGTTACACACGCTAAGCCGCCGCCTACTGGGAGTGTATCTTAGCATCTTAAAATTGCGACCGATGTATTCGCAATATTGCGATTACAAACTACTTAGCAGTTTTAGAGTAGCTCCACACTTACTCTGCCTGTGCGATCATTTCAGTGCTTGTCGTTCCTGGTTTGACGTCACAAACACACCCAGCGTTCGCCCAACCACTCCCCCGTTTCTCCGGCCACTCCTGCGTTTTTTCCGGAAACGGTAGCGTTTTCAGACACACGCCCATAAAACGCCGTGTTTCCGCCCAGTAACACCCATTTCCTGTCAATCACATTACGATCGCCGGAGCGATGAAAAAGCCGTGAGTAAAAATACTTTCTTCATAGCAAAGATACTTGGCGCAGTCGCAGTGCGAATATTGCGCATGCGCACTAAGCGGAATTTCACTGCGATGCGAAGAAAAATACCGAGCGAACGACTCGGAATGAGGGCCAATGTTTTTATAGTTGTATACGTAACTATGGGCCTAATTCAGACCTGATCGCTAGCAGGCGATTTTTGCACTGCTGCGATCAGGTAGTCGCTGCCTACAGGGGAGGGGGAAATCGCTGTGCAGGGGTGAGATCGCATCTGCAGAGAGCTGCACAAACAGAAGTTTGTGCAGTCTCTGCGCAGCCCAGGACTTACTCTTCTAGTGCGATGATCGGGGCCAGAGCTGAGTGCTGACGTCAGAAACTCTCCCTCCAAACGCCTGGTCCCTCCTGCGTTTTTCCGGACACTCCTCTAAAACCCTCAATTGCCACTCACAAACGTCCTCTTCCTCTCAATCGCCCGTGCGATCACTTTGTTCGTACCATCCCATCGCTGCCCGACGCTGCGGACCGGCGCACCTATACATTGCGGTGCATGCGCAGTTCAGACCCGATTTACAAGATATTTTGTGTGTGGCCCTCGACTATTCACTGGAAGTGTTAAGCGGCCCCCCAGCTGAAATAATTGCCCACCCCTGCTGTAGTGGGAGTCATTGGATACATAACGGAAACAGGACTGACCTTAGGGATGCTGATTGGTTTTGACTTGTAAATGATTGACGCTTTAAAAATACAGCCTTTCTTGAACGACATGCCGCACCTCCGGCAAACTCAGACCCTATTACATATACTCCCAGAAATGTATTACTGTATATCGATTTTGCATACAGGGTAAATATTGGCTGCGTTAATACTGCATGTAGCCCACAAATGCTGGACAGCTTTATTTTTACACTGCAAAGTAAATTTGAGTTTGGACAACACAACAACCCCCCCCCCCCCCCCAAATAAATAAATAAATCTAAATCTCGCATTTTTTATCTAACCTAAAATTCTATTGGTAAGCTGCACAGTTACTTCTTTTTTGGTTTCCTCACAATTCTGAATCAGTGCTTATGGGCCTGATACTGTGTCACATCACATGCAGTGTCAATGGAGCACGCAGTTGGCCGGTGTTGTATGTCTGTGCATGCATCTCAGTCGCACAGTGCATGCGTACCATTTATTAGTGATTAGAGACACGGAACAGAAACTATGGAATTCGGTGGGTGTTCGTGGGAGGTAACAGGAGGGTGCGCTAAGCAGATGTGGGAATGGTGCGGGTATATAAATGTAACTGTCTGCTTCCAAAAGACAACCGCTCACACAAGACGCCATACGTTAGACGGAGAAACTGCACTTACCAGAGGGCTGGTTTCAGTTTCAGTGGTACGTTCGATGGTGCACCGGGAGTTGCCTTATTATTAACACACTTTTACGGTTAATACTATTATTATTATTATTACATTTTATTTATAGGGCGCCACAAGTGTTTCGCAGCGCCGTACAAAGGACAGTACAGGGAGACAAAACTTAGCATAACAGTAAATAAATAACAAAAAGTGCAGGTAACAAAGAGCAACACAATTCTCAAAACATAATACAGCTTAGATGTAAGTAGCGAAGGAGTAATCATTGTACTACTTGGGGCTGGCGGCCATAGATAGAGAGGGGCCATTTACCAGCAGGAGAAAAAGCAGGTAAAGATGGTCGATGAGTGAAATGTGTCAAGAAGAGGGCTTAGACAAGAGGAAAGAGGGCCCTGCTCTGAAGAGCTAACAATCTAGTGGGGAGGGGCAACAGACAGATGACATGAGGTGCAAGCAAGCAAGTAGAAGCCTGATGGTGGTATGCGAGCAAAGCAGAGATGTCCAAGGCATGGGGCAGGGGGATGGAGGAGCAGCCTAAGGACTAGGTTATGCATCGGAGGGGTACTGTTTAGAGGCAGGATGACCAATTTTCTTAGCATCATAAAGGACGAAAAGCGAGTCAGACTTCCTATGATGAGCCATCCTTTTGATGTAAATCCTTAAAGCCCGTACAACATCCAGGGACTTTGGAGCAACTGAAGTGTCAGACAAGACTGGAACCACAATAGGTTGATTCACATGAAACTGTGCTCCTCATCTCTGTATGTTTTATATTATTATTTCTGGCCAAGACTTAGATGGGTTTGTGTACTTTATTATCACTCATAACGAGACTGTGTGCTCAAAAATCTAAAAATAATAAGCTAGAGTAATACTTTGCATTTAAAGTTCAGCAAAATGATTAAAAACCAAGTTACAACATGGAAATAAAATGTAAGATATCTCCCATATGTCTGTAGCATAATTAAACCCACAAAGTTTTCTAAGGAGCAGAGAATAATTCCCTGTTATTTGTTTTCCACGCATGGAGGAGCTCTTTAATCAGTGAGCCAAGATATGACATCACTCACCTCTCCCCAGATACATTTTTGGTAGGGAACGCATAAAACTAGAAATAAGCGATGTCATTGAGAGCCTGTGTAAAGACTATGGCAAGCCAGTAATAGTGCTGTAGAAACAGAGTCTCTATTATATTTACTGGATGACATAAGACAAAATGGCAGAGTAATCCACACAGTTAGGCTTTTCTATTCTTATACATAGATCCATGTGTTATTATAAATCATTTAAATTCAACCTCTCTGAATATGAATAGGTTTTAAAGCGCAGAATGTTGTTTAGTCAACTGGGGAATGGCTGTTAAAATAGATGTGGATTATAGTACACACAAGTTGTAAATGTTTTATCCTAGCAAATAAATATCATGTGTAAGCCATGTTATCTTTGGAACAGAAAGACAATAGACAATCATGGAGAAGAGTAATAAAATTAATGTATAATCAATGTTGTCATTGTATATAGTAGTGATGAGCGGGTTCGGTTCTTCGGAATCCGAACCCCCACGAACTTCACCCTTTTTACACGGGTCCGAGGCATACTCGGATTCTCCTGTATGGCTCGGTTAACCCGAGCGCGCCCGAACGTCATCATCCCGCAGTCGGATTCTCGCGAGATTCGGATTCTATATAAGGAGCTGCGCGTCGCCGCCATTTTTCACTCGTGCATTGGAAATGATAGTGAGAGGACGTGGCTGGCGTCCTCTCACTTTGTTTCAGGGGGCTGCAGTGCAAATATCTTTATTCTGGGGACCAGCAGTATTATAGGAGGAGTACAGTGCAGAGTTTTGCTGACCAGTGACCACCAGTATTATACGTTCTCTGCCTGAAAAACGCTCCATATCTGTGCTCAGTGTGCTGCATATATCTGTGCTCACACTGCTTTATTGTGGGGACTGGGGACCAGCAGTATTATATAGGAGGAGTACAGTGCAGAGTTTTGCTGACCAGTGACCACCAGTATACGTTGTCTGCCTGAAAAACGCTCCATATCTGTGCTCAGTGTGCTGCATATATCTGTGCTCACACTGCTTTATTGTGGGGACTGGGGACCAGCAGTATTATATAGGAGTAGTACAGTGCAGAGTTTTGCTGACCAGTGACCACCAGTATTATACGTTCTCTGCCTGCAAAACGCTCCATATCTGTGCTCAGTGTGCTGCATATATCTGTGCTCACACTGCTTTATTGTGGGGACTGGGGACCAGCAGTATTATATAGGAGGAGTACAGTGCAGAGTTTTGCTGACCAGTGACCACCAGTATTATACGTTCTCTGCCTGAAAAACGCTCCATATCTGTGCTGCATTGTAGTATATAGTAGGAGTACAGTGCATAATTTTGCTGACCACCAGTATATAATATATAGGAGTACGGTACAGAAGGCCACTGCTCTACCTACCTCTGTGTCGTCAAGTATACTATCCATCTATACCTGTGGTGCATTTCAGTTTTGCACAGTTTGCTGACCACCAGTATATAATATATAGCAGTACGGTACAGTAGGCCACTGCTCTACCTACCTCTGTGTCGTCAAGTATACTATCCATCCATACCTGTGGTGCATTTCAGTTTTGCACAGTTTGCTTACCACCAGTATATAATATATAACAGTACGGTACAGTAGGCCACTGCTCTACCTACCTCTGTGTCGTCAAGTATACTATCCATCCATACCTGTGGTGCATTTTAGTTTTGCACAGATTGCTGACCACCAGTATATAATATATAGCAGTACGGTACAGTAGGCCACTGCTCTACCTACCTCTGTGTCGTCAAGTATACTATCCATCCATACCTGTGGTGCATTTCAGTTTTGCACAGTTTGCTGACCACCGGTATATAATATATAGCAGTACGGTACAGTAGGCCACTGCTCTACCTACCTCTGTGTCGTCAAGTATTCTATCCATCCATACCTGTGGTGCATTTCAGTTTTGCACAGTTTGCTGACCACCAGTATATAATATATAGCAGTACGGTACAGTAGGCCACTGCTCTACCTACCTCTGTGTCGTCAAGTATACTATCCATCCATACCTGTGGTGCATTTCAGTTTTGCACAGTTTGCTGACCACCAGTATATAATATATAGAAGTACGGTACAGTAGGCCACTGCTCTACCTACCTCTGTGTCGTCAAGTATACTATCCATCCATACCTGTGGTCCATTTCAGTTTTGCACAGTTTGCTGACCACCAGTATATAATATATAGCAGTACGGTACAGTAGGCCACTGCTCTACCTACCTCTGTGTCGTCAAGTATACTATCCATCCATACCTGTGGTGCATTTCAGTTGTGCGCAGTATATATAGTAGTAGGCCATTGCTATTGATACTGGCATATAATTCCACACATTAAAAAAGGGAGAACAAAAATGTGGAGGGTAAAATAGGGAAAGATCAAGATCCACTTCCACCTCGTGCTGAAGCTGCTGCCACTAGTCATGGCCGAGACGATGAAATGCCATCAACGTCGTCTGCCAAGGCCGATGCTCAATGTCATAGTAGAGAGCATGTAAAATCCAAAAAACAAAAGTTCAGTAAAATGACCCAAAAATCCAAATTAAAAGCGTCTGAGGAGAAGCGTAAACTTGCCAATATGCCATTTACGACACGGAGTGACAAGGAACGGCTGAGGCCCTGGCCTATGTTCATGGCTAGTGGTTCAGCTTCACATGAGGATGGAAGCACTCATCCTCTCGCTAGAAAAATGAAAAGACTTAAGCTGGCAAATCACGCAAAGACCTGTTGGTGAGAAAATTGTCAAGTCAATCGGAACGTGACCCGTCAACAGCTCCTCCTTCACATTCTCCCGCAACTGGGGGTGCGAGGAAAAGGCTAAGATTTCCGAGCCCACCCGCTGGCGGTGATGCAGGGCAGTCTGGAGCGAGTGCTGACATCTGGTCCGGACTGAAGGACCTGCCAACGATTACTGACATGTCGTCTACTGTCACTGCATATGATTCTCTCACCATTGAAAGAATGGTGGAGGATTATATGAGTGACCGCATCCAAGTAGGCACATCAGACAGTCCGTACGTATACTGGCAGGAAAAAGAGGCAATTTGGAGGCCCTTGCAGAAACTGGCTTTATTTTACCTAAGTTGCCCACCGTCCAGTGTGTACTCCGAAAGAGTGTTTAGTGCAGCCGCTCACCTTGTCAGCAATCGGCGTACGAGGTTACTTCCAGAAAATGTGGAGAAGATGATGTTCATCAAAATGAATTATAATCAATTCCTCCGTGGAGACATTCACCAGCAATTGCCTCTAGAAAGTACACAGGGACCTCAGATGGTAGATTCCAGTGGGGACGAATTAATAATCTGTGAGGAGGGGGATGTACACAGTAAAAGGGGTGAGGAATCGGACGATGAGGAGGAGGTGGACATCTTGCCTCTGTAGAGCCAGTTTGTGCAAGGAGAGATTGATTGCTTCTTTTTTGGTGGGGGCCCAAACCAACCAGTCATTTCAGTCACAGTTGTGTGGCAGACCCTGTCGCTGAAATGATGGGTTTGTTAAAGTGTGCATGTCCTGTTTATACAACATAAGGGTGGGTGGGAGGGCCCAAGGACAATTCCATCTTGCACCTCTTTTTTCTTTCATTTTTCTTTGCATCATGTGCTGTTTGGGGACTATTTTTTTGAAGTGCCATCCTGCCTGACACTGCAGTGCCACTCCTAGATGGGCCAGGTGTTTGTGTCGGCCACTTGTGTCGCTTAGCTTAGCCATCCAGCGACCACAGTGCACCTCTTTTTTTCTTTGCATCATGTGCTGTTTGGGGACTATTTTTTAAATCGACCATCCTGTCTGACACTGCAGTGCCACTCCTAGATGGGCCAGGTGTTTGTGTCGGCCACTTGGGTCGCTTAGCTTAGTCATCCAACGACCTCGGTGCAAATTTTAGGACTAAAAATAATATTGTGAGGTGTGAGGTGTTCAGAATAGACTGGAAATGAGTGGAAATTATGGTTATTGAGGTTAATAATACTATGGGATCAAAATGACCCCCAAATTCTATGATTTAAGCTGTTTTTGAGGGTTTTTTGTAAAAAACACCCGAATCCAAAACACACCCGAATCCGACAAAAAATTTTCAGGGAGGTTTTGCCAAAACGGGTCCGAATCCAAAACACGGCAGCGGGACCGAATCCAAAACCAAAACACAAATCCCGAAAAATGTCCGGTGCACATCACTAGTATATAGTGATAGGTATAAAACCTTCAAAAATGAAATTGCATTGTCTTAGGGATTGCTGGCTATCACTGTATAATTTAAAAATATTATTATATACAACAGCCTATTTATCAGTTTGCAGCAATAGTAAAGGTTTTCTTCAGCAGTTAGAAAAAAAATGTTTCGTAATTTACGATGTTCAATTCCCCATCTGTACTGGCTGGTAGAGGTAAAAGACACTTGCCACTTTGCCAGTTTACTCAGCATGCATTGGCATTTCTATCATGGGTGCAATGTGTGCTGTGCACACGGGACACTGGGTCCAGGGGGGCCCCACACCTGCACCCATATTTTAGTACTTACCTCTCCGGAGTCCAGCGTCGGACGCTACAGCCTCCTCCGTCGCGCAAAAAAATCCATTCCAAAATGCCCGCCACGCATGGGCACTTTGAAATTTGTCTCCGGAACATGGCGGGCGCCATGTTTCCGGAGACCTGCGCATGCGCAGTAGGCTCCGGCACAGTGTCGGAGGCTACAGCGCCGTGGAGAGAAGGGGGATCACCCTGAGTCTGCACATGGGCCCCCTCCTCGCTTAAGACGCCCCTGTCTGCATGCTTTGACATTTTACACATGCTCACTGCACTGACAGATTTGTCAAAAAAAGAAGGAAAAAAAAAAGTGAGAAATACATAAAATTATTCAAATATATTAATTTGCAAACAAAAGAAAAATGCTTTATTTTTACAATAAATCAAGTTTTTATCTCTGGTGATAGGAAAACAGCCAATGGTACGTGTTAATGGTTTGGTATGCTATCCCGGTCGTCGGGATGCTGGCGGTCACATGACCAACACCGGCATCCCAACATTGAAGGTCCCGACGGCGGAGGGAGTAAGTATTTTTACTCCTTCTCCCCCACACTCCCCTACCCTAACCCAGGGGTGGGCGGCTAGGGCAAAAGCCTGCATCCCGTCCATCGGGATGCTGAACACATCCTGTTAAAAAGTCTTCCCCGAGAAGAGCACTCCCATTATGGTCTGCCCATTCTCCAACTGCTAGAGAGAAAGGACAGACCCTAGGAGGGAGGAGGATTATCTGGGAGGTAAGTATGCAGTCACTTAAGTGAGGTGACATGAAGAAGCTAGGAAGGGGGGAAGTGGAACAGGACAGAGTAGCGGACATCATGGCGGGATGGGGTAGAGGAGCAGTAGAGAGGAGGCGGAATGGTGCTAGGCTAGGCAGGGGGCGGAACAAAGTGTGGACTGAGCAGAGGTGGTACGGAGCCGAGCAGTGGACAGAGGGTGGTAGAGCAGTGAAGGGGAGGATGCTGAATGATTCTAGGAGGGGGCTGTGCAGTGGCAGAATTATATTTTTTATATTTTTTGTTATTTATTTGTATTTTGTATTTATATTTTATATTTTGCCTATATTTATTGCATTATTATGTGCAAATGTTTAAATGTATACATTATATATTCCTGTTCTATGATCAGACACCATGCTAATAGCTGCATCTTGGATTTTTTACTCCGTTAATATTGGCTGTGGAGACTATTGGTAGGCATACATATTTATATTACCATACACTAGTATAGTGTATTTCATTGCACTTTGGTGATGGTAAGTTCTTCCTGGCTCTTTTTATTTAACCTGTTCTTATGGCAGCTGCTTCCAGTAGATACGACCACTGTGTTGGTGATATTTTTATCTCCTATGTAAGGTAATGTGGGCTATTATTTAGCAGTAATTTGGTGTAATGTGGTTTCTAAAGGGTCTTTTTACTAAGCCTTGGACGGAGATAAAGCACCAGCCAATCAGCTCCTAACTGCCATGTCACAGGCTGGGTTTGAAAAATGACAGTTAGGAGCTGGTTGGTTGGGACTTTTCCTCTGTCCACTTTATCTCCAACCAAGGCTTAGTAAATAGACCCCTAAATATGCTGGCAGAGCATTCCTGGTTCCTATGACACCGAGGTAGCTGAAACCAGGATGCCAAAACTCCTGCCACATCCTGTGTGTTTGTGTCTCAGCACTGGTAATGGAATGATGCACTCGGGTATTTAACAATTAACTATCTTGTTATCAAACCTGATGAAAGAATGAAATTACAATGTTGGTGGTGAGATTATTATTATTATTGCAGATTAGTATTTAAAGACCAGGGGTACTGGTTATTTGTCTAGCAGGGTAAATATATATATATATATATATATATATATATATACAGGGCCGTTTCTTGGGGCAGGCGAGCAGTGCAACCGCACTGGGCGCCCGCTACAGCACTAACTGTGGCTCCCTGCTTTCCCCTCCTATTTCTCCCTGAGTAACCCGCTCAGGGGGCGGAGTTTCACGGAATGACGCGGTTGCGCTGTTACGTCACGACGCAACCCCGTCACTCCGCAAAACTCCCCCCCCCCCGAGCGGAGTACAGAGGGGGATCCAAGCTAGGAAGAGGGAAAGGCCGGCGCGAGGAGCGACTGTTGAGGCGGGCCGAAGAGCAGTAATCGCCTGTGTAAGTATTCTCTCTCTCTCTCTCTCAATGTGTAAAATGGGGACACCTGCCGTAATGTGTGAAATGGGGACTCTTGCCTGCCGTAGTGTGGGGATTTAATGTATCAAGGGCATTGCGGTGTGTGGCATAATATGGTGCAGGGGGCATTACTGTGTGGGGCTTAATATGGTAGATTTTTTTTTCCCTGTGGTGGTCGTGATCTGTTGGAGCAGGGTCAAAAACTGGATTGCGAGGTAGTCTTTTCAGACGAGGCCATGCCCATTTAAATGAGGCCACACCCATTTGGATGAGGCCACGCATGAGGCCACGCCCCCTTGCCGGGTGTGCGTGCAAGTTTTTTTTTTTTTACTAGGTGTGTGGGGGTGGGGTGCATTTTTTTATATCATGGGGGGGGGCGCATTTTTAAATCTCGCACTGGGAGCCAAATTGGCTAGAAACAGCCCTGTATATATATATATATCTGCACTCACATTTGAAATATGACAGAGGAGTGCAAGGATTCATACAATGGGCCTAATTCAGACCTGATAGCAGCAGTAAATTTGTTAGCTTATGGGCAGTACCTTGTGCACTGCATGGGGGCAGATGTAACATGTGCAGAGAGAGTTAGATTTGGGTGGGGTGTGTTCTTCAAACTGAAATCTAAATTGCAGTGTAAAAATAAAACAGCCAGTATTTACCCTGCACAGAAACAATATAACCCACCCAAATCTAACTCTCTCTGCAAATGTTATATCTGCCACACCTGCAGTGCACATGGGCCCTCATTCCGAGTTGTTCGCTCGTTATTTTCCTTCGCATCGGTGCGATTTTCCGCTAACTGCGCATGCGCAATGTTCGCACTGCGGCTGCGCCAAGTAAATTTGCTAAGAAGTTTGGTATTTTACTCACGGCATTATGAGGTTTTTTCTTCGTTCTGCTGATCGTAGTGTGATTGACAGGAAGTGGGTGTTTCTGGGCGTAAACTGGCCGTTTTATGGGAGTGTGTGAAAAAACGCTGCAGTTTCTGGGAAAAACGCGGGAGTGACTGGAGAAACGGGGGAGTGTCTGGGCGAACGCTGGGTGTGTTTGTGACGTCAAACCAGGAACGACAAGCACTGAACTGATCGCACTGGAAGAGTAAGTCTCGAGCTACTCAGAAACTGCAAAGAAAAATCTTTTCGCAATATTGCGAATACTTTGTTCGCAATTCTGCTAAGCTAAGATTCACTCCCAGAGGGCGGCGGCTTAGCGTGTGCACTGCTGTGAAAAGCGGCTAGCGAGCGAACAACTCGGAATGAGGGCCATGGTTTTGCCCAACTGCTAAAAAATTTCCTGCTGAGATCAACTTGGAATTACCCCCATGGTTTTGCCCATTAGAGAACTAATTTGCTGCTGCGATCAGGTCTGAATAAGGCCCAATGTTGCAGATAGTGGAAAAACAAGCCAGCACATCAAAAATAAAGTTATAGACAAATCTATATTAACATAAGGCAATTGACAAAAAAAAACAGAGAGCAATGGCAAAATAATTACAAGTCATGGTAATACACACACACACACACACACACACACACCCACACCACTAGTCACAAACAAGAGTTGTAGGATGACCTGGGCCGTGCAATGATGAGCTGTTAGTGCTGGAATCTGGGGTTGATTGCCACAATGAATGGATTACTATCAGGGTCCTGCCTAGCTGTTGCACCTCAGCCTCCAAATGCACTTGCTGGCAGGGCTCACCAGTTTTGGGGAGCAGACCACTTTAGTGAACAGCTGACACAGCAACATAATGTTGGGCACATGTATACAGTAACAAAGTATTGGTATAGAATGGATGGAGTAGAGCCCCAAATTGATATCTTTGAGGACCAATGGGTTCTTAATTTGGCACTAGAATAGAGTAGAATAGACCAGACATCAGAAATATTTACATTTCAAAGTCTATAGTTTTCTCCAGGATTACCACAGCTTTCTCGGGGCTTGTTACAGAAAAGTTTCATTATTCAAAATATTAGCTGCACTGGTTATTCAGATGAAGATGCATTACTTTCTCTAAATAAGGAGTATAATGCACGTTTAACCCGAATGAAGTTCATCCAGCTTTGAATGATCATATTTTGAAACATCCAGTAGTAACATTTCACCTGACACATAATACTTGACAACTATATAATTACTGGAGACAGGCAGGCTGCTGTGCTACGCAAATTCCACTGTAGTTAAACTGCAACATAAAAAATATACATGTCTCCTTACAGCATGGACAGGTAACAGCTGTGCGCTTGTAAACAGCTAATGTGCAAGGAAAGACACACTCATCATATCTGAGTCATGTCATGTTAATCACAAAGCTTTGGGAATGATTAAGATGTAAATAGTAAACATTGGCCAAAATTATTGCACAATTCTATGTCAGTAACAACTCAGGAGGTATATGTTGTATTCCTCAAGACAGCTAAAACGCGTGATTCCACATAGTGATCTATTTTAACGTAAGAAGTTCCTGCATTGTATGAAAGTAATGTTGCCCCTCCCCTTTAGAATGTAAGCTCTTATGCGGAAAGGCCCTCTTCCCTCATGTGCTTCTCCTTTCCTTACTTTTATTATCATTTATCTCATATCAGGGGATGGCTGGCAAGGGGGACACCCTGGGCCAGTAAAATTCAAGTGATCCAGGGTCGCATGGCTGCGGAAGGAAAACAGAGGTCCGACTCATTGGCGTCATAAGGGGGGTGCGGCATGCACCTGGGTGTCACCCGCCAAGGGTGACACCAAAATACATGCTCCTGCTCAGTAACAGGAGCCAGGTGCTGCATTGTAGCATTACTAGCCACCGTTGACCAATGGGGAGCCAGGTTTCCTTTCCCGTAACCCTAGAGGCTGGAGAGTGGATAAAGGGATCAAGGCATATTGGAGGAGTTGGGCTGTACAGAGGCCAGTACAGTTAGGAGCAGTCTAGAAACAGTTAGGAGCAGTCTAGAATAGTGCTATGTGAACTAGAGATGAACGCCTGAAATTTTTCGGGTTTTGTGTTTTGGTTTTGGGTTCGGTTCCGCGGCCGTGTTTTGGGTTCGACCGCGTTTTGGCAAAACCTCACCGAATTTTTTTTGTCGGATTCGGGTGTGTTTTGGATTCGGGTGTTTTTTTCAAGAAACCCTAAAAAACAGCTTAAATCATAGAATTTGGGGGTCATTTTGATCCCATATTTTTATTAACCTCAAAAACCATAATTTCCACTCATTTTCAGTCTATTCTGAATACCTCACACCTCACAATATTATTTTTAGTCCTAAAATTTGCACCGAGGTCGCTGGATGACTAAGCTAAGCGACCCTAGTGGCCGACACAAACACCTGGCCCATCTAGGAGTGGCACTGCAGTGTCACGCAGGATGTCCCTTCCAAAAAACCCTCCCCAATCAGCACATGACGCAAAGAAAAAAAGAGGCGCAATGAGGTAGCTGTGTGAGTAAGATTAGCGACCCTAGTGGCCGACACAAACACCGGGCCCATTTAGGAGTGGCACTGCAGTGTCACGCAGGATGTCCCTTCCAAAAAACCCTCCCCAATCAGCACATGACGCAAAGAAAAAAAGAGGCGCAATGAGGTAGCTGTGTGAGTAAGATTAGCGACCCTAGTGGCCGACACAAACACCGGGCCCATTTAGGAGTGGCACTGCAGTGTCACGCAGGATGTCCCTTCCAAAAAACCCTCCCCAATCAGCACATATAGACATATAGCTAATATAGACTGGTTGATAAAGAGATGTCGTAGTATGTATGTATAAAGAAGAAAGAAAAAAAAACCACGGTTAGGTGGTATACAATTATGGACGGACTGCCGAGTGCCGTCACAGAGGTAGCCACAGCCGTGAACTACCGTACTGTACTGTGTCTGCTGCTAATATAGACTGGTTGATAAAGAGATGTCGTAGTATGTATGTATAAAGAAGAAAGAAAAAAAAACCACGGGTAGGTGGTATACAATTATGGACGGACTGCCGAGTGCCGACACAGAGGTAGCCACAGCCGTGCACTACCGTACTGTACTGTGTCTGCTGCTAATATAGACTGGTTGATAAAGAGATGTCGTAGTATGTACGTATAAAGAAGAAAGAAAAAAAAACCACGGTTAGGTGGTATACAATTATGGACGGACTGCCGAGTGCCGACACAGAGGTAGCCACAGCCGTGCACTACCGTACTGTACTGTGTCTGCTGCTAATATAGACTGGTTGATAAAGAGATGTCGTAGTATGTACGTATAAAGAAGAAAGAAAAAAAAACCACGGTTAGGTGGTATACAATTATGGACGGACTGCCGAGTGCCGACACAGAGGTAGCCACAGCCGTGAACTACCGTACTGTACTGTGTCTGCTGCTAATATAGACTGGTTGATAAAGAGATGTCGTAGTATGTACGTATAAAGAAGAAAGAAAAAAAAACCACGGTTAGGTGGTATACAATTATGGACGGACTGCCGAGTGCCGACACAGAGGTAGCCACAGCCGTGAACTACCGTACTGTACTGTGTCTGCTGCTAATATAGACTGGTTGATAAAGAGATGTCGTAGTATGTACGTATAAAGAAGAAAGAAAAAAAAACCACGGTTAGGTGGTATACAATTATGGACGGACTGCCGAGTGCCGACACAGAGGTAGCCACAGCCGTGAACTACCGTACTGTACTGTGTCTGCTGCTAATATAGACTGGTTGATAAAGAGATGTCTTAGTATGTACGTATAAAGAAGAAAGAAAAAAAAAACACGGTTAGGTGGTATACAATTATGGACGGACTGCCGAGTGCCGACACAGAGGTAGCCACAGCCGTGAACTACCGTACTGTACTGTGTCTGCTGCTAATATAGACTGGTTGATAAAGAGATGTCGTAGTATGTATGTATAAAGAAGAAAGAAAAAAAAACCACGGTTAGGTGGTATACAATTATGGACGGACTGCCGAGTGCCGACACAGAGGTAGCCACAGCCGTGAACTACCGTACTGTACTGTGTCTGCTGCTAATATAGACTGGTTGATAAAGAGATGTCGTAGTATGTATGTATAAAGAAGAAAGAAAAAAAAACCACGGTTAGGTGGTATACAATTATGGACGGACTGCCGAGTGCCGACACAGAGGTAGCCACAGCCGTGAACTACCGTACTGTACTGTGTCTGCTGCTAATATAGACTGGTTGATAAAGAGATGTCGTAGTATGTATGTATAAAGAAGAAAGAAAAAAAAACCACGGTTAGGTGGTATACAATTATGGACGGACTGCCGAGTGCCGACACAGAGGTAGCTACAGCCGTGAACTACCGTACTGTGTCTGCTGCGACTGGATGATAAATAATGATATAAAAAATATATATATATCACTACTGCAGCCGGACAGGTATATATATTATATAATGACGGACCTGCTGGACACTGTCTGTCAGCAGAATGAGTTTTTTATAGAATAAAAAAAAAAACACCACACAAGTGAAGTCACACGACGAGTGTTTAACTTTTTCAGGCAATCACAATATAGTATACTACTAACTATACTGGTGGTCAGTGTGGTCAGGTCACTGGTCAGTCACACTGGCAGTGGCACTCCTGCAGCAAAAGTGTGCACTGTTTAATTAATTTTAATATAATATGTACTCCTGGCTCCTGCTATAACCTATAACTGGCACTGCAGTGCTCCCCAGTCTCCCCCACAATTATAAGCTGTGTGAGCTGAGCACAGTCAGATATATAATATATACATAGATGATGCAGCACACTGGGCTGAGCAGTGCACACAGATATGGTATGTGACTGTCTTGTACTCCTGGCTCCTGCTATAACCTATAACTGGCACTGCAGTGCTCCCCAGTCTCCCCCACAATTATAAGCTGTGTGAGCTGAGCACAGTCAGATATATAATATATACATAGATGATGCAGCACACTGGGCTGAGCAGTGCACACAGATATGGTATGTGACTGAGTCACTGTGTGTATCGTTTTTTTCAGGCAGAGAACGGATATATTAAATAAAACTGCACTGTCTGGTGGTCACTGTGGTCAGTCACTAGTAAACTCTGCACTCTCTTCTACAGTACTCCTAAGCTCCAGTAAATCAGGTCAATCTCTCTCTCTCTCTCTCTCTCTCCTAATCTAAATCACTGTACTCCCTAACAGCTGCTCCCCGTCCTCAATCCTCCCCACAATTATAACTAAGTCACTCAGTCTTTACTCTTTTCTACTATAACGGAGAGGACGCCAGCCACGTCCTCTCCCTATCAATCTCAATGCACGTGTGAAAATGGCGGCGACGCGCGGCTCCTTATATAGAATCCGAGTCTCGCGAGAATCCGACAGCGTCATGATGACGTTCGGGCGCGCTCGGGTTAACCGAGCAAGGCGGGAAGATCCGAGTCGCTCGGACCCGTGAAAAAAAACATGAAGTTCGTGCGGGTTCGGATTCAGAGAAACCGAACCCGCTCATCTCTAATGTGAACTCCTTGTATAAAGAGTGAACTTCTGGGCCAGCTTCACCTCTCAAGAGACTGTATTGGGAGTCAGCAGCTGTCTGCAAACTAGAGCAGGTAAAAGTAGTACACTGGTATTATACTGCATAGCTCCACTTCTGCCCCCACAGTATAGACACTGCCACTGTAAAGCTCTACCCCCATGTACACTGTGCAGTCCCACCTGTTTCCCCACTTTGTATACTCTGTCACTGCGCAGCCCCCTCTGTCCCCACCCTGTGTACTCTGGTACTATACAGTCTCACTTGTGCCCACTGACACCATGCCTCCTCCCTGTGCCCCCACCCTGTGTACATTGGTACTATGCAGCCCCACCTGTGCCCACTGACACCATGCAACCCCCTGTGCCCTCAACCTGTGGACACTGGTACTATGCAGCCCCACCTGTGCCCATTGACACCGTGCATCCCCCTGTGCCCCCATGCTGTGTGCACTGGTACTATTCAGCTCACCTGTGCCCACTGACACCATGCATCCTCCCTGTGCCCCCACCCTGTGTACACTGGTGCCATGCAGCTCCATTTGTGCCCACTGATACCATGCATCCCCCTGTGCCCCCACCCTGTGTACACTGGTACTATGCAGCCCACCTGTGCCCACTGACATCGTGCATACCCCCTGTGCCTACACCCTGTGCACACTGCACACTGGTACTATGCAGTCTACTTGTGTCCACTGACACTGTGCATCCCCCCCTGTGCCCCCACCCTGTGTACACTGGTACTATGCAGCCCCACCTATGCCCACTGACCGTGCAGCACTACCTAAACAATATCAGCAACTTGACATCATGCATCCCCTTGTACCCTCACCCTGTGTCCACAAACACTGTGCATCCCTCCTGTGACCCCACCCTGTGTGCACTGGTACTATGCAGCCCCACCTGTGCCCACTGACCATGCAGCACCACCTGAACAATATCTGCAACTTGATAGGTTCTATAGTTTTTGGCAAAAAACATATTTGTGTACACGCATTACCTCCATAAACTATAAACTGATACTTACCCTGCGTACATGTAGTTGCTGAAATGAGTTACAGTACTTAAACTTTCTGCAATCATTAAAGGAGAACTTTCTGATCCGTTGTTCTGGTTATTTCATCTGTTCCCCGTCCCCATTTCAAGATATAAAAAAAATCTCTGTTGTGCCATTTGAATAATGCTGCTAAGTCAGTTATCTCGATAAGGTGGAGCTCATCCTCTCCTCCAACGGTTAGAGACTGGTTTAGTAAAATCGATTTTTAGATGGAATTGGAAGATATTCTGTCTTCTGTGGAAGGTGACCGCGTAGTATTTAGAGATACATAATTCCGTTGGATGGACTTCAAGGACTCAAAGACCTTTAAGGACATTATTACATCACACCTCTCCTAAAGCTCTCTATGATCTTTGGGTTCTTCTAAGTATGTGGCCCCCTGGTTATGCTACTGATTGGGTTTTCTTTATTGGGCTGCATACACAAATTGGTGTGGAGCTTGCTTCTTTTTTATCTTTTTTTCTCTGTTTGTTTTTTCAGAACCCTTATCTTTTCTTTTCATTCTCTCTATCCCACCCTTAAATGTGTGTGTATCATATATATATATATATATATATATATATATACTAGCATATATGCTAGCTGAATACCTGTGCTTCGCTACGGAATTTAAAGTATTTCTGTGTGTATAACTAAGTTTGAAGGACTTCCTGATAAACTAATTAGACAATTAGACTTACAACAGGACATGCTTCGCACACCGCTGCCAATCTTTGTCAGGCCACAACTCCGGGTGGGCCTTCCTCGGACTGATGCTGTCAAAAGGCTGGCGCTGAGGAGAATAATCCGCCTCCTTCTCTGCCCCGTCCCACCTCTGATGCTGCCCTGCTCAGTGCTGTAAATGCTGGGACGACAGACCGAACTCCGTCCGCTGTATGTTAAATATGTAAGGTTTGCAGGGATAGGCTGACTGTATTTCAAAGGGCCCTAGGTCTCCTTGCTTAGCTTCTCACTCTCCTAAGGGCTCCTCCTTTGAGGTAAACAGGTAAAGATTTTGCACAACACTCAAGGTCACTGGGAGAGCTGTCGGTACCCTTTACACAGCAGATGAGCAGTTGCTGATTATCCGGATTGAAAGTCGACAGTAACTAGGTCGACAATGTCTAGGTCGACCACTATTGATCGACAGGGTGTCTAGGTCGACAGGGTCTTTAGGTTGACATGTTCTAGGTCGACAGGTCAGAAGGTCGACATGAGTTTTTCACAATTTCTTTCTTTTTTTGAACCTTTTCATACTTAACGATCCACGTGGACTACGATTGGAACGGTAATCTGTGCCGAGCGAAGCGGTAGCGGAGCGAAGGCACCATGCCCGAAGCATGGCGAGTGAAGCGAGCCATGCGAGGGGACGCGGTGCATTAATTGGGGTTCCCGTTCACTCTACGAAGAAAACGACACCAAAATAACATTAAAAACTCATGTCGACCTTTTGACCTGTCAACCTAGAACATGTCGACCTAAAGACCCTGTCGACCTAGACACCCTGTCTACCTAGTTACTGTCGACCAATAGTGGTCGACCTAGACATTGTCAACCTAGTTACTGTCGACTTTCAATACCACACCCAAAATATTTATGTCTCCTTTACTCCTATTGCTCTCTGAGAGGTTCGGCAATGTTTAGTTCAAGTGACTGGAAATAGGTTGGTTGAGTACTTATAACTGAAATAGATTTAGGTGTAGTATGAATGGCGCCGGGATCCCGACCACCAGAATGTCAGCAGTGGGGCGAGCGCAAAAGAGCCCCTTGCGGGCTCTCTGCGCTCACCGCGCTGTGGGCATGGTGGTGCACTATTTATTCTCCCTCCAGTGGTGTTGTGGACACCCCAAGAGGGAGAATAGCTGTCAGTATCCCGGCAGTCGGTATCTGGAGGTCGGTATCCTGGCGATTGGGATCTCGGCGCTTGTATGCTGACCGCCGGGATCCCGACAGCCGGTATATCGAGTGCCACCCATATAGATATATACATACAGTATATATATATATATATATATATATATATATGTTATTTTTTACCCCTTCTCACCCCCCATGCTAATGAGAGCTGAACTTGGACTGAAACGGCATCGGGAGTGTCACTATTCATCTCGGGGCCCCTGAAAACTATGGATTTTTACATGTCACCCCCATCCCACTCCCACCTCTAGAGGTGCTAGGGGTGTCTTACCCCCACAGTATTTTTTTCCAGATTGTAAGTCATTTGTGTACCAAGCTTGCTGTAAGAGTTATGCTGGAACATACATACATACATACATTTTTATCTCTTGCTCTCTCTCTCTCTCTCTCTATATATATATATAAATATAAAATGTGGGAAGGAGCTTCATAGCATGGGCTTTCTCTGAGATCAATCTTGTCACCTTCCTTCCCCACGAGGCTTGCGCCCTATGTCCCTACTGGAAAAATGAGGGGGAGGGAGGGTCGCCAATTCTATCTCCGGCACAGGCACCAAAAAGTCTAGTTACGGCTCTGGAAATTTGTGCAGCAAGAACACAAATCTTGATAAGTAGTCCCCATAGTGTGTTGCTACTTGCACTGAATCACTGTGAAAAACAATCTATTTTTGACAGTTCTTTTTTTTCTTCTTCTTTTGAAGTAATATCAGCTATATATATATATATATATATATATATATATATATAAAAGTGCAGCCTTTGGTTCAGTTTTACCAGCAGTCACATTTACATTGAGAGTTTCTGTACCTGTTTGCTGTTTCTTTTCTGTTAATGAATAAGGATAAAAGATCATCTGTTTATTAGTCATCTACTTATTAGGGAGAGAACCCAATTCAGAAAGCATAGGTTGTTCAGTTGTAGGAGCAGGAGGAGGGACAGTAAGAGAGGTATAAGGTTGCCATCAAAACAACTTTTTCTATAGCGTTAGGGTCTAGGGTTTGCTCATCATTGTTATATTTAAGGAAAAAAATCTTAATTCTTAATGTTTATATATAAAACAATATAATAAACATTTTCAAAACCTCTAACAATACAACTTTGGTGGGATAGTTCATATGTCCATGATTGGGATATAACTTGAGTAAATCTGATTGTGACCTGTCTGGATTTGGGATATGACCTAAAAAAAACACACTGGGGTAAATTTACTAACATTCGTATTTTCCCGTTTCAGGTCAAAGTTCAATCACGAATGACATCGAAAGTGTAAAACTGCAACGTTTTGAATTTGTTACGACGGATTTACTAAGCTGCCGTATTCGGGTTTTTCTTTTGTTCCGATGTCGATGTCATTCGTGTTTTTTATTTTATTTTTACGGCAGTGATTAGCAAAACACTGCCGACTTTTGTACAATGAATCTCGGCCGGATCTGTGTGATCCGTGCTGGTGTTCATTTTTTTTTTTTTTTTTTAAATTAAACACTGTAAAATCCTTAAAAAAAATTGCGTGGGGTCCCCCCTCCTAAGCATAACCAGCCTCGGGCTCTTTGAGCCGATCCTGGTTGCAGAAATATGGGTAAAAAAAGGACAGGGGTTCCCCCATATTTAAGCAACCAGCATCGGGCTCTGCACCTGGTCCTGGTTCCAAAAATACGGGGGACAAAAAGAGTAGGGGTCCCCCGTATTTTTAAAACCAGCACCGGGCTCCACTAGCTGGACAGATAATGCCACAGCCGGGGGTCACTTTGATATAGTGCCCTGCGGCCGTGGCATCAAAAATCCAACTAGTCACCCCTGGCCGGGGTACCCTGGGGGAGTGGGGACCCCTTCAATCAAGGGGTCCCCCCCCCCAGCCACCCAAGGGCCAGGGGTGAAGCCTGAGGCTGCCCCCCCCATCCAATGGGCTGCGGATGGGGAGGCTGATAGCCTTTTGTGATAATGAAAAGATATTGTTTTTAGTAGCAGTACTACAAGGCCCAGCAAGCCTCCCCCGCATGCTGGTACTTGGAGAACCACAAGTACCAGCATGCGACGGAAAAACGGGCCCGCTGGTACCTGTAGTACTACTACTAAAAAAATACCCAAAAAAAGACAAGACACACACACCGTGAAAGTAAAGATTTATTACATACATGCACACAAACATACATACATACTTACCTTATGTTCACACGCAGGTCGGTCCTCTTCTCCAGTAGAATCCAAGGGGTACCTGTTGAATAAATTCTACTCACCAGATCGCGGGTCCCAGGGTCCTCGGGGCATCCATTTGTAATCCACGTACTTGCATAAAATAAGAAAACGGAAAGCCGAGCCACGAACTGAAAGGGGCCCCATGTTTTCACATGGGACTCCTTTCCCCGAATGCCAGAAACCCACTCTGACTGATGTCTAAGTGGGTTTCTTCAGCCAATCAGGGAGTGCTACGTTGTAGCACTCTCCTGATCGGCTGTGTGCTCCTGTACTGAGTGACAGGCGGCACACGGCAGTGTTACAATGTAGCGCCTATGCGCTCCATTGTAACCAATGGTGGGAACTTTCTGCCCTGCGGTTGACCTAAAGTGACGTCACCGCTGAGCAGAAAGTTCCCACCATTGGTTACAATGGAGCGCATAGGCGCTACATTGTAACACTGCCGTGTGCCGCCTGTCACTCAGTACAGGAGCACACAGCCGATCAGGAGAGTGCTACAACGTAGCACTCCCTGATTGGCTGAAGAAACCCACTTAGACATCAGTCAGAGTGGGTTTCTGGCATTCGGGGAAAGGAGTCCCATGTGAAAACATGGGGCCCCTTTCAGTTCGTGGCTCGGCTTTCCGTTTTCTTATTTTATGCAAGTACGTGGATTACAAATGGATGCCCCGAGGACCCTGGGACCCGCGATCTGGTGAGTAGAATTTATTCAACAGGTACCCCTTGGATTCTACTGGAGAAGAGGACCGACCTGCGTGTGAACATAAGGTAAGTATGTATGTATGTTTGTGTGCATGTATGTAATAAATCTTTACTTTCACGGTGTGTGTGTCTTGTCTTTTTTTGGGTATTTTTTTAGTAGTAGTACTACAGGTACCAGCGGGCCCGTTTTTCCGTCGCATGCTGGTACTTGTGGTTCTCCAAGTACCAGCATGCGGGGGAGGCTTGCTGGGCTTTGTAGTACTGCTACTAAAAACAATATCTTTTCATTATCACAAAAGGCTATCAGCCTCCCCATCCGCAGCCCATTGGATGGGGGGGGACAGCCTCGGGCTTCACCCCTGGCCCTTGGGTGGCTGGGGGGGGGACCCCTTGATTGAAGGGGTCCCCACTCCCCCAGGGTACCCCGGCCAGGGGTGACTAGTTGGATTTTTGATGCCACGGCCGCAGGGCACTATATCAAAGTGACCCCCGGCTGTGGCATTATCTGTCCAGCTAGTGGAGCCCGGTGCTGGTTTTAAAAATACGGGGGACCCCTACTCTTTTTGTCCCCCGTATTTTTGGAACCAGGACCAGGCGCAGAGCCCGATGCTGGTTGCTTAAATATGGGGGAACCCCTGTCAATTTTTCCCCCATATTTCTGCAACCAGGATCGGCTCAAAGAGCCCGAGGCTGGTTATGCTTAGGAGGGGGGACCCCACGCAATTTTTTTTAATAAAATAACAACTTTCCCACCCCTTCCCACTGATATACATGCACGGATCTCATGGATCCCTGCATGCCTATCCAATCACGGAAAAAAAAAGCAGGTCTGTTTTTTTTAAGCACTTTTTTACGAGTTGTAATTTTTCACGGCAGTGTTTGTTTGTTTTTTGCTTTGCACTTCTTAGTAAATTACCGAGATTCATACTTAAACAGCCGCGTTTTGACCGATGGTGTATTCATTCGTAATTTTTTTCTTGGACTTGCAAAAAATTACGAATGCCCTCATCACTGCCGTGATTATTGCTTAGTAAATTACCGAGATGACACTTTGATGAAAAAACGGCATCTCGGTCAAAATCGGGAGCTTAGTAAATTTACCCCACTGTTTCTGAAATGGGAATGTTTGGAAGCATGTTTTAATTATAGATTCAAGTATGGCTGAATTATATGTGTGTACTTATTTTATACATTTGCCAAAAAGTAGGGGTTGAACATGGGGGGAGAAATAGTGATAGGGGATAGGACTTTCTGCAGCATATAATAATTGTTCAAGGGGGTAAAAAAATAAAAATCAGGCTAGATGTGTTTTTACATTCCAGGACAGACTCAAATATACTGTTACAAAAATCTGAATAAAATATCCATAAATTAAAGGCAAATACCACAAAACATAAACAGTCATTAAGCTATACTAGTATGCATAATGCAATTGTATTTGTATGTACAGAATATCATCACATCATGTGGGGAAATCTCGCCACAGGAATTGATACTTGAGGCGTTCCTGGGAAGCCTTTAGAAGAAATCTCTGGGTTGAATAATTTCCAATAGTGTAGAAGATCACCACAAAGGAACAATTAATAGTGGGAGCTATCCAGTGTGTACATCGGATGTTGTGTGTCAAATATACAGGCTGCTAGAAGCATTTAAAATGCCTTACATTTTGACATGGATAGAATCGTGGATACCTGTGTCTCTAGAATACTTTCATAAAATAATCAGAATGTAATACCTTTCACGTTAGACAGACTAGAAGAGTCTAGTTGTCCAGACAATGGGCCCGATTCAGACCTGATCGCTGCTGTGCGTTTTTGCACAGCGTGTATCGGTTGACTCCACATGCGTATGCACCGCAATGTGCACGCACGTCACAAACAACAGGCTTTACCAAGCAGCGACAAGCTGGTGCGTAAATTTCAATCGCACAGCCATTAGCGAGATGATTAACATGACTGTTTTCTGGAAGTGTCAGGAAAAACGCAGGTGTTCCCAAGCATTTTCAGAGAGGGTATGTGACGTCTGCTCTGGACCCGATCAGCCTGTTCTCATCGCACTGTAGGAGTAAGACCTGGGCTGTACAGAGACTGCACACAGTGGATTTTTGCAGCTCGGTGTACACATGCGATTGCACACTTGCACGGCGAATTTACACTCCCCCTGGGGCAGTGACTATCTGAGAGCAGGACAGCAAAGTTAGCAGCTCAGCGATCAGGTCTGAATCACCCTCTATATTCCCTACCACATGTACACACACACACACACACACACACACACACACACACACACACACACACACACACACACACATATTCGGGTTAATTTTGTTGGGAGCCAATTAATCTACCAGTACATTTTTGGATTATGGGAGGAAACCCATGCAAGCACAGGGAGAATATACAAACTCCACACAGTTAGGGCCATGGTGGGAATCGAACCCAAGACCTCAGTGCATGAGGCTGTAATGCTAACCATTACGCCATCCGTACTGCCCCCATATAACATGCTGTATGTAGCTAAAAAGCTAAATTACAGTTTTGATAAGAAGGGTCTGCATGCACTGTCGGACTGGGGCATGAAGGGCCCACTGGGAAAATGCAGTGGAAAAGGGGCCCATGCTTAGGAGCTTGGCTAACTATTAGTGCGTGGTCTGGGCCCCTTGATAAATATATATATAATAAATACTGCTAGTGCATGCATGATAATGTACAAAATGAATAACAGCAATGCCTTGTAGGAAATACACAGTGCCGGTTCTTGCCCTTTTGGCGCCCCGGACGGGAAATAGGGGCATGGCTTCATACAGGGGGCGTGGTCAGTTACGCCCCCTGTACAGTAGAGTAGCGCCGCTGAAAAAAATAAAAAAATAAATAATACTTACTACTATCCCCGCTCCCGACCGCTGCAGACCTCCGCCGGCGCCGCTCCTCTCCTCGGATCTGGCATAGACAGACACTTGAGGTCAATTATGACCCCTAGCGTCTGTCAGTCCCACAATGCTGTGCGGTGCGCAATGACATCATCGCGCACCGCACAGCAAAGGTCCTCTCCACGAAGGGATACTAGACGCGTAGCGTCTAGTTCCCTTCACAGCGGGGAACCAGCGGGACCAGCGGGGGACACAGCGGGCAGCGGGGGGCACAGCAGTAGCGGATCTTCCCATGTTGCGGCGCCCTCCGGATGGCGCCGGAGCCCCCCAGGAAGGTGGCGCCCCGGGCAAAAGTCCTGCTTGCCCGTGGCAAGATCCACTACTGGAAATACACCATAGTCCTATGCATTATAAGATAACATATGCATAATGTATAATTCAAGTGCATAGTCTGGAACCTGATCCCTAGAGGAGGGAGTGGGACCCACTGGGGGTTTCCCCCCAGGGCCGGCTCCAGGCATGTTCCAATAGAGCGGCCGAACAGGGCGCCGCACTTTATGGGCGCCGCTAGCTCTGGCCGCCATATTGGAGCCTGGAGCCGTCCCAGCACTGCAGAGTCCATCTATCTCAAAGGCTGGCCCCTGTGTACTCCCCCTCCCACCCCCCCACCCCCAGCTAACCGCCGCAGGCCCGTGAGCCAACCAGAGCTCGCGGTCCGGCAGCTCAAGCTGATTGGCTGCCGGTCCGCGAGCTTTGATTGGCTTGCGGACCGGCGCCTAGTTGAAGCTTTACACCGCCGCGGCCGCCACAGATTGAGGGCTAGGAGAGGCGCACGCTGCGCTCTCCTCCCCGCCCTCAGCTGAACAGCAGCAGCAGACAGACTTGTTGTCACTCAGCAGCAGAAGCGCGGTGAGCAGCACGGGGGTGGGGGTGAGGGAGGTGATATCTGGTACTGGGGGCATGGGACATGTGTATCTGGCATTGGGGGGCAAGTGTATCTGGCATCAGAGGCATATCTGTATCTGGCACTGTGGGGACATTTATGTATCTGGCACTGTGGGGGCATTTATGTATCTGACACTGTGGGGGCATTTATGTATCTGGCACTGTGGGGGCATATATGTATCTGACACTGTGGGGGCATTTATGTATCTGACACTGGGGGCATTTATGTATCTGGCACTATGGAGACATATCTGCACTGTGGGGGCATATCGGCACTGTGGGGGCATTTATGTATCTGACACTGGGGGCATTTATGTATCTGGAACTATGGAGGCATATCTGCACTGTGGGGGCATTTATGTATCTGGCACTGTGGGGGCATATCTGCCCTGTGGAGGCATTTATGCATCTGGCACTGTGGGGGCATTTATGTAACGGGCACTGTGGGGGCATTTATGTATCTGGCACTGCTGGGGGGCATGTCACGTGGAGCTGGCACTGCTGGTGGGCATGTCACGTGGAGCTGGCACTGCTGGGGGGCATGTCACGTGTAGCGTCTGTGGCTAGGCAATGTCTCAGTGCTCTCTACCTGGCGCAAAGTGTCTCAGTGCTGTGCCTGGCGCAAAGTGTCTAACGTGCTGTGCCTGGCGCAAAGTGTCTAGGAGGTTCTACCTGGTGCAATGTGTATTAACTGCACTACTGTGTGGTGTAATGCGAATTGCCACTATTATGTGGCCACGCACCTTCCTTACGAATCAACGCCCCTAAATTTTTGCTGTGCGCCTTCGGCGCGCACTGTCCATGCTTTAGCATGTAAGTAGAGGAACAACAAGCATTACAGTATGTACATCATTTTGCCCTCCTAACTTTAAAATGTGCCCTCCCTGTGATCATCACCCTGCCCTAAAAAGTGAACACTATTATGTGTAGCTGGCACTGCTGGGGGGCATAATGTGTGTAGCTGGCACTGCTGCGGGGCATATTGTGTGTAGCTGGCACTGCTGCGGGGAATGTTGTGTGTAGCTGGCACTGCTGCGGGGCATGTCATGTGTAGCTGGCACTGCTGCGGGGCATGTCATGTCTATCTGGTACTGCTGGGGGGCATATCATGTCTATCTGGCATGCTGAGGGGCATATCATGTGTATCTGGCACTGCACATTATGTGTATCTGGCACTATACTGGAGACATTATGTGTATCTGGCACTATACTGGAGACATTGTGTGTAAGGAACACTACTGTGGCTGTTATGTGTAAGGCTGCTAATTGTGTGTGCGTAGAGGGAGTGAGAAAATATACTTATTTATAGTTTTATGATGTGAAGTTACGAGGCAACGCCCACTTTTCCAGAGGCCACGCCCATGTTTCCCAGGATGCCACACCCTCTTTTCCAGGAGTGCGCGCGCATGGGGGGGGGGGGGGCGCTTTTACATTTTCTTGCTCAGGGTGCTGGTAGGCCTGGAGCCGGCCCTGTTTCCCCCTGTGCCACTGTGGGCCAGTCAGACCATGGGATAAATTTACTAAGGTGGGAGATTTTTAGAACTGGTGATGTTGCCCATGGCAACCAATCAGATTCTACTTACCATTTATCTAGCTGCTTCTAGCAGATAATAGATATAAACTGATTGGTTGCTATGGGCAACATCACCAGTTCTAAAAATCTCCCACCTTAGTAAATTTACCCCCATGTCTACATGTATATAGCTCACAATCAGAGGCGTATCTAGCACGGGGCGAGCAGGGCACGTGCCCTGGGCGCCATGGCAGCCCCAACAGAGGGGGGTGCCACCGGCACCTGCACGGCCCACTCGCCCCATGCTTCAGGGATTCCGCCGGCGCTACCCACGGCGCTTTCCCTGTCTCCCCGGCTGCTGTGCCTGTCACAATAGACAGGCAGCGGCAGCCAGGAGCCTCCCCCTACTCCCCCCTGCAAAGTGACTGTTTCTGTGTGTACGCGATCGCGTGCGCGATCGCGACCGCGGAGGTGCGCGCATGCACGTGCGCGACCTCGGGGGGGCGTGCGGCCCCTGCCCTGAACAGCAGTGAGTGCAGGTGAGCGGGAAGGGGGTGCGGGACATTTTGTGTGTGTGTGTGTGTGTGTGTGTGTCGGACAGTGTGCGTGTGTGTTGTGTGTGGGACATTGTGTGTGGGACAGTGTGAGTGTGTTAATTGTGTGTGTGGGACAGTTTGAGTGTGTGTAAATTGTGTGTGTGACTGTGTGTGTGGGACAGTGTGCGTGTGTTAATTGTGTGTGTGGGACAGTGTGTGTGTGTGTTAATTGTGTGTGTGTGTGGGACAGTGTGAGTGTGTTAATTGTGTGTGTGGGACAGTGCGTGTTTGTTAATTGTGTGTGTGTGTGTGTGTGTGACAGTGTGTGTGTGTTAATTGTGTGTGTGTGTGTGGGACAGTGTGAGTGTGTTAATTGTGTGTGTGGGACAGTGCGTGTTTGTTAATTGTGTGTGTGTGACAGTGTGAGTGTGTTAATTGTGTGTGTGGGACAGTTTTGAGTGCGTGTTAATTGTGTGTGTGTGGGACAGTGTGCGTGTGTGTTCATTGTGTATGTGTGGGACAGTGTGAGTGTGTTAATTGTGTGTGTGTGGGACAGTGTGAATGTGTTAATTGTGTGTGTGTGGGACAGTTTGAGTGTGTGTTAATTGTGTGTGTGTGGGACAGTGTGCGTGAGTGTTAATTGTGTGTGTGTGGGACAGTGTGCGTGTGTATCAATTGTGTGTGTGTGGGACAGTGTGTGTTAATTGTGTGTGTGTGGGACAGTGTGCGTGTGTGTTAATTGTGTGTGTGTGTGTGTGTGTGTGTGTGTGTGGGACAGTGTGAGTGTGTTGTGTGTGTGTGGGACAGTGCGTGTTTGTTAATTGTGTGTGGGACAGTGTGCGTGTGTGTTATTTGTGTGTGTGGGACAGTGTGCGTGCGTGTGTGTTAATTGTGTGTGTGTGTGTAATTGTCCCGGCGGTTATTGGCGTCTGTAGTGTGCGCCCCATCCTCCTCCGCTGCCGCTGACAGGAGCGGCGGTGTGCGGCTCTCCCCCTCCTCCGCCGGCTCCGTCCTCCCGTCGTGGCCCTGCAGTGTGTGCCGGTCTCCCCAGCAGCAGGTTAGTCTCTCTCCCCCCCCCCCCCCTCTCTCTCTCTCTCTCTCTCCTCCTGTGGATTGCAGTTTGCAAGTATCATTTTAATTTTTACAGGTACCCCTATTGAATTCTACTGGACAAGTGGACGTGATCGGCGTGGGATGTAGGTAAGTAATCTGTCTCTTATTTTTACAGGTACCCCTATTGGATTCTACTGGACAAGTGGACGTGACCGGCGTGGGATGTAGGTAAGTAATCTCTCTCATTTTTACAGGTACCCCTATTGGATTCTACTGGACAAGTGGACGTGACCGGCGTGGGATGTAGGTAAGTAATCTGTCTCTCATTTTTACAGGTACCCCTATTGGATTCTACTGGACAAGTGGACGTGACCGGCGTGGGATGTAGGTAAGTAATCTGTCTCTCATTTTTACAGATTCCCCTACTGGATTCTACTGGACAAGTGAACGTGACCGGCGTGGGATGTAGGTAAGTAATCTGTCTCTCATTTTTACAGGTAACGCTATTGGATTCTACTGGACAAGTGGACGTGACCGGCGTGGGATGTAGGTAAGTAATCTGTCTCTCATTTTTACAGGTACCTCTATTGGATTCTACTGGACAAGTGGACGTGATCGGCGTGGGATGTAGGTAAGTAATCTGTCTCTCATTTTACAGATTCCCCTACTGGATTCTACTGGACAAGTGGACGTGACCAGCGTGGGATGTAGGTAAGTAATCTGTCTCTCATTTTTACAGGTACCCCTATTGGATTCTACTGGACAAGTGGACGTGACTGGCGTGGGATGTAGGTAAGTAATCTGTCTCTCATTTTTACAGATTCCCCTACTGGATTCTACTGGACAAGTGGACGTGACCAGCGTGGGATGTAGGTAAGTAATCTGTCTCTCATTTTTACAGGTACCCCTATTGGATTCTACTGGACAAGTGGACGTGATCGGCGTGGGATGTAGGTAAGTAATCTGTCTCTCATTTTTACAGGTAACGCTATTGGATTCTACTGGACAAGTGGACGTGACCGGCGTGGGATGTAGGTAAGTAATCTGTCTCTCATTTTTACAGGTACCCCTATTGGATTCTACTGGACAAGTGGACGTGATCGGCGTGGGATGTAGGTAAGTAATCTGTCTCTCATTTTACAGATTCCCCTACTGGATTCTACTGGACAAGTGGACGTGACCGGCGTGGGATGTAGGTAAGTAATCTGTCTCTCATTTTTACAGGTACCCCTATTGGATTCTACTGGACAAGTGGACGTGACTGGCGTGGGATGTAGGTAAGTAATCTGTCTCTCATTTTTACAGATTCCCCTACTGGATTCTACTGGACAAGTGGACGTGACCGGCGTGGGATGTAGGTAAGTAATCTGTCTCTCATTTTTACAGATTCCCCTACTGGATTCTACTGGACAAGTGGACGTGACCGGCGTGGGATGTAGGTAAGTAATGTGTCTCTCATTTTTACAGCTACCCCTATTGGATTCTACTGGACAAGTGGACGTGACCGGCGTGGGATATAGATAAGTATGTGTGAGTGTGTCAGTGTGCTTTAATAAATTTTTACTGTCACTGTGTGTGAGTTGTGTTTTTATTTGGGTATTTTTTCTGTTGTAGAACTACAGGTACCGGCGGGCCCGTTATTTCCCTGCATGTTGGTACTTGAGGTTCTCCAAGTACCAGCAAGCGGGGGAGGCTTTCTGGGCCTTGTAGTTCCACAACAAAAAACAATATTCTTTTTTTACTTGCATGGCTATCAGCCTCCCATCCACAGCCCACGGATGGGGGGGACAGCCTCGGGCTTCACCCCTGGCCCTTGGGTGCCTGGAGGGGGGGTGACCCCTTCATTTAAGGGGTCCCCACTCCTCCAGGGAACCCCGGCCAGTGGTGACTAGTTGGGGGGGTAATGCCACGGCCGCAGGGACCTACATAAATGTGTCCCCCGGCTGTGGCATTATGTCCCTGGCTAGTGGAGCCCGGTGCTGGTTTTAAAAATACGGGGGGACCCCTACATCTTTTGTCCCCCGTATTTTTGGAACCAGGACCGGACTAAGAGCCCGATGCTGGTTGTCTAAATACGGGGAACCCCTGTCCAATTTTTTCCCAGTATTTAAACAACCAGGACCGGCTCAAAGGGCCCGAGGCTGGTTATACTTAGGAGGGGGACCTCACGCAGTTTTTTTTTACATTTTTAACCCATTCAGACCCTTCTCCATTAAGTTAATGGAAACCCTGGACAACAAAATTGCATTCATGTCCTCCTCCCACTCCCTTCCCAGTCCCAAACACTGATTATTATTTTTTTCTATAAAAATGTACAATATATCATAAGTATGATGAGCAGGCATGCAGCGGGCATTGGCGACTTTGGACTGAGTTGCAAATTAGTGGCGGAGGGCTGGGTCAGTTGATGGTGGGCGAGTTTGTAAGCCATTGGTGGTGGCAGCGGGCATCGGCTCAGAGGCAGTGGCGGGCATTGGCTCGGTGGCGGTAGGGTTCATCGACAGGATTCGGCAGACATTATGGCTGTAGTGCCTCACCGCACGCCACTGACCTCACCGCACGCCACTGGTGTGTGGGACAGTGTGCGTGTGTGTTAATTGTGTGTGTGGGACAGTGTGAGTGTGTGTTAATTGTGTGTGTGTGGAACAGTGTCAGTGTGTGTAAATTTTTGCAGTCCAGTGTGTGTGTGTGGGGGAGAGGAAAGTATGAGAATGTGTGTGTGTGTGTGTAGTCTGAGTGGGTGTGTGTAGGATTTGGGGGTGGCCAGTCTGTGTGTGTGTAATCAGTGTGTGTGGGATGTACTAATGGCCATTTATCGAAGAGAGATATGTATTAAACCACGGGCACTGAGATGCCCTACTCACTCACCATCCAGCTGGGTGGGCGAGGCGGGCGGGTGGAAAGCCAGCAGCAGGGGCAGCATGCCGGATATCAGCAGCCGAGGGTGGGGGCTGTAATGCACATGCGGAGCCCAAAGCCGGAGATCAGCAGCATGCTGACCGGCAATAAGCAGCTTCTGCTTCCGCGTTCAACATGCTGCTGATCTCCGGCTTTGGGCTTCGCAGGGTTCGGGGGATGGGTGTCCTTTGCCGGTGTACTGCAGCTCCGGGGGTGCGGGCTCCGGAGGCTTTCAGCACTGTTAAATATCCAGCTGCCTCAAGTATGTACAGCCCGCACCCTCTGCTGCTGATATCCGGCATGCTGCTGCTGGCTGTCCCCCCGCCCGGCTCGGCCACACAGCTGTATGGTGAGAAGGGCATCTCAGTTCCTGAGGTTTAACACATATGCCTCAGAAAATGGCCTCTGCGGTAAACGATACTAATGCTTACCGTGACAGTAACAGCGGGGAGGAAGGCGCACATCGGGATCCTGCAGCATGAAACAAGAACCCCTTCGGAGCGCAGCAGGCCACACTGAAAAGGGTGCATACCCGGTGCGGTGCTCTGCATCCCGGGTGGTGCCGAAGATGTGGAGTGTCGGAGGTGGCAGAAGCGCCGCAGCTTGGGGTGAGAAACCGCTGCAGCCCTTCCGCTGCTAAACTCTGCAATTAGTCTATTAAGGGGGTGGGCTCCCCTCATCATAGTGCCCCACAGGCCATGTTAATTCTGGGGGTAGGATCCCCTAACTCTATAATGGGAATTTTGGCTCATATCATGTGCTGTAACGTGAATTTTGGCTAATACCGTGTGCTATAATGTGAATTTCGGCTCATACTATGTGGGGTAATGTGAATTTTGGCTCATTCCGTGTGCTGTAATGTGAATTTCGGCTCATACCGTGTGCTGTAATGTGAATTTCTGCTCATACCATGTGGGGAAATGTGAATTTTGGCTCATACCATGTGGAGTAATGTGAATTTTGGCTCATACCGTGTGCTATAATGTGAATTTCGGCTCATACCTTGTGCTATAATGTGAATTTTGGCTCATACCATGTGGGGTAATGTGAATTTCGGCTCATACTGTGTGCTATAATGTGAATTTCGGCTCATGCCGTGTGGGGCAATGTGAATTTCGGCTCATACTGTGTGCTATAATGTGAATTTCGGCTCATACCGTGTGCTATAATGTGAAAGGGGCACCAGTACTAGATAGTATAAGGGGTCCTACTACACTGAAGGACACGCCCCTTTTGAGTGACCACGCCCCTTTTCCGGAGCGCGCGCGCCTTCGGCGCGCGCATAATTGCTATCTGCACTCTTTCATTCCACCTTCAAAAATTCAACTTCGACCACTGCACCTACATACACATACATACACACCCTGACATCTTTATATGCAGTGACACCGGTGGCGTCTGCACATACTTTCCTTTTGTATTTTTTTTTTATTATCATTTTATTAATTTATTATTTTTATTAAGAAAAAAATATTATTATTTTTTTTTTGGGGGGGGGGGGGGGGCATTATTGATCTTGCCCTGGGCTCCAAAAACCCTAGTTACGCCTCTGCTCACAAGCAACCTCTCCATAGAATCAGCTTAATCTATTACTATATAACTGGGCTACTGCCAGCTGCTAGTAGGCACTGCTAGTGTGGATACCAGATTTTGTCCAGGGAAACATGCCTAAGGCAGCTATTGAAGTCTGTTTCTAATTATGCTAACTTAAGGGGGGTACTCACGGAGCGATATTCTAAGCAATCTGACTAGATTGCTTAGAATATCAGCATGATCGCTCCGTGTGTAGCCCCCTCAGCGATAGCGATGCGCGGCCCGCACATCGCTATCGCTGCTGCTAGATTGGCCTGCATGCAGGCCAATCTAGCGGGTCGCTCACTTCACCCGCTGGGTGAAATGAGCGCCCCCCCCCCGTCTCCCCCCGCACGCTCAGCACAGATCGCACTGTGCTGAGCGGCAGGAGAGATGTGTGCTGAGCGGTTCGCTCAGCACACATCTCTCCTGCATCGGCCCGTGGGTACTGGGCTTTAGATGAGTTTTCCCAGTATCACTTACTTTCCATTCTCTAGTACAGGACATTCCGTTTCACCTTCAGCTCACAAACCTGCTGTGCAGTTCCAAACAAAGGCCCCTATTGAATGTAGAATGAATGGTACATGTGGCACTACATGTACAGCACATGGACTATCCTGAATGCAGTAGATTCATAGAGCACTTCAGGCTGGAATCCAAGCCAAGAATTTACTGTGTTAGTAAAGAACAAACCATCAAATATTAGTAAATACATAATTATTTCTAGATACAATTTTCATTCATAGACATAAGGGTACTTTAGGTACAATTTATCATTAATACATTAACAGTATACAACAATTACAATATTTCCAATACACTGGGCACCTTGGAAAACAGAGAGTGCTGAGCAGATGACTGTCTTGTTCACCAGACACTAGTGTAATCTGTGCTGCAGCTGCTCTTAGTCACTGATGATGTCACCCAGTGGCTGCGGCCCATGGGCTGCAGCACTGACCACACATTGCATCATACTTACCTACTCTCCCATCAGGTAGCCCCACCAGCCCCGCGTAAGAATAGGCAAGTCTCCTGATTACACCCGGCTGCCCACTTAGCGAGTGAAGCGGGCGGTCTTCGTAGCCACTTCCCCTGCTGTATACATTGAATGCTATTGGCCATGGCAGGCGCTCTCAACAAAACATATAATTAGGAATGTAATTAAGTATTTAAAAAGCACTTCTCATCAAAAGGCCAGAATTAAAGATACGTACTACCAAGTACTGGTACATTATGATTTCTGCATTTGTGGAATAGTGGAATGCTCGTCATGCTGTAGGAAGGATTCTACATGGAAGAACTAGAAACAAAGCAGGGATTTTAGGTTTACCCTAAAATAAATCACATTAACCAATTTAATCAGGCAACTCTCCCCATATATATCCTGTCCATGCAGAATAATGTGATAAGTCTCTTATCTTTATTGTGCGGTAACTGTGCAGGCAAAGGGAATAACGTGCTCTATAACAGTATGGATCTGCTGAGGCGGATAAATCCCTCTGTTACGTTACAAATATACAGCCACACTGTAGAAGGGCTAGCATTCCTGCCAGTTTAGTGGGTAGGATTTAGCTGTCTGGATTGTTATATATCCCAGACTGTACAGAGTCGCCCTCTTTAACCTCTTTTAAAAGCATTTTTCACAGATGACTTTATTACTTAATTTTGGACTTTTAAAGCAGCTTGCAATAAACTCCATATAGACAGTGGAAATAATATGCTGGATAGCTAAGGAAGGAAAGTAGTTATGTGACCGGCGGTCAGGAGACCGCCGGTCACAATAACGACGCCAGGATACCGCCCCTCACAATCCTGACATGCCAACTAACAGGGACAATTCCCAATGTCCACAACACCCATAGAGTGGGAACAGAACCTCTCGCCACCGAGCTCACATCGTGGCGAGCATAGCTTACCCGCATGTGGCTTCGTTTCACTTGCCCCCCCCTTCCCCCTCCCTGCCAGGCAGCTATTTGAGCTCCCTGCATTGTGGTGTGGAATGGCTGCCTGCCCTTGTAGACAGGCCCCCCCTCCCCCACCCGCTACATCGGGGATATGGCAGTGGCCTCACAGGAGCCCCCTGCTCGACGCTGCCGTCCATCCTCCTGCCAGGCAGTTGTACCGTCTTCTGCCCCTGCCGCCTCTGCAGGGGCGTGCCGGGCTGCTGCGACTGGTGCACTCGTGGGGGTTAGCCCCGGCGGTCTAGCGGAAGCTGCTGCTGAGGGGCCCACGACGCACTCTGGACGCCGTAGACATCTGCCTCTGTGTCGCCCGCTGCCGTCTCATCAGCCCCTGCCATTGCACGTGGTGTGAGGGCTGGAGCTACGGCGGGAGTGCGCGCGGTGTGCAGTCAGTGGCTGGTCCTGGTCAGTCGGTACCTGCCTCTGAGGGATTGGTGGGCACCAATGTAACCCATAGGGGATCCACAGGGTCTTCCCTGGCCCCACTTCTTTTACAACTGACTGCGCTTTGCTCGACTGCAGGGTCTTCCGCTGGTCAGCAACCATCGGTTGCCGTTGGGTCAGACGCGCTGGCGTCTCCACGTAACCAATTTCCTGGCTCTTCACAGGCGCCTTCTGTTGCCGCTTGTGTTTCAGATCCAGACATGGTGGAGAGTGAATCTTATGACAGCGAGCAGGCCTCTTCCTCGGCGGGGCCGAGTCAGGAGTCGCTTGCCTCTTCGTCGTGAGACTGATGCCGATTCGGAACAGGGTCTGTTGGTTGGCGCAGCTGAGGTTGTGAGTGGCGGTGCACATGCAGATCGCGCTAAGGCAAAACGCCGTAGGCACGGGCGTTCTCACAAGTGCAGTCAGCCCCAGCGATGTTGTGCGTTGCCCCTACACCAAGGTTTCGTATGGTCTCCGCCCACGGATATGGGATCGTATCAATAGTGGGAAATACGTAGATATTTTTGCCTTGACATCTAAAAAAACGCAAAGCTTTGTTGGCGGCTACGAAAAAGAGTGGGATAGGTGAAGAATCCTATCGCTCCTATGTTAACTGGCTCAGGGGGTTCCACACCTTCACAGCCTGTTATCTGGAGACGTGCCCGGAAGAGGTCATGAACATGGTGCGCTATCTGCACATGATTCATGGTCTGTTGTGTTCCAACCGACATCTTGCATAGATCCGGTATGACGAAGAGTTATGGCGTAAGCAGCACGGGCTGCACGTCATGGCCTTCGGAGGAAAGGATGTCGAGGTCTGGTTGGAGGTTACGCAGAACTCCTCCGAGGCTGCTGAGACCTCTTCCGCCAAGCGTATTAGGCCGAACGATAGGGGCTCCTTTCGTGCCAGCACTAGCAACAGGTCCAAAGGTGGTTGTTACGCTTTCAACAACGCCAACTGCGGATCCGGTTCCAAATGTTGCTTTCGCCACCACTACCTGCGCTGTGGAATGGCACATCCAGCAAAGGAATGCCCCAAACCTGCCGGTGCGGGATCAGGTGGCAGATCTTCCGGTATTAACAGCTCTAAGGTGGTCATTCCGAGTTGTTCGCTCGGTAATTTTCTTCGCATCGCAGCGATTTTCCGCTAACTGCGCATGCGCAATGTTCGCACTGCGACTGCGCCAAGTAAATTTGCTATGCAGTTAGGTATTTTATTCACGGCATTACAAGGTTTTTTCTTCGTTCTGGTGATTGTAATGTGATTGACAGGAAGTGGGTGTTTCTGGGCGGAAACAGGCCGTTTTATGGGAGTGTTTGAAAAAACGCTACAGTTTCTGGGAAAAACGCGGGAGTGGCTGGAGAAACGGAGGAGTGTCTGGGCGAACGCTGGGTGTGTTTGTGACGTCAAACCAGGAACGACAAGCACTGAACTGATCGCACTGGAAGAGTAAGTCTCGAGCTACTCAGAAGAAGTCTTTTCGCAATATTGCGAATCTTTCGTTGGCAATTTTGCTAAGCTAAGATTCACTCCCAGTAGGCGGCGGCATAGCATGTGCAAAGCTGCTAAAAGCAGCTTGCGAGCGAACAACTCGGAATGAGGGCCTAAGTAAGGCCCCTTCCCCCGTCTGAGTTGATGCCATGCACAAATGGCTGAATTGATACCAGCTTTTCTCTCAGGCGCAATTCTTGCTGGAGGTTTTAGCGTGGGTTTTTTGCATTCCCATTAGCTGCGAGGTACCTTTATCTGCTCCTCAGAATTTGCGCTCAGCCAGGGACCTTCCACATGTCTTAAAAGAGAAAGTGGCCAAGGAGGTGCAGCTGGGTCGCATGGCTGTCCCCTTTGCTGCTCCCCCCTTTGCCGAATTTGGTATTATCCCCCATTGGAGTGGTCCCTAAGAAAACTCCCGGTAAATTTAGACTAATTCAGTATCTGTCACACCCTCATGGCGCATCTGTTAATGACGCTATCCCCGAGGCGCTTTCCTCGGTTACGTATCAGTCATTAGACGATGCTTTGGAATTAGTCAGAGCAGCGGGACCCCATACGTTTTTGGGTAAAGTTGACATTGAATATGCATTTCCTGCCATTGCACCCAGCAGTGGCAAACGCAGGATTTCTAGAGGGGGGTTTCCAAATGCAGTCCACATTCTCCCACTCTGCGGAACTGGAATACACATGCACAGTCTAGGCATGTGCAACAGCTCTGCTCTGTCGCTTACACTGCATGATGTGGCAGCAGCTCTAGTAATCGTATTATATACAATTGCTATTGTCCTAATTTGAGCCACTTGCCAAGAGGAGGGGGGTTTCCAGGCAACCGGAAACCCCCCTGCGTTTGCCTATGCCCAGATTAATTTAGTTTCATGGGCTTTAGGCTGGACGACGGATTCTACATCGACAAATACCTACCCATGGGTTGCTCGGTCTCCTGCACTTTTTTCAGGCTTTTAGTACATTTCTCCATTGGTGCGTTTGCGCTGGGATGGGCAAACAGGGGGTTGCCCACTAGCCTGTGTGATTTCCTGTGCGTCGGGCCTTCCGATTCTGACAGGTGTACGCGGCTGCTTTTCTCCTTGAAAGCACTTTTTTCCGAGTTTGGGGTTCCAATCATGCCGGAAAAAATGTGAGGTCACTTGTATTTAGTAGTGATGAGCGGGTTCGGTTCGTCGGAATGCGAACCCCCTCGAACTTCACCCTTTTTACACAGTTCTGAGGCAGATTCTAATCTTCCCGCCTTGCTTGGTTAACCCGAGCACGCCCGAACGTCATCATCCCGCTGTCGGATTCTCGCGAGATTCGGATTCTATATAAAGCCGAGCGTCGCTGCCATTTTTCACTCGTGCATTGGAAATGATAGTGAGAGGACGTAGCTGGCGTCCTCTCACTTTGTTTCAGGGGGTTGCAGTGCAAATATCTTTATTCTGGGGACCAGCAGTATTACAGGAGGAGTACAGTGCAGAGTTTTGCTGACCAGTGACCACCAGTATACGTTGTCTGCCTGAAAAACGCTCCATATCTGTGCTCAGTGTGCTGCATATATCTGTGCTCACACTGCTTTATTGTGGGGACTGGGGACCAGCAGTATTATATAGGAGGAGTACAGTGCAGAGTTTTGCTGACCAGTGACCACCAGTATTATACGTTGTCTGCCTGAAAAACGCTCCATATCTGTGCTCAGTGTGCTGCATATATCTGTGCTCACACTGCTTTATTGTGGGGACTGGGGACCAGCAGTATTATATAGGAAGAGTACAGTGCAGAGTTTTGCTGACTAGTGACCACCAGTATTATACATTGTCTGCCTGAAAAACGCTCCATATCTGTGCTCAGTGTGCTGCATATATCTGTGCTCACACTACTTTATTGTGGGGACTGGGGACCAGCAGTATTATATAGGAGGAGTACAGTGCAGAGTTTTGCTGACCAGTGACCACCAGTATACGTTCTCTGCCTGAAAAACGCTCCATATCTGTGCTCAGTGTGCTGCATATATCTGTGCTCACACTGCTTTATTCTGGGGACTGGGGACCAGCAGTATTATATAGGAGGAGTACAGTGCAGAGTTTTGCTGACCAGTGACCACCAGTATACGTTGTCTGCCTGAAAAACGTTCCATATTTGTGCTCAGTGTGCTGCATATATCTGTGCTCACACTGCTTTATTGTGGGGACTGGGGACCAGCAGTATTATATAGGAGGAGTACAGTGCAGAGTTTTGCTGACCAGTGACCACCAGTATTATACGTTGACTGCCTGAAAAACGCTCCATATCTGTGCTCAGTGTGCTGCATATATCTGTGCTCACACTGCTTTATTCTGGGGACTGGGGACCAGCAGTATTATATAGGAGGAGTACAGTGCAGAGTTTTGCTGACCAGTGACCACCAGTATACGTTGTCTGCCTGAAAAACGTTCCACATTTGTGCTCAGTGTGCTGCATATATCTGTGCTCACACTGCTTTATTGTGGGGACTGGGGACCAGCAGTATTATATAGGAGGAGTACAGTGCAGAGTTTTGCTGACCAGTGACCACCAGTATTATACGTTGACTGCCTGAAAAACGCTCCATATCTGTGCTCAGTGTGCTGCATATATCTGTGCTCACACTGCTTTATTGTGGGGACTGGGAACCAGCAGTATTATATAGGTGGAGTACAGTGCAGAGTTTTGCTGACCAGTGACTACCAGTATACGTTGTCTGCCTGAAAAACGCTCCATATCTGTGCTCAGTGTGCTGCATATATCTGTGCTCACACTGCTTTATTGTGGGGACTGGGGACCAGCAGTATTATATAGGAGGAGTACAGTGCAGAGTTTTGCTGACCAGTGACCACCAGTATTATACGTTGATCTATTACTGGCATATAATTCCACACATTAAAAAATGGAGAACAAAAATGTGGAGGGTAAAATAGGGAAAGATCAAGATCCACTTCCACCTCGTGCTGAAGCTGCTGCCACTAGTCATGGCCGAGACGATGAAATGCCATCAACGTCGTCTGCCAAGGCCGATGCACAATGTCATAGTAGAGAGCATGTAAAATCCAAAAAAATAAAGCTCAGTAAAATGGCCCAAAAATCAAAATCAAAATCGTCTGAGGAGAAGCGTAAACTTGCCAATGTGCCATTTACGACACGGAGTGGCAAGGAACAGCTGAGGCCCTGGCCTATGTTCAAGGCTAGTGGTTCAGCTTCACCTGAGGATGGAAGCACTCATCCTCCTGCTACAAAACTTAAAAGAGTTAAGATGGCAAAAGCACAGCAAAGAACTGTGCGTTCTTCTAAATCACAAATCCCCAAGGAGAGTCCAATTGTGTCGGATGCGATGCCTGACCTTCCCAACACTGGACGGGAAGAGGTTGCGCCTTCCACCATTTGCACGCCCCCTGCAAGTGCTGGAAGGAGCACCCGCAGTCCAGTTCGTGATAGTCAAATTGAAGCTGTCACTGTTGAAGTACACCAGGATGAGGATATGGGTGTTGCTGGCGCTGGGGAGGAAATTGACTAGGAGGATTCTGATGGTGAGGTGGTTTGTTTAAGTCAGGCACCCGGGGAGACACCTGTTGTCCGTGGGACGAATATGGCCATTGACATGCCTGGTCAAAATACAAAAAAAATCACCTCTTCGGTGTGGAATTATTTCAACAGAAATGCGGACAACTGGTGTCAAGCCGTGTGTTGCCTTTGTCAAGCTGTAATAAGTAGGGGTAAGGACGTTAACCACCTAGGAACATCCTCCCTTATACGTCACCTGGACCGCATTCATCAGAAGTCAGTGACAAGTTCAAAAATTTGGATGACAGCGGAAGCAGTCCACTGACCACTAAATCCCTTCCTCTTGTAACCAAGCTCCTGCAAACCACACCACCAACTCCCTCAGTGTCAATTTCCTCCTTAGACAGGAAAGCCAATAGTCCTGCAGGCCATGTCACTGTCAAGTCTGACGAGTCCTCTCCTGCCTGGGATTCCTCCGATGCATCCTTGAGTGTAACGCCTACTGCTGCTGGCGCTGCTGTTGTTGCTGCTGGGAGTCGATCGTCATCCCAGAGGGGAAGTCGGAAGGCCACTTGTACTACTTCCAGTAAGCAATTGACTGTCCAACAGTCCTTTGCGAGGAAGATGAAATATCACAGCAGTCATCCTGCTGCAAAGCGGATAACTCAGGCCTTGGCAGCCTGGGTGGTTGGAAACGTGTTTCCGGTATCCACCGTTAATGCACAGGCAACTAGAGACTTGATTGAGGTACTGTGTCCCCGGTACCAAATACCATCTAGGTTCCATTTCTCTAGGCAGGCGATACCGAAAATGTACACAGACCTCAGAAAAAGACTCACCAGTGTCCTAAAAAATGCAGTTGTACCCAATGTCCACTTAACCACGGACATGTGGACAAGTGGAGCAGGGCAGACTCAGGATTATATGACTGTGACAGCCCACTGGGTAGATTTATTGCCTCCCGCAGCAAGAACAGCAGCAGCGGCACCAGTAGCAGCATCTCGCAAACGCCAACTCGTTCCTAATAAGGCTACGCTTTGTATCACCGCTTTCCATAAGAGGCACACAGCTGACAACCTCTTACGGAAACTGAGGAACATCATCGCAGAATGGCTTACCCCAATTAGACTCTCCTGGGGATTTGTGACATCGGACAATGCCACCAATATTGTGCGTGCATTACATCTGGGCAAATTCCAGCACGTCCCATGTTTTGCACATACATTGAATTTGGTGGTGCAGAATTATTTAAAAAACGACAGGGGTGTGCAAGAGATGCTGTCGGTGGCCCGAAGAATTGCGGGCCACTTTCGGCATTCAGCCACCGCGTGCCGAAGACTGGAGCACCAGCAAACAGTCCTGAACCTGCCCTGCCATCATCTGAAGCAAGAGGTGGTAACGAGGTGGAATTCAACCCTCTATATGCTTCAGAGGATGGAGGAGCAGCAAAAGGCCATTCAAGCCTATACATCTGCCTATGATATAGGCAAAGGAGGGGGAATGCACCTGACTCAAGCGCAGTGGAGAATGATTTCAACGTTGTGCAAGGTTCTGCAACCCTTTGAACTTGCCACACGTGAAGTCAGTTCAGACACTGCTAGCCTGAGTCAGGTCATTCCCCTCATCAGGCTTTTGCAGAAGAAGCTGTAGACATTGAAGGAGGAGCTAAAACAGAGCGATTCCGCTAGGCATGTGGGACTTGTGGATGGAGCCCTTAATTCGCTTAACCAGGATTCACGGGTGGTCAATCTGTTGAAATCAGAGCCCTACATTTTGGCCACCGTGCTCGATCCTAGATTTAAAACCTACGTTGTATCTCTCTTTCCGGCAGACACAAGTCTGCAGAGGTTCAAAGACCTGCTGGTGAGAAAATTGTCAAGTCAAGCGGAACGTGACCCGTCAACAGCTCCTCCTTCACATTCTCCCGCAACTGGGGGTGCGAGGAAAAGGCTAAGAATTCCGAGCCCACCCGCTGGCGGTGATGCAGGGCAGTCTGGAGCGAGTGCTGACATCTGGTCTAGACTGAAGGACCTGCCAACGATTACTGACATGTCGTCTACTGTCACTGCATATGATTCTGTCACCATTGAAAGAATGGTGGAGGATTATATGAGTGACCGCATCCAAGTAGGCACGTCAGACAGTCCGTACGTATACTGGCAGGAAAAAGAGGCAATTTGGAGGCCCTTGCAGAAACTGGCTTTATTTTACCTAAGTTGCCCCCCCTCCAGTGTGTACTCCGAAAGAGTGTTTGGTGCAGCCGCTCACCTTGTCAGCAATCGTCGTACGAGGTTACTTCCAGAAAATGTGGAGAAGATGATGTTCATCAAAATTAATTATAATCAATTCTTCCGTGGAGACATTCACCAGCAGCAATTGCCTCCAGAAAGTACACAGGGACCTGAGATGGTGGATTCCAGTGGGGACGAATTAATAATCTGTGAGGAGGGCGATGTACACAGTGAAAGGGGTGAGGAATCGGACGATGAGGAGGAGGTGGACATCTTGCCTCTGTAGAGCCAGTTTGTGCAAGGAGAGATTGATTGCTTCTTTTTTGGTGGGGGCTCAAACCAACCAGTCATTTCAATCACAGTCGTGTGGCAGACCCTGTCGCTGAAATGATGGGTTCATTAAAGTGTACATGTCCTGTTTATACAACATAAGGGTGGGTGGGAGGGCCCAAGGACAATTCCATCTTGCACCTCTTTTTTCTTTCATTTTTCTTTGCATCATGTGCTGTTTGGGGACTATTTTTTTGAAGTGCCATCCTGCCTGACACTGCAGTGCCACTCCTAGATGGGCCAGGTGTTTGTGTCGGCCACTAGTGATGCTTAGCTTAGCCATCCAGCGACCTTGGTGCACCTCTTTTTTTCTTTGCATCATGTGCTGTTTGGGGACTATTTTTTAAATCTGCCATCCTGTCTGACACTGCAGTGCCACTCCTAGATGGGCCAGGTGTTTGTGTCGGCCACTTGGGTCACTTAGCTTAGCCATCCAGCGACCTTGGTGCACCTCTTTTTTTCTTTGCATCATGTGCTGTTTGGGGACAATTTTTTTGAAGTGCCATCCTTTCTGACACTGCAGTGCCACTCCTAAATGGGCCAGGTGTTTGTGTCGGCCACTTGGGTCGCTAAGCTTAGTCATCCAGCGACCTCGGTGCAAATTTTAGGACTAAAAATAATATTGTGAGGTGTGAGGTGTTCAGAATAGACTGAAAATTAGTGGAAATTATGGTTATTGAGGTTAATAATACTATGGGATCAAAATGACCCCCAAATTCTATGATTTAAGCTGTTTTTGAGGTTTTTTTTGTAAAAAAACTCCCGAATCCAAAACACACCCGAATCCGACAAAAAAATTTCAGGGAGGTTTTGCCAAAACGCGTCCGAATCCA